>NC_134876.1:67444217-67614217 GCF_041734735.1 Babylonia areolata
AACAACCTGACCGCCCCACTAAAAGAAAAAAAAAAATCAGCCAACATTTCAAGCATGGCTGACCCTGCTTAAGGGGTGTCTGCCATGAAGGAGTAAACACTAGCACTACACAGACACGGCATTCTGCCCGGGCCCTAAACCAGCCTGTCTGTCTGGGGGTGGGGGGGCTGGCTCGTTGTGACACTGAGCTGTTCACCTAATTAATGCCGGTGGATGTTGCCCGCGGACTTAATAACAGTCCCTGGATGTTGCCCCGCCAAGGCCCAGTCTTGACCCCATCCTGTTGTCAACAGGGTCTCTTCTACGCTTTCCCTTCTTCTTCTTGTCGCGCGAGTGGAGTGTCATGTTGTTGTTAGCTGTGCTTGCACTGTCTGCTGGGTTGTGTAGTTCGCATAGTGTCTTCCACGTAGTTTCCTCTGAGTTGGGGTGGGAGGAGTAGGACAAAGGGGCTTGATGATGTAATGGGGTGAAAGAAGTGGCGCAGGAGTGCCAAGGACGGAGGAATGCCACGCAAATGATGAAGTGTCAGAGGGACAAGCAGAAAGAGATTCTTGGGGAAGATGAGGAGGATCGAACGCCAGAAGAAACCAAAAAGTGTCAGAGGAAGATGGGGGTAAACCGCGGCAGAAAACGGAGTACCAGAGGCAGAACATCATGAAGGGAGGGTGAATTGAAGAGAACTTCATGCACATACGAGGATGTGTGTGCGCCGGCGCTCGAAAGTGTAAACAAGTATGAGAGTGTGTCTGGATCTGAGTATGCATAAAAAAATGTGGTGTGTGTGTGTGTGTGTGTGTGTGTGTGTGTGTGTGTGTGTGTGTCCGTTTGTGAGTGTGTACAGACACGTGTAAGTTTGCACAATCGCTTTTATGTGTGTGAACCTGTCTATATTTATGTGGGTTCATGTTTTGGGAAGAGGGGGTGAGAAAAAAAATATCACAGAAGTCAAGGAGTAGTGAGACAGTAACCAGACATGAAGACAGACTTCAGGCCGTGAGGAATTAAGGAGAGACAATGCGTCACATCAGCCGCCCTGTTTCTGCAGTTGAAAGGCTCAGTTTAATATCAGTTGAAGTGTAACACAAGTAAACTGCTAAATAAATCATCAACATCCATTTATATGTCATCAGCCATTCTCTCCCGTTAAAAACGTAACAAAACAATTGCTCAACCTTGGTGGTGCATCCATGTCAATTCTGCATAGTTCTATTACATAAAGCACAATGCTACTTTCAGTTTGTCTTCATCACATTCACCACCTGTGCCTTGTGTCATCGATATAAAAAGAATATCTTGCAACAGCTGTCCGTGCTGCTGGGGAAGGAGAAAGGGAGAGAAAGAGGGGATGGGGAAGGAGGGAGGGAGAGAAAGAGGGGATGGGGAAGGGAGAGAAAGAGGGGATGGGGAAGGAGGGAGGGAGAGAAAGAGGGGATGGGGAAGGGAGAGAAAGAGGGGATGGGGAAGGGAGAGAAAGAGGGGATGGGGAAGGAGGGGGGGGGAGAGAAAGAGGGGATGGGGAAGGGAGAGAAAGAGGGGATGGGGAAGGAGGGAGGGAGAGAAAGAGGGGATGGGGAAGGAGGGGGGAGAGAAAGAGGGGATGGGGAAGGGAGAGAAAGAGGGGATGGGGAAGGAGGGAGGGAGAGAAAGAGGGGATGGGGAAGGAGGGAGGGAGAAAGAGGGGATGGGGAAGGGAGAGAAAGAGGGGATGGGGAAGGAGGGAGGGAGAGAAAGAGGGGATGGGGAAGGAGGGAGGGAGAAAGAGGGGATGGGGAAGGAGGGAGGGAGAAAGAGGGGATGGGGAAGGGAGAGAAAGAGGGGATGGGGAAGGGAGAGAAAGAGGGGATGGGGAAGGAGGGAGGGAGAGAAAGAGGGGATGGGGAAGGAGGGAGGGAGAAAGAGGGGATGGGGAAGGGAGAGAAAGAGGGGATGGGGAAGGGAGAGAAAGAGAGGATGGGGAAGGGGGAGAAAGAGGGGATGGGGAGGAGGGAGGGAGAGAAAGAGGGGATGGGGAAGGGAGAGAAAGAGAGGATGGGGAAGGGGGAGAAAGAGGGGATGGGGAGGAGGGAGGGAGAGAAAGAGGGAATGGGGAAGGGAGAGAAAGAGGGGATAGGGAAGGAGGGAGGGAGAGAAAGAGGGGATGGGGAAGGAGGGAGGGAGAGAAAGAGGGGATGGGGAAGGAGGGAGGGAGAGAAAGAGGTGATAGGGAAGGAGGGAGGGAGAGAAAGAGGGGATGAGGAAGGAGGGAGGGAGAGAAAGAGGGGATGGGGAAGGAGGGATGGAGAGAAAGAGGGGATGGGGAAGGAGGGAGGGAGAGAAAGAGGGGATAGGGAAGGAGGGAGGGAGAGAAAGAGGGGATGGGGAAGGAGGGAGGGAGAGAAAGAGGGGATGGGGAAGGAGGGAGGGAGAGAAAGAGGGGATGGGGAAGGGAGAGAAAGAGAGGATGGGGAAGGGGGAGAAAGAGGGGATGGGGAGGAGGGAGGGAGAGAAAGAGGGGATGGGGAAGGGAGAGAAAGAGGGGATAGGAAAGGAGGGAGGGAGAGAAAGAGGGGATGGGGAAGGGAGAGAAAGAGGGGATGGGGAAGGAGGGAGGGAGAGAAAGAGGGGATGGGGAAGGAGGGAGGGAGAGAAAGAGGGGATGGGGAAGGGAGAGAAAGAGGGGATGGGGAAGGAGGGAGGGATAGAAAGAGGGGATGGGGAAGGGAGAGAAAGAGGGGATAGGGAAGGAGGAAGGGAGAGAAAGAGGGGATGAGGAAGGATGGAGGGAAAGAGGATGGGGAAGGAGGGAGGGAGAGAAAGAGGGATGGGGAAGGAGGGAGGGAGAGAAAGAGGGATGGGGAAGGAGGGAGGGAGAGAAAGAGGGATGAGGAAGGAGGGAGGGAGGGAAAGAGGGATGAGGAAGGAGGGAGGAAGGGAGAGAAAGAGGGATGGGGAAGGAGGAGGGACGGAAAGAGGGCATGAGGAAGGAGGGAGGGAGAGAAAGAGGGGATGAGGAAGGAGGGAGGGACGGAAAGAGGGCATGAGGAAGGAGGGAGGGAGAGAAAGAGGGGATGAGGAAGGAGGGAGGGAGAGAAAGAGGGATGGGGAAGGAGGGAGGGAGAGAAAGAGGGGATGAGGAAGGAGGGAGGGAGAGAAAGAGGGGATGAGGAAGGAGGGAGGGACGGAAAGAGGGCATGAGGAAGGAGGGAGGGACGGAAAGAGGGCATGAGGAAGAAGGGAGGGAGAGAAAGAGGGCATGAGGAAGGAGGGAGGGACGGAAAGAGGGCATGAGGAAGGAGGGAGGGAGAGAAAGAGGGGATGAGGAAGGAGGGAGGGACGGAAAGAGGGCATGAGGAAGGAGGGAGGGAGAGAAAGAGGGGATGAGGAAGGAGGGAGGGAGAGAAAGAGGGATGGGGAAGGAGGGAGGGAGAGAAAGAGGGGATGAGGAAGGAGGGGGGGGGAAGAGAGGATGGGGAAGGAGGGAGGGAGAGAAAGAGGGGATGAGGAAGGAGGGGGGGGGGGGAAAGAGAGGATGGGGAAGGAGGGAGGGAAAGAGGATGGGGAAGGAGGGGCAAAGAAGAACACAGAATGTGAAAACTCAGCAGTTGCTCTTTTTTTTTGGGGGGGGGGGGGGGGGGGGGGTGGGGGGGGGGACGCAAACGTCTTCTCCCGACCCCCCTCCTCTTCGCGTCTGTGGTGAGTGTCAGCGGGCATTGTCCAGTGAACTCAATCCGTCAACGTCCTCCCCCATACCTTCTACCACCCCTTCCTGTCCTCCCCAGTGACGACTAGCTGATTCGCTTCATTTCCCATTCATGGACTTCAAACACCGCCGACATGGCGCTTCTTTGCCAGCCCAGCATGCACTGCGCGCCGCCAAGGCCCACACAAAGTTGTCTCCAAGCCGCCAGCCCCAGTTTCGCCTGACCGTCTTCTCATAAAGACGGATGGTTTGATTGCGGCCTTTCACGGGCCTACATCAACATAAAGGATCAGTGTCCGGAGCTTGGAATCCGACATAAAATTATGCCCTGGGTACAACATACAGTGGAGACCAATCATAGATAGAATGTCGTGTATGCTTTACATTTTGATTTTTTTTTTTTTAAAGACTGTAGCAAGATAACATGTTGGCCGGACTGACAGACAGAAAACGAGAAAGAAGGCATGGGTAGTATCATGTATTCTTGATCCCAACAATACTACAATCCTGATGACAGTCATAGACCAACCCTGATAGAACAGAAAGGCAAGTTCACTTCAAAATGAATTCTGTACAAATGACGTGAGGTCGGAAACGAATTTATATTCCTTATTCGAAGGACATAAAAGCACCATTCATGCACCTTCAGTTTGTTTTGTTGACATGAAAAATTCATATATCAAACACACACACACACACACACACACACACACACACACACACTGGCACGCGCACACGTGCGCGCGTACTTCGTTGTCAATGAAATGCAATTTCAATTGTGTCTTTTACAAAAAAACCAAAAAAAAACCAAAAAAAAAAAACAAGAACGTATATGCGTGCGTGAGGAACAAAGACTGCTAAAGATAGTCGTGATTTTTCTCAGCGTATCTAAGGCACCGATATGAATATTTCAAAAGAGTATATTTTTGAAGCACCAACATAAAATAACACCAGGCCTACACCTTGGTTAGCAGGTATCCCGAGTCTGGCTCAAAAGAATAAAACAAAACTACAGCTTCTGATGAGTACAAGAAGACTGTTACAAGCAAATACAGTATCACAGCCAAGACAAAAAGAGACAGGCACATGCAAGGGGTGTGCCGGATAATGTAGGAATCACGTCTCTGTCGTAAGTGTTTGTCTATCTCAGGGTCCCACTGGACCATTACTGCACGGTTGCTGCTTATCTGTTCACACACACTGTGGAAACGGAAACCGGGATACCGTAAGCTGACTTTAACGACCTGTCAGCTTCCGCTCCAGAGTTGGGTTTAACGACCTGTTCGCTTTCGCTGTAAAGGTCAGCTTTTTCTTTGTGACCCGTAGAACTGAAAGCAGGGTATTATTCTGCTAGGGGGATGGGCGGGCGAGGGTAGGGGTGGTGGTGGTGGTGGCTGACTGGAAGTTAGTTGGTAAGAGAGCTTGTAGATGGATGCAGCACCAGGTCTAGATTCAATGAAAGCATGTAATGCAAACACTGAAAACGTAGCGGCATGCAAGAGGTTTTGACAGTTTAATTAAGTGATGAGACCCTCCCGACTTATTCCCCTTCCTGTCTGTCTGATCCTTGTTCTCTTCCACTGATGCACGTTCAGCTATCTTTGGGACTAGCGGGAAGTTGGGGACGAGGAAGGAGGGGGCGGAGGGGGGAGAGGGAGGTGATGGGGGCATGGATCACCGACGAGAGATAAAGCTAAGATGGGAGGAGGGGGATGAACCGGAACTCTGCTTGTCATCCAGTTGCCAATAACACCTGTGTCGTTCTTCCCACTCCTCCGTCTTTATGTTTTAAATAATCTGTAAGAAACCCAACTACCGTTTTTCTCTCCCTACACCCCCCATCCCATCCCACCCCCAACGTTTTCTTCATAGAAAGCAGACCTGAATAATAATTAATGTTATGGTTTGGAACCCAGGCTTCAAAATTAAGCTGAAATAATTTCTGTTTTAATCATATATCAGTTAATGTTTAATCATATCTTGTAGTACAGCAACTTCAGAATTGAAGAAAACGAGTGGACATCAATCAAAGACTGGACGATTTTTATTGAAAAATTAATGGAATAAGTTTCAAACAAAATAACGTTGCTTGCTCCATGAAAATGAGCAATGTCTACTGGTGTGTATTTCTCGGCAATATTGCGATTTGTCCAGAGTCTTGCCGAGTCCAGGCGTGCTGTATCAGCTTTCTGGCATAAAACTTGAAAGGAGAGGGAAATGTCTTCCCGTCTTTACTGGAAGACTACTGCTTGTTGTAACATCACATGGGTGTCAGGGAAAACTAATGACCTGTTCTTGCAGGCAGTACGATTGCAACATATCAAAAGTGTGTTCAAAGAATGGTAACTATGAGTAAAGCTGTCACCGTGTCTGAGCACTGCTGACCGTCCCGAGGACCACGTTCTCAGGGCTATAATTACGTGGACCTCATCACCCGGAGGTTGGCTGAAGGAGACTCCCAGCCAACCCTGCTCACAGCGTGGTGATTCTGACCGAGTCTTCGTCCTCCTCCTGATCCAGGATGGTGGACAGCGTGTTGTGGGGGGAGGCCTTCCGGCTCCCCACAGCCATGTCCGGCAGGGAGTGGGACGATCTCACAATGACGTCGTCAGAGTGCAGCAGACTCCGCAACGTCCTGAAATCGGCCTGACCCACCTCTCCTCCAGGGGCTACCATGCCGTACAGTGTGACCCCAGCACAGGTTGAGGGGGGGGTGTCAGGCAGGGAATGCGAGTACAGTCCTGCTTTCTTGTCATCGCACGTGACACCATCTGACGCTTCACTGGCCGAGTCGTCTCTTTCCCAAGGGTTTTCTGCATCTTCCTCAAGTCCGCTGTCTCTCTTCGCCGGTTTCAGGTCACCGTCTGTGCTGCAGTCCTCTTTGGATGAACACTTCTTTCCGTCCACCACGTCTTCGTTTCTGACGTCACTGGCGGACCGTTCTCTCCACGTCTGTCCCAGCTTCCTGCCCGTGTCTGGGCCCTCGTTCAGCCGACCCTTGGAGGTCGCCGGGAAGGACTGGGACTCCCGCAGCTTGTTCAGCGAATCTGTCCGGGTGCCCGGCAACAGGATGGGCAAGGAGCGCTTCCTGGAGGGCTGCCAGGAGCTCCTCTGGTGAGCCTCTCGCTGCAGGCTGTTGCTCCTCCATCTGTCTGGCTGCAGGGAGCTTCTCCCGTTAGCGTCTCTCTGCAGACCGTTGGGTCGCAGTCTGTCTGGCTGCAGGGAAAGCCTTCCGGCGGCGTCCCTCTGCAGACTGTTGCTCTTCCACCTCCTGCCCTGGCCCTCCTCCCCTCTGTCTTCAGCGCCGATGATTTCCAGACTTCTGTGCACCCCCCGTTCGCTTTTTCCCAATGACGTGCCTTCTGTGTCGGAGCTGATCTTGGCCTCTCTGTTGGTGGTCTTGACCTGGATGTCTGTGTGGTTGAGGAGGGAGGTGACGGTGCCTTCCAGGTGCAGACTGATGGACGGCTGGTGGCGGGGTGCACTGTGCACCCTGTCCTCAGGGGCCGGCACGTACAGCTGCTGCTCCACGCCGAACATCTTCGTCTCCACCACCTCCGAGGGCCTGCTGCCCTTGCTCAGCCCGTGGATGTTCTCTGCCCGCACTCGGAACATGTACTGGGAACTGGCGGCCAGATTCTTCACCTGGTAACTGTTGCCTTGGCAACACTTGGTTACCACTGTCCAGGCCTTGGGCTCGGAGGGCGTGCACACCTCTATCGTGTAGGCAAACACGGTGCCGCCAGAGTTGCGACGTGGAGGTTGCCATGACAACGTCACAGAATTATGGGTAACATCAGTGGCGAGCGGCTGGGATGGAGGACTGGGTTTGCCTGAAACAGGACACAGAAACGCAACGTCAACCTCTGAAGGACTTGCGCCAACTTTTTCATAAATCTACAGATCACACATGAACTGGACAGCAGTATAACACGCACTGTGAAACTACGTAACATTTTGACCTGATCTATCTCCGACTTACCCCACACAGACTACTTCATTATCTCAAAATACGAGAAACTCATTCGAGAGGAACTATTACGACTTTAAGCTATGGCCCACACACTTGGCTCTGCTGAAAACAGCATGCGACTTATATTTTGTCATACTCTTTTGACTCAGCACTAACTGTAGTTTCGTAACAAATGGATGGACTTGGTATTGTACAGCCGGGGTAAGTTAACATTCAAACACAAGGTGGTTCAGACTGAGCGTGTTTTGTATCATACATTAAAAAGTTTAAGCAGACAGCTCCTTGTCATCGCAGTGAAAAACTTAGCTATAATGAATGCAAAACTGGCCCCAAGTGTGCTGAAAAGCTGGGCTATTTTAATCGCCCTTTGCCTGGGAGTTTTGGCCTGTCAGCGAGCTGAATTTTACGTGTGTCAGGGTTTCCTCCTCCCACCCCCTCCCCCGACCAGCCACTTCAGTCAGCCAGAGAGGGCTGTATTCAATCTTCACCCCATGCCGGTGGGGTTCCCACAAAAGCTATTCACAGTTTTCTTTACCCCTCGTCCCACTGGCGTGGGCAGGAATGGAAACTACCTGAATGCTCCCCCTTCCCTCCTGTCCCCGACCTCATTATGTGTTCCTACTCCCTCAACACCACTCTCTTGCTTAAATATATGTTCTGAAGCAGTCAATGCAAGGAGGTCAAGTTGGGCAGGGCGACAGTTTTATTCGAATTCAAAATTACAATTTACAAGTTTAGCCTATTATCTTTCTGTGTGTGTGTGTGTGTGTGTGTGTGTGTGTGTGTGTGTGTGTGTGATGTACCCACTAACCTTTATCTCGTTCTTTGTCTCAGTTACTAATTTTTATTATAAAAAAAGGCCAGGCCTGATAGTTTATCTCATTCATGTCAACACTAAAACATGTAAACTGACACACCCAGCGTTAGTATCTTATGTTGATTTTTTTTTTCAGAAGTATTTTTAACCAATGAGAAACTGATAACGACTGTCGTTCTCAGGAAGGCCAGTCCTCACAGTGTGTATCAGTCAATGATAATTCTATGTCAACATTAAAACATTTATACTGACACACCAAACGTTAGTATCTCATGTTGATTTTTGGCTCACTTGTGTAAACAAAGTGAGTCTATGTTTTAACCCGGTGTTCGGTTGTCTGAGTGTGTGTGTCCGTGTGTCTGTGTGTCCGTGGTAAACTTTAACATTGACATTTTGTCTGCAAATATTTTGTCAGTTGACACCAAATTTGGCATAAAAATAGGAAAAATTCAGTTCTTTCCAGTCATCTTGTTTAAAACAATATTGCACCTCTGGGATGGGCACAAAAAGATAAAAAGAAGCCTAATTATATGCAAACTGCATTTACTGTTATATTTATATTTTTTGTATTCTCTAAACTTGGCACTTTGACCTCTTATTCTGACACAACAACAAGAGGAGTCATTGTTATCATTTTTTGTTCAAACAGGAACTTCTTTTGCTAAGCATAGAATTTTTATTTATTTTGCAAACGTTTTGGTGCAGACAGTAAAAAAGGGAAATTACTCTGTAATTAATGCTAGGGGACTTAATTTATCACAAGTGAGTCTTGAAGGCCTTGCCTCTCTTGTTCAGATATATTTTTATCCCGTGAAGTACTAATAACGATTACGATTTTTCATGAGGTGTGTGTGTGAGTGTGTGTGTGTGTGTGTGTGTGTGTGTGTGTGTGTGTTTCGTCTGCATCACAATGCAAAGTGCAGTGTTATGACCCGAGTGTTCCACCATATGATTTGCCCGTGGAGTGCATTCACTGACATTGTAATTAGTGTCGCATTCAGGTATAGTATAGTGGTGGTGACTCTGGGCTGAATAAAAGCACGATAGGTTGTGTGAGTAACGACGTGGGAATGTATTCTGTCATGAATGCTATCATCGGGTTCAGGCTCATTTCCAAACTCACATTTATATATTTATGCCTTGTCATTTAAACTGCCTCATCGAACCTTCTTTCTTGATTTGCTTCGCTTTCACACACCTACGTACGTACGTACGTACGTACACACACACACACACACACCTTTCTTGACAGACGCACGCACGATTCTTAAATACAAAGACTGCTGTCAACAGGAATGGGGTGATGCTGCCACTTACTGATAGCGAACAGCATAATCATGGCAAAACTGAGGTCGTACAAAAATGCATGGAAACCTTAAGAAAAGTGAAAGGTTTTTAGATCAGTTGGATCGTGTGTGTGTGTGTGTGTGTGTGTGTGTGTGTGTGTGTGTGTGTGTGTTGATATGACATTGAGACTATCAGATCAAACTGTGCCCCTGTCTTTTACTAATGTCATAGTTTCTCAGAAACATTCGCGTGCGCGCGCGTGTGTGTGTGTGTGAACGTGTATGTGTGTGTAAACTATGCTACTTATTACTAGTATACTGTATATGGATAAAACAGGGATAAACTGATCCAAGACCATTCCGTTTTCTTAAGGTTTTGATGTCAGTATGATTCAGTTTTGCATAATATATTCGTTACGTAATCATTAAGTAGCAGTGTTATCCCATTCTAGTTGACAGTAATCATCGAATTCCCGAACACCGTTTTAATTATAAAACAATGTATTTAACAACAAATTGTTAACAACAAATTGTATTCTCATTTCCTTAAAATATGATTCCACTAAAATGTACAACGTTCACTATGTTTTGTTTTTGTTGTTCACCATGGAATTAATGATGATGCCTATGTCCAGTTACAACAGTGATAACAGAAAATAGCTGACCTCTCCTGACTACCGGCTGTTTCTTGTTGTTGTTATTTTGTTTTCTTTTGGTGGTTTTTTTTCGTTCACAACATCCAGTCAATGATAAGTTTTCATTTCTGTTAACATATCATCTACCCTTCCCTTGTTTCAAGGCATAGATTTTTTCACGACTTCTCTCGTTCAAAATGTTTTCTTCTGCCTGTGGTCTGTTTCGGTATTCGGTGTCTCTTAGCGAATGGATATGTTTTTGTTTTTGTTTTTTAATGTAGCTCTAGTAATATCCTTTAACAGCAATAATGACGATAACAACAACAAGGATAATAATAAGAATAACAACGACAACAACAACAAAACAACAATAATAATAAGAAGAAGAATAACAATAACGACAACAACAATAATAACAATAATAACAGACTGACAGAGTTGCAGCAGACGATATTTCACTTACCCCGTGGAGCGGCATCCTTGCAGGCAGGGTGTGAGATGACGTCACAAGGTCCGGTAGAGTGCCCCTCCCTCTTCCACTGACAGTATTTGTGGCAGTGAGACTGACTGGTGCCCATGCTGACTACGTGCACTGTCCGGTCAACACTCGTACACTTTTGATGTCTGATCCCACTTGGGTCAACCCTTTGAATGTACACTGTATGCTCCACCAATACTACGCTTATATATTTTACTGACAGTAATGTCACGAAAACTTTTTTTCTGTTTACAACGGAAGCATTGGTCACTTCAGGCCCACTCAGAAAGCGGGATCGTATGTAGTTTGTCAACAACGAAAGCTGGATGGACGGTTTTGTCACGGAGTGCTTGTTGTTCCCACGTTGTCCGGCATCTCCAATAACTGAGCGTCTCTCACTATCGGCGTTCAACAAGGCGTTCAACAATAAATGTCTGATCCTTTCGCTGACTGCACGCACCGATCAGAGTGTCTTACCACACAGCTGACCGCGATTATCAACAGTCCGAGCCATGTGAGTGGTTGTCAACACGGACGCGTGAGGCTGTGGCGGTGTGTGGCGGTGTCAGTGTGACTGGCACAACTCCTGTCCTCCTTGATGTACAAATTGAACCCTCCGGCCTCACACGACAGAGGTGAGGGAGGTGAGGAGGGAGGGGGGCTTGGAGGTGGGGGGCGTGTGGCTCAGTCCTTCCTGAACAAAAGCGCCACAGCGAAGCGATTGTAGCAACGCCACTCAAGTCCTAGCTTTTCCTTTCCCACAACTACACCTTCACAGGCCTCACTGTTTGTCTCTCCGCTCCCTAGCCCAGCTGGTCCTCACAGATTGCCCCACTGTGGAACAGAGAGACACACACACACGGCCTTTCAAGGCGGAGAGTAGCACACTGACAGACAGACAGCGCTGTGATCTGCGTGGTGGGTTGGCCTCGCTACTAACACTGGAGACACCACCGCTGTGTGTGACACGGTCAGACCATCCCACAAAAACATCAACACACCTCTTCTGCACAGACTTAAAAGTCGGCACAATGATATCGTCTCCGGTTAACGACTCCTACATATAAGACGCGTCTACTTTTCTTTCTGTCGTGTTTTTTTTGTTTTGTTTTGTTTTTTAAGTGACGTGTCCGCTAATACTATTTTACTGTGAATGGAAACGCCCTCTTTTCTCCTCTATATAGAAACTCGATCTGGTTTGTCCCGCGATTCAACAAGTGTCACTTTGTCAGCACCGCTCGTTTATTTCCCGTGAAGACGGAAATCCCCGCGGTGGTCTGATTGGCAGGATCTATAACGTGCTGTCACCAACACCACTGGGGCTCTGTGACTGTGACCCAATACTCGACGGGCGGGTTTCCCAGTACTCGTCATTCCCCCAATACTCCCCGATTTCCGGCCGACATTCCGCGCGCTGCTGGTGTCTGGGCAGAGTCATGGACACTCAAAATACAAACCTCACAACCCCGTGAGCTATTGCTGTCTTTGGCAGAGTGTCGGTTCCTGCACGTTTATCACGATGGCCGGTGCAGGGTGAACTGAAATTGCGGGCCCAGCAGCAAGAAAAGAAACGGACACTGTCCATACACGCATGTTAATTAATGTGCTTCTGTCTGTATTGGGCCACGTTTATCACGTGCACATGAACGGCATTCCCACACACATCTCCCGACATGCATAGCCCAGCGCTGCGCCCTTTCTTTCTGCTCTCTCACACCCGGGAAAAGCAGCCACCTGCGACATGCCCCATCGCCGTGGAGGGAGGTGTAGAAGAGGGAGAGGTGGAGATGGTCACGCGGGAGGGGCGGTGGTGGTGTGAGGTGGAAGGCACTGATCTAAAAATAGATCAGTGGGTGTGAGGGTGCTGTCTCCGCCATGTGGACCATGCATGCAACGGGTTGTGTCCAGTACTAATCGCACAGTGTGTGGACTGACACGGCTGACAACTTCATTACCATCCAATTAACGGTCACGTTTGACTGACGCATTCCTTCAGGGCGTTGTGCTAATTGTCACCCAAAACAAGGTGACAGGTTCCTCACCAACATCAGGAGCAGGACACGGACTTTGCTGACTGACGTACGGCGACACAGACCTCTCGTCTTCCTGTGATGTCACGGACATGACCTCGCAGACTCATTTTCGCTATTTCGCACGGGTAATTCGGTAGCTCCGTTGTCAGCGACAGTCACACCATTGACTCCTGATTGCCACATACCCGAGACATCTTTACCAGAGGTGTCTCCTGACGGCGGTGGAATTTCCTGGTTTGACATTTTCAAGGACGGTGTGTGGGCATTCCCCCTGAAGATCACTGTCTAGACTGCTCCCCGCCAGAAACATCCCGTGACATTTTTACCCAGGACGAAGTTTGCGGTGTACGGTAACAATGAAGAGCAGCTAGCTGAGATGATATTGTTTTAACTGTCACTCATAATGATGGAACAGATGACATGTCATCTTAGGAACAAACTATTCGTCTGAATATGGAATGATGTGGTGCATCACGTGTGTGTGTGTGTGTGTGTGTGTGTGTGTGTGCGCGCGCGCGCGCAAACGCATGCGTGAGCGCTTATGTGAGTTAAGAAGTGCAGACACGAATTGTCGTCTGCTCCTTTGTTCTCTTTCATGACAGTGCGTCCTCCTCCCCCCATGCCCCCCGCGCTTCCCCCTCCACTCCCTTCAGCATGACACCCCCCACCAACCCAGCTTGCTATGTTTGAAAGATGAGACACCTCAGTTTTTTTTTCTGTACCCCCACCCCATACCCCTCTGCAGCATCCCCTGGGTCCTGTCCGGGGATTAACCTGCCGGCGTCTGCAGTCTGCCTGACCTCGACACTGCTGACAGACAGTGGGGAGTGGAGAGGGAGGGGGAGGGGGATCGAGTGGGGGTGCAGACAGTGTGGGGGGTACAATGGAATGGTGAAGAGGGGCGGGGGAGGGGCGGGTTTCAACCTATCGCTTACTGCTTCAACATCCGGTAACCGGCCACACGGAGGGTATTGGAACAGGAGCGTGCAGGCTGTTCTCTGTCTGTCTGTCTGTCTCTCTCTCTCTCACGCACACACACACACACGAGCGCGCGCGCGCGCGCGCACACACACACACACACACACACACACACTGCGACTGAAAGAAAGATGGAGGAGGCTTTATTGTACTTCAAGCACAACTACTGACTGGCGTATTATATGATATGAAAAATGACAAGAACAACAATTTCATTCCAAATACTAGCTAGCATGCTAGCATGCAGAAAGCAGCACATAACTATTCCGGACTGACAACAGTTATATCCACGTAACATATGTATATATATATATATATATATATATACAGTTATGCACACGAACAATTGCACAGTATTATAGTCTGAGGCACTGAAAAAAAAAAACACAAAGAAATACGTACAAATGTTTAAACAAACAAAAACTCTTGAGTAGTGCAGGTTCCTACTTTATCAGTCTTATGACACTACGCATGTTCTCCGGGACAAGCTGTTTGGAGCAACAGATAAATATCACATGCACCTTATATGAATACCCAAGCAATGCATACCAATCGTCCATTTAAATATTGCGCCGTTCATAAACAATGGTAATGGCTGATAGAGAGAAAAATACTCTGTCACAGTTCACACTGACGTCACACATGCCCGGGTGGAAGGTAACGTCACACATGCAAATGGCTATGGTAGATTGATGACGTCACATGCAATGTTGAGGAGGATGACGTCACATGCACATTCACTCAGCTGACGGGGACATGCAGCGGCTGGCAACGGGAACCTTGAAAAACAAAAGTCAAAAGGATTATACGTCATGCTGTGTAGTGCCAATAGGGCAGAGCAACAACCAACAACACGGTCTATGGTTTTAAAACATGCTCACACTCATACTGACTGCATCACTTACCGGAGATGACGTTATTTTGCCTACAGCATTCAGTTAACATTATGAAATCCAAATGAAAGGCAATTATGATTATCTCTGGTGTTTCGGTGTTTTTATAAATGTTGACTAACAAGAATTATAACGACAGCCTCGAAACCTCTGTGTTATTGTTACCGAAGTTCCGTTTAAACAGGTTTGATCATAAAATTACTGTATGTGTATTGGAGCTGCTTGTCTAAGTATTTCGTCTTTCTCAGAGAGAAAGAGGAGAGAGAACGTGTGTGTGAGTGTGTGAGTGTGTGTGTGTGTTTGTGTGTGTGTGTGTGTGTGTGTGTGTGACTATGTTATTCATCAGCAAAACTGAACGTTACTCTGACATACTGTATCGGGGAAACTGCATGGTTGGTTTGTCTGTTACAGACAGTCACAACTTTCATTATCCCAGTCTTCAGTCATTGTATCCTGTCTACATCATGCACCGAATTTGTTACCACAGACAACGATCCCCCCCCCCCCCCCCCCCCCAAACAACACACACACAATAAACAAATTCATGCAATAAGAACGGATTTTTTCAGGGTCTTTTTTTAAACAAGCAACATAATATAAATGGCCAGTACTTAAAGAAACCAGTCAAAACAAATGCACTAAAATAGCTTGCCAACGAAGAGGAAGCCCAATATAGCTGTGTCACAGGGTGTGAAGCTAGACCGAATGTGAATGATAATCATGGAAAAGCCAAGTGAACAAGTCAACAGAAAAACCACCGTTTACCTGGTAAGGGTGATCAAGATCTATCTATAGTGGACACAGTCACTAATCTCTATATAAAAAAAAATTGTTTAGATCATCAGTGAAACAATGCAAAAGTTAGTGTTGCTAGCAGAGGGATGCAGGGTGGGGAGGGGTCAGGGCATGATGTGAAGGAGGAGAAGAAGGCGCGGGGGGGGGAAGGGGGGGGGGGCAAGTGGGTTAAACATTATTCTGACCGGAGCTTATAGCTTATTGTTTGTCAACAGTTACTGAACCACTCAAATACAGCGTATCACATGACGACACTCTTTTCCGCTAAAGTCATATTGTATGACTTGCTATTTTATGAGAAGACTGGGTTTTCCCTTCCTCGTCCACCTCTCTCTCTCTCTCTCTCTCTCTCTCTCTCTCCTGTGTACCCCTAGTTTGGGTACAGGTTGGGGCCTTGCAGCAATATTCACGCTCCCCCCCCCCCTCTCTCTCTCTCTCTCTCTCTCTTTCATACAACCGTCTTCACACAGAGAGTACAAACACAAAAGCGTGCAGCACTTAGAAAGTCTGATTTACATAGCTCTCAAAGGTGGCTTCTTTCGGCCAGTGTGGAAACAGAGGAACTTTATTTCCAGGCTCAGCGGGAAAACGGTCATGAAGTCACCTCAATGGCAATGAGAAAGGGTTGTTTTACATGGTTGTCACAAGGACAACTATTGTCGGCGGAGTCGTCGCCATTCACGTTCGTTGGCCACTAAAAATAAAAATATAAAATATAAAAAGCAGTAAAAACCCACCCTCTCCCAAACCCACTCCCCTATCTTTACCCCACCCCCCACTCCCAAACAACCACCCTTCCCTTCCCCCCCGAGCGACAGAAAGACAAGGTCGACGTTATGTAGTTATTTCTGTCGTTGACTGGGGCAATCGAGAGACGGAACTTGGGCCACATGTAGATGATCATAACCAACTGACTTAACCGGTGTGTGGGTGAAGTAACCCTAAGTACATTGTGCAGTGGTGAGTCACTGCATGCCTGCCTGCCTCGACGTCATCAGTGTCAACATCAGTGGTGGGAAACGGCGCTGTTTCTCCTATATCCTGACGTCACGGAAGTCAAGGAAACGTCGTAGGTGACGCTGTGATGAGGTGTCTTCCTAACAGGACAACTGATGGGGTTGATAATGTCTGCAGTTGTGATTCGACCACTTCATGACTTCCCAAAAAATGACTTACATCTCTACGTCAAAAGCCGTAGGGCTGTACACAGGCGCGCGCACAGATGCGGAGATTTTGTATAGAGAGACGGGAGGCGGGGTGGGGATAGGATGGGGGAGTCCCGCAGGCTGATGTTGCGGAAAATTCACCAAAGAGTGATGAAGAAATAGCTGGGGGAGTTCAGTCGAAAATAAATCCAAGAAAATAAGGGTGGTGTGTAATAATAAGACATTTCAATAGTTATCGTAATATATATATATATATATATCTCTCTATATATATATCTGTGTGTGTGTTGTTGTTGTTGTTGAAAGAGTGAGGGGTAGCAAAAGATGGATTAAGAGAGATATGGGGTGGAAAGAGTTAATGAATTTAGCTATCAATACGCGAGAGGATGAGAGTGAGGGGGGGGGGGGGGGAAAAGAGGTGGGAGACAGGGAGAGGGGGTGTTGCGGTTGCGGGAGGGTAGAGAGACAATTAAAGGGAAGTGCTATTCTGTTGAACATCCTATCAAATCCCTGTGTGCACTGCCAGACGCAGGAGGAAGGAATTCCTTCAGCCGTAACACGCCACAACATCATGGTTGCTTCTTGCTCTGCATACATGTCTATCCACCATCCTGCTCAAGTCAGTCAATTTCATATCCACCCGACTTCACCTGTGTCAACCCTAACACCCTACACTGGCGGGCAAACACAGAGATCAAAACAATATTTCTAGATCAGTGCCGCAAACACCCGCGACCAAGTATTTGCTACTTGTTCCCAGCAAACACTTGCACACCTGGCAGTTCAATAGCTTGCCACTGAGGTCAAACACACACTCACCCGAAAACCGCTTTCAACAGGCAGTCGCCCAAAGACGGCATTGTGCTGGCAAGCAGCTGAGAAGACACAGAAGACCTGGACGAAAGAAAGGACAGCGGGCGGGAGGAATCGAGAGGGGGAAAGATTAAGGCTAATTAAAGAAAGCTTATTTTGCCCAGACTCTCCTGCAAGTCAGAATCGTCACGCGGAACCATTTTGAACAAACTTATCAGTTGCTGTGCTGAACATGACTATTATTTTTTCTCTGCATATCTTCATGATGATTTTCTCCGCCTCAATGTCCTGGGGCCGTATTCAAGAGACCATCGTGCCTGCAGGTGAAGGTGTTCCTGCGGGCAAATCTACCTGAGGCAAGCAAACTGCCCGAGGGTAAGCAGTATCTGGTATTCAGGAACACTCGAGTCTACCTGCGTGTCTTCAAACCCAAAGGCAAATTTGCCCTTACTCATCTGCCAAGGGTGCCTGCCCACGAAGCAGAGGAAAACATGGCGGATCTTTTTGTTGCGTTGTTTTTGTTTTCTTTTGCGGATTGCCCGTCTTTTGCTTGCCCGTGTTTTGCTTACTCTCTCAAGATACTCTGAAATGCAGTGTGGTGAGAAGTAAAAGAGCACGCAGAAGGGTATCACCTGGATGTTTAATTATAGACGATGGTTTAGCTGCCAGACAGATAACTTAACCTTCAAGGCAAACTGTACCCGCGGGTTCCTACCATGTCAAAGGTAACTTGCCTTCAGGCAAGATGAATTTTGTATTGAATACGGCCCCTGAACGTCGACGTTTTCACCCTCATTTTGAAATACCACTGTTCTCGATTTAAACATCAAACATCTCATCTTCATTATTTCGTTATCTGTTCTTCTACCCCTCCTCAACAAAGCGTTCCAGCAGCTGCATGACCAGTGGTTTGCCAAGAAACGACACTGAAAGCCACCACTCGTGACCGTGTGGGAGATTTTAGATGCCAGAGACAGAAGATACGGGAGAATTCTTACCATGCCGTTGATCAGTCACTTGCTCAGGCACGACACAAGGTGTGGTGAAAATCAGTAATAGAAAGGGGATATAATATGTGATAATACGTGACTTTACACTGCCAAAAAGAACAGATGTCTGCACAGCAGCGGATTACACTCCGAAGTCCTGTGCTCAAACAAACGATCGAGCAGTGTTTGCTATTGATTCCAACGACACCATTGTAGCCTACACCACCCGCTACATCCAAAAGGACAATACTGAATGTGTGACATTGCAGATTTATATGGGTCAGACTGACCTGGGCGACAGACAGAGGGTCAGGGTCAGTGCACATTGTGAAGGGACAGGCGCCACGTGCTGCTCGAGTTGTACTGGAACAGCACTGACACAGCACACACACACACACACACACACACGCTGCCATGATCGATGTCCGTCTTTCTGGCACAGTGTACAGCTTGAATCATGAGGAAAAGGTTGTCTCGGTTAGCTGGTCATTGATTGTATGTCACGTAAATGACAGGTTAGATAACTGTGTGTGTGGGAATGAGTGTGTATCCATGTCTGTATATATGTGTCTGTTTATGCCAACGTGGTTCCACTCAGTTTTCTTTCCCAGTCTGATTCATACACCTTTATGCCTAGCAGTAAGTGGTCTGTGTATGGGAATGACCCCCCCCCCCCCCCCCCCCCCCCCCCCCCCCGCCCCCGGCCCCACCCCCCATTTGTGGTTTGTTTCTGACAATAAGTAGCTGATTATTCGCCCCCCCCCCCCATCCCCCCGCCCCGTCCCCCTATTGTTTCTGCATGTTCTTCTCAGTTCTTATCTCTACATGTCTTTCGGGTCAGAGAAAGGTAGAGTCAGAGATAGCAGACGCTAGGCTGCACAGCTGCATGGTGGGCGGCCCCTCATATTATTATCATGACTGTGACATGACGCAGCACACACACTCCAGCAACAGGTAGCATGCAGGTTATTCATTACTCGGTGCTCCTTTTAATGATTGTGCTCAGGTTTCCCGGCTAATGACACGGTCCTCCCGCCGCATCTCTCTTTCTCTCCACACACACACACGCGCGCACACACGCACGCACACGCACGTACACACACACACACACACACACAAAGTATGTATTCCCGCGCAGGCAGACAGACAAAGAAGGAAGGAGGGAAGATAATGAGGACGTATGTGTTGCATGTCTCGCGTCACGTTCAATATGTGCCCGTTACAATCTGTTACTTACTCTGCCCCCACCCCAACCCCCCACCCCCTCCCGTCTTCCTCTGTGTGTGTGTGTGCGTGCGCGCGTGTGTGTTTGATAAAGAGAGAGAGAGAGAGAGAGAGCGAAGAGACAAGTAGGGCAGATGTGAAGTGGAAGGCAGGAGAGAGCAGACAGTCAGGTCCTCTTTCTTAGGAGGCAACATATGTGTGGTCACAGGACAGACCTGGGACTAAAGGCATGAGGGAGAAGAGGGATTACTGAGGGGTTCCGGGGAGGATATAGGAGGCGGGGGAGGGGGGAGGGGGTAAGGGGGGCAAACTCAGGCCAGCAGGCTTGAAACGTGCCTGTGACACAGGTTGGCACGTTACTGGCTGCTGTTGCAGCTGTACACTTTTGGGTCACGGCAAACAAACAGCCCGTGCCTCTCCATAAAAGCTGTCCACCCTCTCACTTATCCACCCACCACCTCACTCCTCACATCCCTCCCCCCACTCTATAATAGTCTTGATTCACGGACTCATAAATGTATATGTACGCGGTCTTTATTTCCCTCAGATCTGACATAACTAGTGCTCACAGCACTGTCACAAACAACCAGGAGTCTTGTGTATCAATCATACAGACACGCTTTATTCGACGAACCGCGCGTTTTCCTCGAGGAAATACAGTCGGAAGACCGCGGTTCTTCGCCAGTAAGACTGGCTACAAGAATAGTTGTCCACCTCACGGACTGTCTACTCACTTATCCACCAGCAATTGTATGTAACTGATGTTCTCTCTGCCTGTTAACACAGTCTGCCAATCTGTGGTGCCTGAAGGCGAGAAGCCGGACACCTGCTTGTGTCATGGAACCGACTGTCCGTCAATACCAAATTCCCTTCGCCCTCAGCTGGTCAAATAACCCCCTCCCCCATCCCCTTTTTGTCACATATAATGTGTATTACGTACCCTTCTCTCCTCTGCCCCTTCCGGTTTTGTCCTCCCCCCCGCCCCTCCCTCCCCACACCCATTCAACTCACTGTAACTGGTGCTTTAATGGTGGAATGAAGAGAGGGTGTAAGGTGGGTGGGTCAACGGCCCCCCCCCGCCCCCTAGTGTCCACAAGGATGACGTCACAACGTCCCTGCCAAGCCCCTGTCTCCATGGTCACTGACCACTCTGACGCCACGGCGCTCATCACGCCCGGCGGAACAGGAGATGGCACAGCTGATATATTTCACGGTCCTGTTTCGGCCGGCCGACTGTCAAGCCCATTTCCAATCTCAGAGCGGAGTAATCAGACAGTCATCAGGTTTACTGATGGATAACCAGTACTGAGTTCCCCTTGCCACTCTTTCCACATAACCATTACTGTATGTGGTTTCGTTACCTGTGAACATGTACCCTACACAATCACATACTCCCTGCCTGTCGTTTGGTGATATTCATTCAAACACTTTGTGTATGAACAACACTCCGTTAATACTCAGTCTTTCTTTTGTTGAGTTTCCCGTTTGCAGTGTGTGTGTGTGTGTGTGTGTGTGTGTGTGTGTGTGTGTGTGTGTGTGTGTGAATTTAAGTGTTTGTGCGTGCGTGTGTGCGTGCGTGCGTGTGTGTGTGTGTGTGTGTGTGTGTGTGTGTGTGTGAAGTCAAGGGTAAAAGTATAAGCTTGTACAGTTGTTTTTTCATCCTGCCCTCAGAAAAAAAGAAAGAAAAAAGGATAGACAAGAAAATAGAAGAAAAAAGGGAGAGGGGGGTGGGGGGTAGAAAGAGTATAACATGAAAAATCAAGCATGGTGTGTGTGTGTGTGTGTGTGTGTGTGTGTGTGTGTGTGAACGCGCGCGCGCGTCTGTGTGTGTGTACTCTGTCCCATCCTTTCGTACACCTGCCCTGACACGATCACACCTTCATCAGTCTCAACACGAGTTTCAGTCAATCCCGAAGTCACCCCCTCCATCCCCCACTCACTCTTAAACTACCATCCTCCACTCCCCAACCCCACACATAGATTCTTAAGATGTTAGTGTCTATGCCCCACACCCTCCAACAACCACCCCGCCTCCCTCCGCGGACTTATGAATAGTTCTATTTGGCGTCCCTCCTGTCCCTGATCCCCCCTGTGTGCTGTGTTGTCCATGCCAATGTGAAGCCCCAGAAACATTCCCGCCATTCCTGGCTTTGTCTGGCCACCACTGACCACCTCTATTATATCCACGGTCCGCGCGCACCTGTTGCTCTCTCACACGTACGTGCTGATCGGTGAGAGGGGAGAGGGAAAGCAAATAAAAGCTTCATAATCCACTTCGTTCCACATGCTTGACCACACACACACACACACACACACACAGATACACACACACACACACACACACACACACACACACAAAGACTGACTCACTCACTCGTACACTGGCACAATTAACTTGTTTAAATAAGTGGTAAAATGTATGGAAAATATGCCAGAGTGACAAAGAGGAAGTTGAGGGGGGGGGGGGGGGGGTGGGGGGGGGGGATGGACAGCAATCCAATCAGTCCTGACACAGAAAAAAAGGCGTTAGGAATGTAGGTGATTGTGGGTGGGGAGAGAAGGAACAAGAGAACTGTGGTGAACATATGGCGCTGAACAGTGGAGGGCCTGTTCAAAGGCTGATCAATCAATCAAGGGCTATCAAGCGCAATCAATGGCTGATCAATCAATCAACCACTGTCTGGTGGAATCGATCACTGACTTGGACAGCTGGGAGGGGGAGGGAGTCATCAGTTTAATTGGTCCTGTCCTCCTTGTCTGTCACACTTGGGGGGAGGGAGGCTAGGGGGGGGCGGGGAGAGGGGGCAGGTACACCATTTAGGGACCTGTGGCACAAACGGGAGTGTCACACAGTCTGTCAGCTAGTAATCCTAAGGGGGGTGTCACATAGTCTGTCAGCCCATGATCCAAAGGAGATGTGACATAACCTGTAGGCCAGTGGTCCAAATGGGAATCTGACACAGACTGTCAGTGTCAGCTAGTAATCCTAACGGGGTGTCACACAGTCTGTCAACCTGACAGTCTAAACGGGATGTCACATAATAAATAGACTCTACACATTCATTTATCTTGAAACGAGAACTTAAGGGCTGCAGATCAGATCAATGGACCCAGCAATTCAAGAGGTGTGCCTCCTTGTTTTTTTTGTGTTTTTTTTCCGATCTGTGCCAACAAGCTGACGGGCAGATGTAGAGATGGGAAACAATATTCCAGTATCTCCCCCACTACCACTATCAGTTTATGAATCAACTGTTGAAGGTTATGAAGACAGGCGTACAACTATGAACCGGGACTTTATTCTTTCTGTTACACTTTGCCCTCGGCAAATGGGACTGGAGTCTCAGTCCTGTTAAAAAGCTCTGTTCACTTTCTTCAGCATACGTCATTTCCTCTCCTTGACTTCCTGCTGACGACGACTCAGACAAGGGGCACAAGACAGATGGCGATCTTTTGACACACGCTGTGCAGGTAGTGAAGCTCTTTTTTTTTCTGTGGGGCATGCATGGCCAATGAGGCCAAGAAAACACTGTGGTTGATCAGGAGAAAAGACCAGACTGTGGCAAGCCGGACTCCCACCCTCATACACTTTTCTTTTATCAAATATAACGAAAATGACAACAACAAAAAATGCTAACCATGGTGGACACCATGCAGCCTTCATCAGCTGTCAGTCACGTTAGTCTGTCTCATGTCTGATGACAGCACTCGGGGGAACAGGGGGGAGGGACAGCCAGAGGGAGGGGCGTGAGGGAGGGGGTAACAACGATCCAGTGCCCACCCCATAATACCTCCCAGACGCCGGTTGAAGTGTGTTGACAGGCCACGTGACACAGAGGTTGACTCGTGCTCTTCCTGACAACGCAGGTATCCCCCTTCCCTCCTTCTCTCCATGATCCTACCCTGTGTGTGTGTGTGTGTGTGTGTGTGTGCATGTGTGTGTGTGTCACTATCACAACTTCCCGCCTTAACACCCCTTTCTTATCTTGGCTGGTTTGTCCAGAAAGCCCATCAAGTTGTCACCTCTGTACAGCCCAATGTTACCAGTCAAAGTCAACAGTTGTGCGCAGTAGCCCCCTTGTGGCAGCCTGGCTGTTACACTTCAACATTCCGGCCTCCACTTCCATCTCCAAGGGAGCCACTTAGAGGGTCAACTGCTTAAAAAATTGGTCGTTTCCTCTTGCCTTCATGGGCATTTTGTAAACAGTTTCACTTGTGACAGAGTAAAAATGAAATGTTAATGCAGTCTATGTTATTACAAATGTTTCAATCAGTTCCACATACACATTATTTTAAATTCTGGTTTTGTAGGGGAACAATTATAGTACTTTACTGTATTCTTTACTTAATGTCTGTCAGCTGAATGTAACAGTTTGGCTGCATAAAAAAAACGGTCTCGTAGTCAGTGAAACAAATACACATACAGACATGTACGTAGAAGCATACACAAACAAACTCAAAGACACACATTTGTAAACACACACACACACACACACACACACACACAGTGAGAGTGAGGGATGGACAGGGACAGAGAGAGTGTATGTGAGAAAGAAAGAGTGAAAGAAAACTGGGGGGCAGGGTAGAGAGAGTGCGACCTGGTATGCCAGGAAGACCCAATCATTCCATTACATAAAACTAATTCTTTACAGAAAGACAAACAGGTGATAAGGCACACACAGCATTCAACCTGACACTTCTGCAGACAACTGGAGTGGAGTTTTGTGCGGTAATGTCGAGAGGAAAACAAATTTTGGAGTAGAATGGATCAAGTGTGGATATATCAGTGTACATGTGTCCCTGCAGCCAGTATGCCATGACACACAATCAAAACAATGATGTGGCAGTATTTTGCATGCTGATTTTGTCATCACCACCACGCTGAGTGACTCATCTACTGAAAAGTGACAGACAATGTGTGCTATCCATCAGACATGGGTATTAAGTGTCAGATATGGGAACAGGCAGAACTCGCAACCTGTACAAACAACTTTCTGCACACCAAATTTCACTAGTACATCAGCTGTAATCTGCTTATAACCCAGACCAAAAGCGACCCACATACTGAAAGGTTCAATATAGGTTATCACATGACGACTGTCCAAGACCTGATGATCCCAGCTACCCATGTACTGAAAGGTTCAATATACACTGGCCCAGGTTGTGACATGATGACCGTCCAAGACCTGATGAACCCAGCTATCCTTTTCTAACCTGCACATCTCCAATACAGACACACTGAACAGCTGTAAGGAGAGATGCCAGAGATGGCACCAGGGGCAGTCCACCCCTCCACAATGGCCAGTGAACCTGCACAGTACTGCAGGACACTGCTCCCAGCCACTGACCCCAGACTGTGGAGTGGTGGTGAAGCCAGCCAATGTTTGCATTTCATGGCCCAGTGAACATAAGGGTGGGACAATCAAGGTGTTCACGGCTGACAGACTGTCCAGCTGGAGTGGACACCAGGAGAGGGGCATTGATCTGGGCCAGCCTTAATTCCTCTTCATTCTTTTTGCATGGCTGGCTGGGCAACAAACTGACAGTGTTGTCCCCCCCCCTCCCCCCCCTTCAGTCCTGTCCACAGCTCTGTGTCCTCATCAGTGTTGTTGTTTTTTGTTGTTGTTTGTTTACTGACATTATACAAGTAAACACACTTTCTTCTGACAGACTTCCATCTTTGCTGTTGTGTAATGTCTCTGGGAAATGCAATACCTTTCAGCACAAATGGCCCAGCAACAGCACTTCTGTAACTATGCATGTTCTCTCACAGGATCTGTTTTTCTTCCCCCATTTAATGTCTTCACGCCCACTCGCATGCACACACGCTCCTTCTCTCACTTCATTTACATGGCTTGAAGCCAGTCATTCTGAACAGGTACAACTGAAAATTCCATGAATGAATGATAATGTGTGTGCACTTGCAAACACACACACACACACACACAAACACACACACACACACACTTAAATGCACACACATTTTAAGGTACACATGTTTTCACAAGCATGGCAATCATGAACACAATTGGTAGTTCTGGTTCTGATCACATGCTCAGAATGTTCTTCTTGAAACTGAAAAACCATCAACTTCTTCCATCTTCCAACTTTTTCTTCAGGAAACTGGCAACCAACCACTTCACCAACCATCCAACAGAGCTACCACTCACTCAAACATGCAAGAAGACCTTGCACATATACATGCAGAATGGGGGTGCAAAGAGATCTAAAGATGAACACTTATGTGATAACAATGAAGAGAAAAAAAGACATCTAGAAAGAAAATTATGAAACGAAAGAAAGAACCAAATACAGAGTCCCCTTCACCCAGAAAGGGGTAAAAATAGTGATGGGTGGAAAGGAAAGAATGGATATTTTTACTGAGGAAAGTGATGGCAGAAGATACAGGTGTACACACCCACTGCAAAATGTGCTACACTGCAAAGAGGTGATTGATACATAATTATGTCAATAGCACACACACACACACACACACCCCACAGTATGAGCAGACTAGTAAGTGCTGGTCTGAAGAATTTACAATGGTGATACATAAAAAAATCAACCAAAACAAACCTGAACCTGATCAGAACTGTCCCTTCAGAACTAGGTCCCACTAACTGACCACTGGTCAGTCAACAGCAAAATGCTTCCAGTGGTCAATAAGGATCCAGTAACAAACAGATGTCTCAGGCTCTGGTTTTCATCACTTTACTTCTGTCCATGGCTATGCTGCAGCTGGTCAGCAGAAAGAGTTGATTGTATTTCTACACTGAAAGCAAGGCCTGAAAGGGAGGAGGTTCTGGCTGCTGAACAACAACGCTGTTCTGAAAAGGACCAGTTCTGACCCAGGTGTATGACAAAACACACTGATAATGAACTGACTGATTTTTGCATGACCATTGCTACTGCTCAGTGAGATGGTTTACATACAATAGTAGCTTCAACAAAAGATCAATCCAATAACTGCACTCATACAAAAAGACAGCAACTATAAACTGAGAAAGCTACCATACAGTGATGGTTACAAGAAAATATCACACATCTACCATTGTAACAGACGTGACAACTGATCAGTCTTTTCTTGATGAGATGAGCGTCACAATGCTACACTACAATGCACATGTGGGTGAGAGTGAGAGTGCAGCTAAAGACATCACTTGGTGCCTGTGTCTACCGGGGTCAGTGGCACAACAGACACAATCTTACCGTAAGCAGATGATGAGGACTCTGCAGAATCCCCCGACATGTAGACATCTAAAGGCCAAAGCCCCCACACATGAGTCAAAGTCAGCCATCATCGTCATTCATCTCTTCACCACAACACGCTAATCACAATAACAGTCACAACAACAACACTTATTGACAACCACAATCACGCTGGCAACACTGACAACAATCGTCAAATTTACAACACTGGCAACAACAGTCTCACATACAACATTGACAATAACAGTCTCACTTCCAACACTGACAACAATACATCTACAATACTGACAACAACAATAGCATCACCATTTAACAGCTAAATGCATAATTATCCACTCCAGCAACAAAACAAGAAAACATCACTCTCTGGTAACAGTGTATCAAAGTACAAAAACCAACTGCTACTCTAATTATATATATATATATATATATATATATATATATATAAATTAAATCCTGATATTTAAGACACAACAAAATATGTACTCAAGACTGTGAGAACACACACACATACAGAAAGGGAGAGATTGGGGAGCTAGGAAGGCACTTTATTGTGCCATCAGAATTATCTACCCAGCAGTTAGGCTAGATAGGACACACAGCATCATAACACACCTCACTTCATTCACACCTGTATGATCTCTTTATCAGGACACCCTGGCAACCTGCAGTACCGTTCACATCCCCAGACAACATTTACCACAACAAACAGCTTGTCAATGGAAGGTGATAAGACACTAACACTTCATCCAGTGCCGTGATAACACATCCGTTCACCATCCACTGATGCTTTTCATATCACCAAGTGTGACAGCTTGTCTTTCTCACAGACACAAAGGTCAAACACAAATTCCAGTTGAACACAAACATGCTCTGACACAACAGCAAATTCTAAAACACAGACTGCCACATCCCCCCTTCCCTTTGAATCTTTAGTTTTAAAATGCAAATGAATATGATATTTTACAAAACTGTCAAATCATATTCAATTAACCGCACTTTTTAAGTGAGTGAGTGAATGTGTGTGTGTGTGTGTGTGTGCGCGCATGCGTGTGTGCACACACGCGCCATGTACTGATCTTTAAACCATAAAAACGTGAATAACACAAACAAGCTTAAGCTTTCAAAAGGCAGAAAAGCAAAGCATAAGGAAGCCCAAGCTGAACAACACCTGACAGTGAAAACAACTTCCAGATGTGTACAAAAAAAGAGAGCTCCCCACAGGACAGACAGACAGTGACGTTACATTCAGACAATTCCCAATCATACTGACATCACAGTGTAAAAAGAAGATGACTCTCACCTTCCACAGTGATGAAGCAGGTGGTAGTGGCCTCCCCTGCACTGTTGACAGCGGTGCAGGCATAGGGACCTTCATCTTCAGGGTACACGTCCAAAATCTGGAGTTTGCAGTCACCGCCAATGGTGCTGATCAGTATATCCTGTGCACAGTTCACACACACACTATGTAACGTCATGAAATATTGCATTTCTATTGTCTATTCGTCACACCAGGGACACAACAACACACATCAGCACAGAGCTAAGGACCAGTAATCAACATTGTCAGCTCTGTTTTATACTTGAATAGAGATACCTCAACATCAATGCACACACATACACGCAAATATACATTTCAACATCAACACAAACACAAAGCTACAGCATAAACATGCACATGGCACAACATCATTACAAACACACACACACACACACACACACAACATAACTACATGCACCACAACAACACATACACAATACAATATCATCGCTGACACACACAACACAACATCGCCACATACACACACACTCGCACCACATCACCACACATATATGCATACGCACACACACCTCCTCACTACACACACACATACAGTAAAACAACAAAACCACCACATACATCGCGCCACACACACACACCCTAACATCAGCAGTAAAATCACATACAAACATAAAGGCTGACACAGGTAAAAAAAAAAAAGAACTGGAAGTGCTCTAACACTGGTACAACACATCTCTGTCACATATACATCCAAATCAACAGCCCAGGTGCATGTCTCACCTGGGTGTCCAAGATCTCCACACCGTGGCGCGTCCAGCTGACCTGTGGGCGTGGCCGACCTTCCACTGCACAGGTGAGAAGAACGGTGTCTCCATCCCTCACCTTCTGGTCTTTCAGTGTGGTCACAAACACCGGGGCCACCTCCCTGGAAGTGAAGAAGACGTCATCATACTTCTCTGTTTTCTTTGTCCTGTGGGTACACACTTTATCCTTGCGGCATTTTTCATCATCAAACACTCTCATGTTCATTTCATTTCTTTCTTTTTTTTTTTTTTGCACAGTTTTTCTGAAAACATGTTCTCCTCATGGCTTCTTTTCTTAACAAACATATTGATGTGCATCTATGTTCATTATTAAAAACTTTTTTTCTGAAAACACGTTTGATGAAATGCATAACTTCACCCAACTAATGTACAACTTTATCCAAATAATTTCTATCTAACATATATTTTGTACATTAATTACATTTTAGCTCATCAATCTCCATTCTAAATATGGAAACAAAGTGTTGATTACTGCTTGATGTACTCAGAAACTGATCACTTTTTGTAGCTTTCATTCTGCTGCAAGAGTCAGTAGAATATCTTTGCTTACTGTGTAACAAAGGCAAATGGTTTAAGTTTGTGCAAAAGAGACTCTGTTTTCTTCCATTAATGTATCACCATAAACATGGCACATCATCTCTATTAAGCCACCCTATTCCCCATTAAACCCTCACATGACATGACACAGAAAATGCACTTACCCATCTTCATCCATCACCATGCTTTCTGCAGCTGAAAAAACACAAAACAGAAACAGCGTTCTGTGAGCCAGAATGTCATAACAAGATACAACTGTTAATGCATGTCCACACTGTGTGCATGTTTGTGAACAAATGTGTATAAGGAAGATAGATGATGAACAGGCAGACAGACAGGCTGGTGGAAAGCCATGCAAGATCTTTCCACCATGCTGTCTCTCCCCCTCTTATTTACCAGGCAGTGAACTAATGTGGTTTCATTCTTTACACACACACACACTGCTTAAGTAATTAAAAAAAAAAAAAAAAAAAAAAATCCCCAGAAAACAGGTAAACAAGTCACTGCTTTGCTTCCACAGACAAGATCAAATTCCTTTTCCCTTCATGCACATTCTGAACTGTTTATTCCCAGACAGAAACACAGGCAGGTGGTACTGTGACATAGTTAACGTAAGTTCTGCCACTGTCAGGGAAAGAGATGAGGTGAGACAGACAGAATCCAAAGGAAAGGGAGCAGGATGCTGTCAGAAGACAAAGCACGACGTGACGCACCAGTGAGGGACAGTGTGGTGGAGGTGTGGATCTCTGTGCCATCAGCAAGGGTGGCTACGCATCTGTACACACCGGCGTCAGATTCCAACAACCCACTGAGCTGTAGGGAAACCGTCCCGTCACGCTGCTGGAGACTGGAGATCCGTTTGGAGGTCAAGGACACCTGGACACATGCACATGATTTCAAGGAATCTGTTTTTTTGTTGTTGTTTTTCCTGAAAGGATTTAATCTATTGTTTTCCTGAAAGGCTTTAATCTATAACTGAATCACAATAATTGCAAGAAAACTGAAAAACATAGGGTTTTTTTTAAAACTGAAAGCATTATGTCCATAACCTAATCACAATAATTATAAAGAAACTGAAACCTTTTTTTCTGGAAGCATTCAAACTATAACTGAATCAAAATCAAACACCAAATTTCAGATTCTGTAAACAAGTGATTTGCAGATGCAAATGTGATAGCTACGATCAGTCATATCCACTTTTTGCTGTCTACAGGCAACATGGTGTTCATCCTAACATGGTGTTCATCCTAACATCCACCTGGTGAAACAAAGACACAGTGGTTATTGCTATGAAGAGTGTGAACCACTTCTTTACTATCAACAGCAACAGTAAACAAAACAAACGAACTATTCATGATGTAAGTCTATCACATCCACCACCAACCTGCAGGTATTTCACTAACTCAGGACACGGAACGAAGCAATGAACAGAATTAAAGAGGATTAACAAAGGGAGAAACCACTTCAACATAAAAAGGCAACAAGTGTGAAGAAGAATTTCAGTGTCGACTGCTTCATAGAACAAAGGTTAACAAAGCATGATGATGCACCTGGTTGGTCATGCCACACTGCACTTTTTTGATATGCATCAGTGATTTCCTCACTCACTTTCACCCTTCACTGACTTCCTCTGCCACCATCACTAAAAGTCTCATCAGCCGTGAGAAAGTTAAACAAAGAGAGAAATCACAGGCATGTGTATCAACGCAGACACACTCACACAAGCATACAATAATGCAAACATTCACAACCATACATATGCAGAACATGAATACATGCACACAAATACAAACTCAGCACTAAAGAAAGTGAAGATGAAGTTGAAAAAGAGGCAGGCAAACATAAACAAATACAAAGATGCACAGACAGCAACAGATTACACAAACATTTCCCTAACTCTGTATACAGATCAATTCACAACACACACACACACACACACACACACACATTAGAAAGAGTAGATAGTGATTCCTCTCCTCTATAGCACCCCTACTTACTCGGTGACCGTCTTTCTCCCATTTGACCTGCGTCAGGGGGTCATCCACGGCACACGATAGTGTCACCTGATCACCGATCACAGCAGAGGTCTGTGGAGGCAGGTCCTGTTTGAATCGTCGGGACTGGGAGGACCTGCAGTCAAGGGGGAAAACTCTGTCAGAAACTGTTGGGAACATGATGATAAGACCATCACCTTATTTCAAGGACTGTGAGTGTGAAAGATCAGAACTGATTGCTGTCACCATTTTACAAGTACAATCAATCCACAATCACTGACTGTCCATGTTGTCACAACATGTACAATCATTCCACAATCACTGACTGTCCATGTTGTCACAACATGTACAATCATTCCACAATCACTGTCCATGATGTCACAACATGTACAATCATTCCACAATCACTGTCCATGTTGTCACACCATGTACAATCATTCCACAATCACTGGCTGTCCACGTGTTTCTCTCTGCTACGTGGTATGCATCATGTTTGGTTGTATGGCTGTCCTGTTGACAGCGTTGATCTAAGGAGTCAGACAAATATGAAAGCAGCTTATGCAGTACAGCTGTGCTGTTAGATCTGATGACTGCTGTTGTCTGTATAATCCACACAACAATATATATGGGGCTCTACAACTGTCACATTGATTACAAGTAAATGAGGGTGATCCACAATATTATTATGGCTGTGGATGCAGAAATAGGTCATAAACCTTTTATGTTTTAGCCTGCTGAAAATGATATTTTCAAAACTGACAACACTTTGCACAGTAAGTTACCCTTTGCACATTGTGTTATACTTTGCACACTAAATTACCAATCAGGTGGAAAAACTATTAGAACACTATCAGTAATTTGGCAAGTCCTGCCCACAAGACTTACGATTTCTTGGAGATGTCAGCTGGTCCTTTTCCACGGGATTCCACAGACTGCTTTCCAGATGCTTTCCCTTTCTCTGCTGATGTTGAAAGAAACAACAGTCCTGATTTACTATAACATTCCACCTTTTGTTCTGTTTACTGTGTTCTGCACACCACTCACTTACAGTAGTGATTCTTAGAACCATCATGCTTTATTCTTCTTAAACAACAGGAACAGAAACAAAACCATCATTCACTTTTCGTACCTACTATTCTTTACTTTCATCTGAAGACTTTGAGGTATGTAATAACAAGCACAGATAATTTCCAAGTGGGGGTCTGCATGACCAAACTCGCTTGATTTCAAAACATGCAAGATGAAAATAGCATAAGATGATAAACAAAAAGATGAAAATAGCATAAAATGATAAGCAAAATATCCCCCAACACACTTGTTCCTCACTGACCTTCAACAGTCAATGTCGCAGAGCAGGCGGCGGAGCCAGCGTATGAGGACACCTCAAACGTGTACTCTCCTTCGTCCGATTTGGTGATGGCTGTGATGATCAGGCGATGTCTGTTGCCATCACAGAAGATGTGCACAGTGTCCACTGGATCCACCTTTTTTCCGTTTTTGAACCTGTGAGACAGCATGTCACCTTCACGTCTCCAGAACCTTTGACAGCTGCTAGAGCATCAACATCAATGCATGGTGGAGAGGGGAGAAGGGCAGAGGGCAGACACATAAAAGGAAAGGACAGACGGATAATATAAAAAAAATATTCACATGCATATATAAAATTCCTAATTATCCAACAAATGGGAACCCTTTTCTCTATTTTACTAACAAATGTATCTCACATGAAAAACATCTGTTCCTGGATATGATAGATAATTTGAACAAAGGATAGAGCACACAATATTCTAGGTATTTTCTCACAGCTTCTCTTGAAATTCTAAACACTCATTTATTCATATATGTGTTTCATTTATTAATGTATATATTTGTTATGTATACAATTAACGTGTCATACTGGATCCCATATAATAATTTTTACATTGAATAACTTGTATCAGCCCAGCAGCTATTGAATCAACAGAATCTCCATGGTGCATGTTGTGTTCAATATCTTGGCTGCCCATGTTCAACAGCTGTCAGTCAATGAATACGAAAGCCTGTGAAACAGTTTTACCGGATCACCCACCCAGCCCAACCCAATCCCATCTATTTCATTTATGCAGCATTTGGCCTGACCAGTGCAACTGGCCTTTGCAACCAAGCACCCTTTCCTTACATTTTTACATGAATATTCTTTTATTTCTTTCATTGTATTATCATTTTGTTGTTGTTATTTTGTTCAAACATTAAATATATATGTATGTATATATATATATATATATATATATATATATATATATATATATATATATATATATATATATATATATATATATATTTCATTACACATATGTGGTGTTGCATAAGGAGCAGTCCACATGCTTTAACGCCTCAGTGAAGCTGAAAGTGGAGAGGGAACTGACCATGTTCCTGGGGAGGACGGTGCACTGGAGGTGAAACACTCAAAGACCGCCTCACTGCCTGCAGGCAGCACCAGGTCCTGAAGGGTGGTTTTGAAGGAAGGTGGGGCGTCATCGTCATCTGCAACAAACACAACTTGCTCTCAAACACATCTCATTGTTATCATTATCAAGCAAAATATATCAAAACACATCTTATTCTCAAACATATCTTGTCACAAACTGATGGTAATTCTACTGCATCCGTACATATTAACCCAAGATAGAGTTGTATACATTTGTTTTAAAATAGGTGGCAGATGGAATATATCTGTGGATAAAATCTCTCTCACACCTCTCTGTTACAAGCATATCAGTCTGACCATCTATGGTTTCCATTATGTCACCAACTTTTTCTTTGTTGGTAAGAAATAAACATAGTCCTATTCCACACAATTCTATTCCATCCTAAAACAACAGTAAGACATAAAGCAGTCAAACTAATGCTCACCACTGCTGTACTTCATGTGAATGTGTGAAGCAATGTATCATTTCTTACATTCATGTCTTCATCATATACTCAATAAATGTTTTTACATTGATGTTTCAATGTTAAGTACTTGTCTACATTGTGATTATTGCACCAGGCCAAATTTATCTACTTTGAGAAAACAAAATTATCCCTATCAGCACACACACATAGGGACAAGTCACCTGTAGAATGAGCGATGGGGTGTGTGGCTGCAGCTCCGTCACCATGACGAGTCATGGGAACAAAGTCACCCTCAAAGCCCTCCCTCTCCAGCTGTCGCTTGGCATCGTCGGCATCATCCTGGGACCACTGGACCAACTCCACCCCGCCTCGCAGGATGCAGTCCAGCCGCACGTTCACCCCCTCCATCACCTCGATGGTGCGGGGCAGGTGCTTGATGAAGAAGGGAGCTACACAGCCACACCATACACACCTGATGACTATGGGCATACACACAGCCACACCACACACATGGTGACTACACAGCCACACCACACACACCTGATGACTATGGGCATACACACAGCCACACCACACACATGGTGACTACACAGCCACACCACACACACCTGATGACTATGGGCATACACACAGCCACACCACACACATGGTGACTACACAGCCACAACACACATACCTGATGACTATGGGCATACACACAGCCACACCATACACATGGTGACTACACAGCCGCAACACACACACCTGATGACTATGGGCATACACACAGCCACACCATACACATGGTGACTACACAGCCGCAACACACACACCTGATGACTATGGGCATACACACAGCCACACCACACACATGGTGACTACACAGCCACACCATACACACCTGATGACTATGGGCATACACACAGCCACACCACACACATGGTGACTACACAGCCACACCATACACACCTGATGACTATGGGCATACACACAGCCACACCACACACATGGTGACTACACAGCCGCAACACACACACCTGATGACTATGGGCATACACACAGCCACACCACACACATGGTGACTACACAGCCACACCACACACACCTGATGACTATGGGCATACACACAGCCACACCACACACATGGTGACTACACAGCCACACCATACACACCTGATGACTATGGGCATACACACAGCCACACCACACACATGGTGACTACACAGCCACACCATACACACCTGATGACTATGGGCATACACACAGCCACACCACACACATAGGTGACTACACAGCCACACCATACACACCTGATGACTATGGGCATACACACAGCCACACCACACACATGGTGACTACACAGCCACACCACACACATGGTGACTACACAGCCACACCATACACACCTGATGACTATGGGCATACACACAGCCACACCACACACACCTGATGACTATGGGCATACACACAGCCACACCACACACATGGTGACTACACAGCCGCAACACACACACCTGATGACTATGGGCATACACACAGCCACACCACACACATGGTGACTACACAGCCACACCACACACACCTGATGACTATGGGCATACACACAGCCACACCACACACATGGTGACTACACAGCCACAACACACACACCTGATGACTATGGACATAAACACCACACATATGTGATGACTATGGGCATAAACACCACACATATGTGATTTCTATGGGCATAAACAGCACACAACCACACCACATACATGTGATGATGGGTATATACACAGCCACACCACACCTGTATGATTTACACAGCCACACCACACCTGTATGATTTACACAGCCACACCACACCTGTATGATTTACACAGCCACACCACACCTGTATGATGATTTACACAGCCACACCACACCTGTATGATGATTTACACAGCCACACCACACCTGTATGATTTACACAGCCACACCACACCTGTATGATGATTTACACAGCCACACCACACCTGTATGATATACACAGCCACACCACACCTGTATGATGATATACACAGCCACACCACACCTGTATGATGATATACACAGCCACACCACACCTGTATGATGATTTACACAGCCATACCACACCTGTATGATATACACAGCCACACCACACCTGTATGATGATATACACAGCCACACCACACCTGTATGATGATTTACACAGCCATACCACACCTGTATGATATACACAGCCACACCACACCTGTATGATGATTTACACAGCCACACCACACCTGTATGATGATTTACACAGCCACACCACACCTGTATGATGATTTACACAGCCACACCACACCTGTATGATTTACACAGCCACACCACACCCACAAGGTGACTACACATCACACCCACAAGACAGCAATGGGTATACACACAACTGCATCATACCCACATGGTGATTATGGGCATAAAGATATCTACATCACATCTACATGATAACTATGGGGACACACAAACCTGCATCATATTCACATGGCTATGAGCACACACATATCCATATCACACCCACATAATTGAGCACATCCACATCCACATTACATCCACATGATGATTATGGGCATACACACATCCATATCACACCCACATGATTATGGGGATACATATACTGACACCACATCCACATGAGTGAACATGCACCCATCCACATAACATTTACATGATGACTCTGGGGATGCACAACGTCTACAAGATGATTATGGCTATACAATCATCCACATCACATCATGATTTGGGAATAAACCCACCCACATCACGTCATTATAGGGATCACAAACACACCACTTCCACACAGTGACATTGGAAGTACAACCACCCACATCACAATGAGGATATCCACATACATTCACATCACACCCACACCACAACTTCAGCATAAACCCACTGACATCATATCACTATGGGCATACATATATCTACATCACACCCAGGACTGGTCATACACACATCCACATGATGACTGTAGAGTCACACATATCCACATCACATCAACATGACAACCAATCACACACATCACATTCATGTGACAGTGAAGATACAAACATCCACATCACTTTGGTACTTTGGCTGGGGCTGTGCCAGACAAACATTCGTTACTCTCTTGCAAGAAAGCAGAAGATTTGTCACGGTGAATGCACAGCACTGGTGGTAAGATATGTCTTACTAAATCCTCAATAACAGGAATCATAAGCAAAACTCATGTTGTACTTAAGCAGCTGATCATCAAGGCCAGATCATACTGAACTGATGAAGATTGTGGTTGTCTGCATATTCTCTTCATCATCCTCACTGTCTAACAATGTCCAAATACTCTAGTCCTATACTGATATACCCATTTTATGGATTGTTTGATAGAGTGAAAACTTTAATGAAAGACTTATGAAACATGAGACTTCAGAATAAAGAAGAAACCAAAGGCTTAGGTAAAAACAACAACAGTAAGTTGTACTTTATCTTTGGTTTGAAAACTGACACAGAAAAAAAAGCAAGACATAAGAGACTGCAAAACCACCTAACATAGCTAACAGACAAGTCAATGTTTCACCAATATATTGTAAGTGCCCATGCTTCATGGTATGAATACTCTAATTCCTGTCAGCCTGCCGTCCCACAGATGAAGCAGGTACATGTTTTTAGGATACGTTAGGATCGTACCATTAAGAGTTCAGAGCCAAACATGTCAGAATTAATAAACGTTAGAGACGCGTTTACTTTGTACAGGTTAGAGACAGGTGTGCACCAGTGATCAAGACTCATGCAGCTATGACCTGGGCACTGACAGAACATTATTGACTGAGTGAGAGTGAGATGGGCTGCACCACATTGCTGGCCTTTTGACAAAGTCCTGCATCTCCCCAAGACTTTCTGCTGATGACATCCAAGAGCTTTTTGGTGAAGACAACCAAAGGCTTTTTGATAACCAAGGGCTTTTTGGTAATGACAATGAAAGGCTTTTTCACAACCAGGGGGTTATTGGTAATGACAAAGAAAAGGTTTTTGATAACCAAGGGCTTTTTGGTAAAGACAACCAAAGGCTTTTTGACAACCAAGGGCTTTATAGTAATGTCAACGAAAGGTTTTATGAACACCAAGGGCTTTTTGGTAATGACAACAAAAGGCTTTTAGATGGCCAAGGGCTTTTAGGTAATGACAACCAAAGGCTTTTTAATAACCAAGGGCTTTTTGGTAATGACAACCAAGGGCTTTTTGATAAAGACAACCAATCATATGGACAGAGAACAAGTAGGAGTGGGAATGGAAGGATGCAAGGGGGTGGGAGGTACATATGACACCTGCAAACCTGGAGAGTATAATTCCAGACAGGTGGGTGATATGTCAGGTATTCCTTCACGCAGTGACTGGATGACCAGTGAGGGATTATGACAATTGTGACAACTCCACAGGGAAATGTGGAACAAGGACAATGATGCTGATCACCTTTTTATAGGAAAACAATGTTTATCACAACATTTGTAGGAAAACAATGTTTGCTGGATCTTTTTATGGGAAAACAATGTTGGTCACATCTTTCAGGGGGAAAAATGTTTGTCACATATTTTCAGAGGAAAACCATGTTTGTCACATATTTCACAGGAAAACCATGTTTGTCACATCTTTCACAGGAAAACCATGTTGTCACATCTTTCACAGGAAAACAGATGGAAAAGAACAGAGGTGTTTCAGTCAGGATGTCTTCACAAGTGACACTGTCCTGGGCAAGAATAAGTTCAAGAAAAGATAAGAGAGTGATAACATAGAGGAAAATGAGATCTTAACCAAATATTTTGAGTTCTCTGTCAAATAAACAATTTAAACACTGTGCATTTGTGTTTTTCATTTCATGCAATATAGTAAACAACAAAAAAAGAAAAAAAAACCCAGCTATGTCATGCTTATCATATAAAATGTTATTACTTGTTATTTTTTAAAAGTGCTTTTTATTTCGACGTGCATGTCTCAACTGAGAACTTCCAAACTTATGTTAACAAAATAAAAAATAGAATTAATTTTTTTTATTAATATGAATTAAAAAATCAGTCAAGTGCGTGATACAAATGCTAACATACTGGTGATTTAGTTTTTAAAGAAAAAGACAATACCAAATTGAAAAAAAAACAAAAAACGAAACAAGTTTATTGATAACTGCATCACCATGGCATCCAGCAGCTTAGATCAAACAAATCATCCATCGTAAAGAAAAGAACTGATAACAAACAGTGAAATGATTAGACACAAATAAAAATGAAACAGAGAACAGGCATGAACCGAATTAGAATGGATGCAATGCCAAGAAGAAAGCAGCTACCTTTTCCCCGGCGAGGTGCCTCTTTTCCTGAGAGCAAAGCAACAATGACCCATCAACACACACACACACACACTAAAAACCCCTCCCCCTACTTTTCTTTTTATAATGATCAAGACATTTGGAGCTGAACATGACTAAATGATGGCAAATATTAATCTGTATGCCTGACCGCTTATCTCTCATTCACTCCCACCCACGCCCAAACCCATCACAATGTGACAACAGCCATGACAGTATGGACTATGTTGACGGTGTGCTTCCTTGTCACAGTGAAACAAGCTGTCTCCTGCCACTGGACAGAATTTACGAACATTTGCAGTTGTCACTGTATGCCACAGAAGTGTGCCCTGTACAGCTGGTGGAGCGTCCGCCATGCTTCTGAGTTTTCACTGCTGCTTCATCGGCCCAGCACAGTGTCAGTGCTTTGCTGTGCCTGTTCCTAGGGATCTCCATGCGTGCTTCATTCTGAGCAGGTTTTCCATTGGGAAACACTTGGTACACATGACAACACCAACTACAGAACGGAACTTACTATCATCATCACTGTTGCCATCATCATGAACATTATCATCATTATCATTATAACCAGTTTTGTCATTAATATGACCCTTGTCCCCCTCCCTCACACTCCCAATAGCAATAATTGTGAACTTTGGCTATTGGGAGCATTCCTATATGACTTAACCCTTTTCTGACAGGCCACCAGTGCAGTCATAGCCACCGAACTGCCACCACAACCAGGTTACAAATAAATTTGGTATTATGAAATTTCATACATAATTCCTTTTCAAATAACTTTCGTACTATATGGAAAGAGTTGCTTCCCTTCAACTGTGGCTGCTTTCTCACACATGCATTTTATTTGAAGATCCGAGACAGATCTAAAGGAAACAGAAGGTTTTAGACTCCCATTTTCGACCACACAAGTTTTGAGAGACATCATTTTGATGAGAATGAATTTGCATTGTATCCTACAAATATCCTGTTCTCATAATCTGAGAGATGTTTTTTTCCATTGTTGATTTTTGAATCATGTGCTTTAAATGCGTTTACTCAGTTTAAACAAATAATTCCCTTAAAATACATCTGCTTTTTTTTCTGTAGCAGTTCCACTAAACAGATCACCAACGAATATTTTAGTCATTATTCTAGGTTCAACCAAAATTTTGTTTATAAAGACTGAAGCAAAACATGGATGTTATTGAATTATTTTGAAACTGTCTGAACATTTGCCATTTTGTGCCTGTGCCGTGTGGTGGCAGAATCAGTCAGCAACACCTGAGTGCACATGGTGACCATCGGAACTGGGCTGAAGCTCAACAAGCTGTTGACTTCCTTGACAAACCACAGCACTCACCTGTCTTGATTTTGGGTGTGGCATCCAGGTGCATCATGTCGCCAGCCATTACCTCCTCTCTGAAAAGGAGATCAACACTGCTCTTGTTATACAGCATCAATTTAATACACAATGTTATGTCACTTCACTGCTAACGAGCTTGTGATGGTGTTTGTCCCAGATGTATGCAACTCACAGATGCCCATGTACACACACACGCACACTGATGTGCGTGCATGCACACACACACGCGCGCGCATGCACACACACACACACACATACACACACACACACACACACACACACACGTGCCCAACAAACACATTTTCACATACAATAATTACATCGCACTCTCATAATATCTTTCTCTCTCATTCACCATGAACGTAATCACCGAAACTGTTCCAGTCTCTCTCCTTTACTGTGAACTACCTCGCTGTCTCAGTCTCTCTTCAGCCCTGGTATGACCCAGTATGTCTGGCTGTCATTTTAAAGCCACCAAAGATTGAGTCTCTCTCTCTTCTTCATCTTATCATTTTTCTCCTGTCCCTAACATAACAGAAGTGTACACCCCCACCCTCCTCTCTGTCCACGCCCTTCCTGACAGAGTACTGACCCCTTGGACCTGGGAGGCAGGATGGTAACAGCACAGGAGGTCTCCACACAGCCAAAAGCGTTGGTGGCACGCACGATGTATTCCCCGCTGTCCAGGGCCATGGTCTGAGGGATCTCTAACGTGTGCAGGGACCCCACGAACATGATGCGATGGCGCTGTCCGTACATCAGGCCACGCACACCCTTGTGCCACGACACTGTAAAGGTCAAACAGGTGCCAGGTTGTGGAAGAATTCTGATGGTGGGTATCAACATGTACTTTTTTTTTTCTTTACACACACACACACACACACACACACACACACACACACACACATACACACACAAATTGTATTCACAAACACTAACACACACACACACACATACCACACACAACATACACTATACAGACACACAACACACGTAACTTACACACACACACACACACACACACACACACACACACACACACACACACACACATACATAACATACACCACATACACTACACACACACACACAAAATTAACCGAAAAACACAAACATACACTTCATCACACATACATGCACATACATCACACACACACACACAAAAGATATGCATAAAGTATACATACGCATAATATCTCTCTCTCTCTCTCTCTCTCTCTCTCTCTCACACACACACACACACACACACACACATGCACACACACACACACACAAACTCAACCTATAACACACACATACACTTTATCACCCACACAAGATATACCAGTACATAAAGTATACATACACATAATATCACACACACACACACACACACACACTGACCAATGGGGGTGGGGAACCCTTGCACAGAGCAATCCAGTCGGAGCTTCTCTCCCTCGTGCACCTCCAGTTTGGCCGGCAGCATGATGGAGAACTTGGGTGGCTTTCCTGGCACCGCCATCTGCTGCAGTGACGCAGCGCCTGGCTCAAAGGACGGGCGACCATACACCACTGCTTCCGGTGAGGATGGAGGAGATTTGGACTTGCCTGTCACACACACACACACACACACACACACACACACACACACACCATAGCTTTATTTTACTCATAAAACTTTTGTAAAAATGGGTATGATCCTTTCCCCCCCAATCCCTGTCTTTGTCCTTTTCCTGTTCTGTTTCTGCAGACTACTAATTCCATACAGCTATGTGTGTGCATGCAAGTGTGTGCATGTATATGCAGTATCTGTGTGTGTGCATCCACACATGTATAAACAATATATGTGTGCGCGTGTGCACATACATAATCAATGCATGTGTATGTGCGTGTGCAAATGTACAGGCACCATATGTATGTGTGCATGTATTAGTAATGTGAAAACATGTGTGCAAATATTCTACAATGTATGTGTGTAAACATGTATAAACAATGTATATACAACATGTGTTTGTGCATGTATAAGCAATATAAAAAAAAAAATAATTATGCACTGATGCCAGTCTATCTATCAGCATTCATGTGTCACTGTGTAGGTCTGTGACTGTATGTGCACACACGAACAAATCACAGAACAACAAAACTATCACAAGATTAATAAATATCGCTAAATCATTTCAATGACCATGTTGATGAACAATGTGTTCAGTACATTCCCAATATGACCCTGTGAGGTCAGCTGGACAATAAGCAACAATGTCAAATGTGTTCAGAGAACAGCGGACTGACCTCTGACCCTGAGAGTGGCAGAGGACTTGGTTCGTCCTGACCGTGACTGGGCCTGAACCAGGTAGAGGCCTGCGTCGGACATCTTGACCTTGCGAATGGTCAGCGTGGCTCCTCCCTTGTCATCTGATGTCATCTCGATACGACGAGAGCTTGTGAGCTCCAGCATATCTTTATGCCTGAAACGAATAAAAACTTTTATTGAAAACAACTGTTGATTTTTTAAAAGATTGACTGACTGCCTGTATGTTGTGGTAACTTGAGTTGTCCAGGTGAACATCTCTTGTGCATGTGCTTTTTTTTTTTCCTATATGCATGAATACTTTGTGTGTCTTAGTGTGTTTGCATCTGTCGGTGTCCAAGTCACACATGCAGTCTGTTTTCATAAATGGATATAGTGAACCTGCTGAATGTAACACTTGAGACTTGTGCTCAAGATTCACTAAATTTTCTTTTGATCAGTCTGTCAAATGCACTGGAAAAGTCGTCAAGTTACAGACATACTGACCATTTCAATATACACTATGGCTTCTGCATGATCTCATGGCAAACCATTGACATTTCTATGTTCACAGATACAAACAAAAAACCTTTGTTGTTTTTTTTTTTTTCCTGTCAGCATATGACACTTGGCAGTCCACAGAGTGGGAAAGAGTAGGGGTATGCCAGAGATGTTATCTTTTCTAACACTGGTTTTTGTTGTTTCTTTTCCAGCATATGACACTGTGCAGCTCACAGAATGGGAAAGAGTTGGGGTACGCTGGAGATACTATTTTTTCTAACATTGTTTTTCGTGTTGTTGGTTTTTTTGTGTGTGTCCTATCAGTGCACGATACCCGACAGCCTAACGGATAAGAGGGGGATGTGCTGTGCTGGAGATGGGTCACTGACCATTTGAGGAAGGGCATGGGTTTGCCGGTGGCTTTGCACTGGAAGGTGACGTCCTCTCCCTCCTCCACCATGAGGTCATGCAGGGGGGTCAGGAAGCGAGGTCGCAGGAACTCCAGCTCCATGGCCTCCAGATCCTCTTCACCTGGTACAACAACAACACACACACACACACACACACACACACACACACACACACACACACACACACACACACAGATTCATGTAAAACTGATGCATGTGCAAGTACTCACACTCGAACACCCCCATGCATACAGATATACCACACACACACACACACACACAGACACACACACACACATATACACACACACACAAATGATATACACATACACACACCACACACTATATATGTATGGACAGGGCACACAACGTCCAGTGCAGGTTTGTTTTCTTTGTTGTGCATGTACTTCTGATTAATTTATGTTTATTTGTTAAATAATGATATATATATGTGCAAATGTGTGTGTGTGTGTGTGTGTGTGTGTGTGTGTGGTGCATGTGTGTGTGTGTGTGTGTGTGAGTGTGTGTGTGTGAGTGTGTACCCACCTTCCACTTCCAGTGTGGCCTGACAGGAGGCAGTGCCCTCTTCATTGGAGGCTTCACAGGTGTAGACACCGGCAAGCTGTTTGCGGGCAGACACCACGTCCAGGGACAGCAGGCCGTAGTTGTTCTGATGGTCACACACACACACACAGACATGTGAGGTATGTTCCGATGGTCACATACAGACACTGTTACCCGTTCTTAAACAATGCACAATCTACTAATTTCAATAGTCAGTGCATGTTACACAACTCCCTAAATGATTACCATCCTCATTATATTTGTATCCACACCCTCAAGGCAAACCCATATCACTGAGAGGTCATGTAGCTCTGACAAGGATCCTGTCCATGGAAGATTCTCAACAGAATAGGAATTCTACATCATCAGTGTATACCTGTCTCAATGACCATTCCCTAACAGAACCACAATATCCAAACTCAGGTACAATAACAGTTGCAAAAGCAATAGACACCCATGTGTGAGTGCCATGGAAGCAAACGGCCCTGACATGGCCCTATGCTGGACAATAAGCAACAATGTCAAAGCGGAGTCAGAGCAGAGGCAGGTCTCACCCTCATGCTGTAGTCAGGTCCTTCAAAGATCTCCTGGCCGTCCTTCAGCCACCTGATCTGGGGTTCTGGGATGCCAGTGACGGAGCAGTTCAGGTGGACCGCCATGCCCTCCGGCACCCTCTTGTTCTTCAGTTTGGCCGTGAAGTCGGGCGCCACCTGGTGTTTGTAGCGACGGGTCGGGGCCGGCTCCAGCTGTGCAGCTTCTGATGGGCGCTCAGGTCGCATCTTGGTGTCACGCACACCTGTTGACACAGCAACAGGATGGATGATGATGTGAGAGATGTGCAGTGAACACTGTCTGTTGATGCAGTGATCACTGTTTAAACATGTCTGTTGATGAGCAATAAACATTGTGTAAACGTGTGTGTTGGCATGCAGTGAAATAACTGTAGGATCCACAGTCTGCTGATGTACAATGAACACTGCCTGTTGACATGCAGTGATCACTGTATAGACATGTTTGTTGAGATGCATTAAACATTGTGTACAGTGAATAATTGTAGGATCCTGAGTCTGTTGATGCACAATGAATACATGTATGCGTGTGAGAATAGGTGAACAGTGAGCAGGTAAAGCAGTGGGATCACAGTGTTTTCGTCAGTTCCTGAAAGGGGTGTCACTCTGTGCAACCTAACTGACAGAGCTACATCTCCCCTACTGAAGAAAGGAGGACACGAAAATAATTCATGCTTGACCCCAGGTATAGCACGACTCTACTGTTCAGGCTCTGAGATCATAGAAACATGGTGTAAACAGCTTATCATGACAGATTCTGCTTCCCATGTATTTGTATTTTGTATTTGTATTTCTTTTTATCACATCAGATTTCTCTGTGTGAAATTCGGGCTGCTCTCCCCAGGGAGAGCGCGTCGCTACACTACAACGCCACCCATTTTTTTTTGTATTTTTTCCTGAGTGTAGTTTTATTTGTTTTTCCTTTTGAAGTGGATTTTTCTACAGAATTTTGCCAGGAACAACCCTTTTGTTGCCGTGGGTTCTTTTACGTGTGCTAAATGCATGCTGCACACAGGACCTTGGTTTATCGTCTCATCCAAATGTACATGCAGACTGAGGTAAATAAAACACTAGTAATGACTGATATGTTTTCAGCACATCAACACAGCTTGCTCAGACGAATGTTTGCTCATTCTATCATGTCAAGAGCTTTTCACCTAACAAATAGACACACCTAATCAAAGTGAACACATAAAAATGCCAGGAAAGACATCATAAACAATGGCACAGTCAGGAAACAAACAGCATGAGGACTCACTCTCTACGCGGACCCTGGCCTCAGTGGCGGCAGAGCCAGCGTCATTGATGGCACGACACATGTAGGATCCTGAGTCATCGTACTCAGTGGCGCTGATCAGCAGCATACACAGGTTGTTCTGGCAGCGAAGCTCATAGTGCTGGTCTGACTCAATGCGCTTGCGGTCCTTGTACCTGTGACAGTCACCACACATCTCACCAGGAAGCCAAACAGCTTTCCAGGGAACTGGAAAACGGAGGAGATTCAGGGCAGGAAACAGAGGTCACACACACACCTCTCTCTCTCTCTAAGTTAGTATGTATTTTACATTTTGTTGTCTCTGCGTGATCAGCATATTGTGTACTTTTGACCTCTTTCTAGGGGCTGGAGGCCTGGAGATTAAAGTTTTTGTTCTTGTTCTTGTTCTCTCTCTCTCTCTATATATATATATTTTTTTTTTCCCCTCACCTGCTCACTTCTATCTACACTGTATGTGCAGTCAGATGTGTTTTGCTCTGCAAAGGCAGAATGAAGCCAGAGTCCAACTTAGTCATCTAAAAAATCTGAAATCTCTCTATCAGTTTTGGTATAAATGCTCTTTCCTGATCATATAGAAATCATCTCACTGTTCCTGTATTTGATGAAGACCTCTCAATACATGCTACATAATTCATATCTCATTCCAAAAACAAATTAAAGTCATTTCTAGAAAATACAATAAAGGAAAAAGTAAATATGATGTTTCATTAACTGTTCTGCGCTTGACAAGAACACACAGACAGACGGACAAGGACAGACAAGCCAACAGACCGAAAGACATGCAGACTGACCACTCGATGGTAGGCTGGGGGAATCCAATGACCTCACACTCCAGCTGCACTCTGCTACCGCGTGTCACTGTCATGTCCTCCAGCTCTCGTGGGAAACGAGGAGGACGATGATCATCTGGGATGGACTCTGTTTCCACACACACACACACACACACACACACACACACACACACACTCACAGAGTCAGCTAATCAATAATTAGACTAAGAATAGTATCCAATGACACCCAAAGTCTACTCCACCCCAGTTCAGGCTAATACTGAGCACAGTACCTTTCCCATTTTTTCAATGGTTGTCTAGGATGATATTTTCTTACTGATTCTTGCTCATCCAATCAAGGGAATACCAGACCAGAACAAACAAACCAATGTCACTATTTCAACCTATATATTCATGGAACATACTGCGGTGATGATTGTCAAAAATAAAAGTATTTTCAGGTCAGTGTCAAGTATGTGCTGAGCCGGTGTCCCACAGAAATATGCTAGGTCAGTGCCTCAGATATACTAGGAATATGCCAAAGCTAAATGTATCAACAAGGAAAGTCAAAGTAAGTATCTCTTTCCCTCCCTCTCTCAAAACAAAGAATCAAACACAAGCACCTACCGATGACTTTGAGGTCACAGGAACAGGTAGCAGTGCCCAGGGGATTGACGGCGACACACGTCCATTCCCCAGCATCCTGTGGGGCCAGGTCGTGCACAGTCAGACGATACACGCCCTTGACACGCTCAAAGTCATAACGCGCTGAAGGCATGACACGATGGTCTCCACAGAACCACTGGAGCTCAGGCTCCGGATAACAGGCCACTGTCACACAAAAAAGGCATCCATCATTTCCTGTTCTCTTGAACTAACAGCTGTTAAAACGGTTAAGGTTTGAATGAGAAGATCTTTGTTGTTCTTCTTTATTCGTGGGCTGTGACTCCCACATTCAGTCGTATGCACAAGTAGGCTTTTATGTGAATGACTGTTTTTAAAAGCTTTGTTGAAACACTATGTTCTGACAGCCACAATGCTGTATAACAGGTCAAGTCAACCAATCAATAGTATCAAAACCAAATGAATTTTGTTTGAAATAGTTATCATGCCTGATCAGTTAAAAAAGAATTTAAAAAATGGACAATTCATCATTTCCAACCCAACTCACCTCCTTGACAGCAAAGACAATGCCAATAACAAGAAAAAAAATCATCTCTCTGAGCAGCTATATAAATAACAATGGCAACTTCTCTGCAGTTTTTTTCTCTATAAGACAGGCAAAGGGAGATAATTTTGAATGGCAGTAAACACAGAAGAGGTTAACCAACAGAAACTGATGATGTGCATGACAGAAAAAAAAATCAAATATTTCTCCAAGCATTTGTTCTTACTATAAGAAAACAAACAAACAACCCTTAAGTAACATAAAACGAGGGATACAAAGACTGACCTGTGACAGAGAACTCGACGTCCTCTCCGACCTGTCTGACCTGGTCGACCAGGGGCAGGGTGAACTCTGGGGGCATGGTTTCTTCCACAGCCCCCTCCTCCTCCTGTCGCGCCACCCTGTCAACACATTGACAGACACCCTGTGATTCCTGTGTCCTCACTTTCTGTGACTGCACTGCCCTGACTGGCTGTAATGTGGGACTGTCTCTGGTGATGTGTGCTGTCCGACACACTATGCCATGGGGCTCTTTGTACACTACATCATAGTTACAGTGAGAGGGGAAGACTAGGGGTGAAACAGGGATCTCTCTCTCTCTCTCTCTCTCTCTCTCTCTATATATATATATATATATATATATATATATAAAGTCTGTTTTTAGTTTATGACCCACGGTCATAACCTGTCCACTCCCCCCCCTTCCCCCTATTGTCACAGGCAGAAAGGCTTAAACAATAAACCATTCAGACTTGCACACACACACACACACACACACACACACACATTTTTTTTTTTATATACCAATAAAAGAAGAACCAATCTTCCCACCCCCAAAGCTTTTCCTTTGGATCTTGGGACTAAGCCAATCTTGCTATCACAGCAGTCCCTGGGGTCAAATTCACCCCCACAGCCCCAGCCCTAGCCTTCACTGATTCTAAAAACATCACTGTGCTGATGGTTTGTGATGCCAACATGGAAAGGTTAGGGTGGGTGATGTGGCTCCATCCTCAAGTAGGATGTTCCACTCTGGGAAATGCAGTTTGGAAGGATGGTTCCTTAGATACTGTGTTCTAAGTTTGCTGCACTGTCCCACATGTGCAAGAGATACAATGCTATGTTACTGTTTGCCTGTTTGTTCTGGCCTCCGCTCTCGTTTACCTTGGACTCTTCTTCTTCTTTTGTGTTGGTGTGCTTTGACTCCCACCTTCACTGTATGTATCAGTGTGTTTTTCTGTATGCATCAGTTGTTTGCATGTACATTGCTGTTTTTACCCTGTCACTTAGACAACCATACTGTAGTTTTTCAGGGTGTGCATGCTGGGTATGTTCCTGTTTCCAGAACCCACTGAAAGCTGGTAAGGATAATGGATTTTTAACATACATATGTGACTTTTGCATATATACACATGAAGGGGGTTTGGGCACAAGTAGGTCTGCAAATCTCTTAACCTGGGATATCAGAATGATCTTCACTCTTAACCCGCCAGGTACCTGACTAGGATTAAAACCCAGGACCCTCAGATTGAAAGTCCAATGATTTGACTACTTGCGTGCCCATTGCTTGTCACTGACCAAAATAGAGAGAGACAGAGAGAGAGACAAAGAAAAAGGCAGAGAGAGGTAAAGTGAACCACAGACTGCAGCCAGCAGACTATGAGAGGACAACTTTGTCAGACAGACAGGTTACTTACTTGACTTGTGGAAGGACTTCTGCTTCCTCCTTCCTCTTGCGTCTGTGTCGCACTTCTGAAAGCAGCAAGCAGAAAACATTGACTATCTGTATATGTGTGAGGGTGCTTATGTGCCTGTGAATGCTTGTGTGTGTGTGTGTGTGTGTGTGAGAGAGAGAGAGAGAGAGAGAGAGAGAGAGAGAGAGAGTGTTTCATGCACACTTGCATCAACATCGATATATGTACATGCATTCATGTGTGTGTGTGTGTGTGTGTGTGTGTGTGTGTGTGTGTGTGTGTTCATTCTTTTGTTTAACATCTATCCACAATTGTGATTTTAGATGAAAATTCATCCCTTTCCCGACCCCACCCATGTCTCACATCATCACTACTTTTCCTATTCCTCTCTCCAGAATGTGTGTTTGTGTGTGTGTGTGTGTGTGTGTGTGCGCGCGTGCACGCGTGCACGCACATTTGCACTTACAAATTGCATACATGGACATAATCATCAAAACTGTGTGCGTGTGTATGTGTGTGTGCATGTGTGTGCGTGCATGTGCAGTGCTGCAGCAGTGCCTTACCTTCCACTTGCAGTTCAGCAGTGGTGTCGATGTCGCCCAAGTTGTTGATGGCCTCACACATGTACTGACCCCTGTCCTCAGGTTCAAGGTCAAGGATCTGCAGGGTGGCCACGCCCTCTTTGTAGGACAGGTGGTGGCGCTTGTCTTCCTTGATCACCTGGCCTTCCTTCAGCCTGCCGCACACAGACAGAGGGCATCATTAGAAACACAGTGTTTACATACATGTACATATGCCACATTGTGATGTTTGCTACAAAACACATTCGGTCAGGTCAGCATCTGCTTTAATTCAGACTGCATGTGTTATCACACACACACACACACACACACACACACACACACACACACACACACACACAAATGAACACAGACAGACATAAACACACATGCGTGCGCGCGCACACACACACACACACACACATACACACAACCACACACACACACCAGACAGCTAGGATAATCCTTTACTCAGTTAAACATACAAAGCATCCTCTCTCTACCTCAGACAGGCTGGCCTCAGACACCCCAGAACAACACCACTGCTGTTGAGGCATTCCATGTGGAAGAAAAACAGAGATGACTCAGCTTACCCCTTTTCCAGACACAGACACTTTATAAGCAGTCCAAACATCTAAAAGAGGTATCTCTCTTGATCCCTCTCTAGTCTCACCTCCATTGAGTCTCCCCCAGTGGGCAGAAATGATAACAGTAACAATGCTAACAATAATAATCATGGTAATAATGATGATGGTAAAAATAATAAGAACTTATATAGCACCTACCCTGCGGACAGGACCAATGCTCAGTTTATATCACAGATTGACATAAGCTTACAGTTTGGCCAACAGGAAAGTGAGAAATGTATGATCAACAGTTTATCCATTGCAATGGGAAGTCATTTACAGTTTAGTCTTTTGTGAAGGACTGTGACTCTCAAACTAGGAGGCAATATTGCACTGGGTCTTAGTGCTGCAGCCTCAGGAGCTAGCTGGCCTTTGGGAACCATCCAAACACTGTCTTAAAACCCTCTTGGCCGTGAGAGTGGGGATGTAACTTGGGCAAGACACTCTCCACTATAATCAAATTCTAACCCAGATGGTTGGGACCGCAGTTGCCTCCTCTGCTGTTCTGATGGTCATTGTAGGACACAACTGACTATCATACACCCTGCAGATCAAAGAACATTAATACGACCCCTCCCCAATTCTCCAAGCTCACTGCTCAGTGCCAGTCCCAAACAGCACAGGAAGTTTCACCGATTATCCCAGTCCCCTTGAAAGCTTGTCAACGTCAACAACCAACCAGGAGTGAGTGTAGCAGAAGGTGAGGTAAGGTAAGGTCAAAGAGTGGAACGAGCTACTTCCACAGACAGACTGAAAAGAGAGTGCATGTATTTGGGAAAGAGAAGAAAAGGGAAAATAATGAACTGTGTGGGTGAAAAAGATGAAGAACCACAGAGAAGGTTGAAGAAGAAAAAGAGAGAAAAAAGAGAGAAGGGGGAGCTGAGAAGGCGTTAGAAAGAAAATGAAAGGGAGAGAGTAAGAACAGACAGAGAGAAAAGAATGTCCACTTGTCAAATGGCAGGTTTTGAAGAAGACTTTCCATAAAACTATGGCAAGATGCAAGAGCTTTTTTGAAATAATCTCATCTAAGTAATATGTTTCTTTGTGGGAGCCCATGAAATCAATGCACTTGCACACACACACACACACACACACACACACACACACACACACACACACAGGCTATGAAAACACAGAAACAAAAAGATTCTTTCGCACAGTTGACTAATGTTATCAATACCGCAGGTTGCCATTTTTATTTCCCCCAGCCCTGCTATCAGCCCTGCAACCAGCAGCAGTCAGACAGCTGAAGAAGGGCAGGTAACACACCGAGGGGGAACAACACCAAAAAGGTCATTCCTCCATTTGACCCACACCCCTGACACCCTGCCAAAACCATTCCTCTGCCTGCAACTCCTCACATCACCCTCCTACCCCACCCTCCACCTTGCTGCTCTTCTCATCTTCACCTTCTTCCATCTCACCCTCCCCCCCTCACCAACACCTGTTGCTATGTGTATGTGGGGGATGAGGTGTTCATAATTATGTTGTACAGGGAAGGGGGTGGGGGTATTTGGGGTGAGGGCATAGCACTGTGATTACCCAACATTACCTCCCTTTTAAAATTCTGCACCTAGTCCCTCTCCCCCCCCCCCCACCCACCCCTCCCCCCCGGCCCCATCCTCCCCACTTTTCTCTATGCTGATGTTTACACAAGAAAATGGCTTCGGGAGCTGCCTAAAAAAAAAAAAAAAAAAAAAAAAAATGATCCATGTCAAAATAACATCACAGGGTGTACACTTATGCAATACAGAGATCTCTTGTCCTTACATTGTCCTTCCACTAGTTTCAAACTCATTTCATGATTGTCTTGTGCTGTTTTTATCCATTACTCTGTTCTGACATCCCACACTGCCAACCATTACTTTGTTCACACACACATTTGACTGTGGAGCTTAGGCTGCTTCCTTTCTTCCTTTTAAGAGATTCGTATTCATATTATTAGCTTCATTATAAAATAATAAGCTTCATTATAAAATACTTTCATTATAGGAACTTTTTTTTTTTTTTGTTTGGTTTAAGGCAGGTATTCAAATATTTAGCTTCATTATACAATACAGAAGTTACAAGAATTATTTTTTAAAATTTTTTATATAATAGTTATTCAGTTAAACAGTTTCACAAACAAATATAACCTGTATAATTTATATCTCTAAATCCAAAATCTTTTTTTTTTAAATCTGTCCTTTCATACTGTATACACAACAATTATGTTTATAATTTATACTGTTTACACAGCAGCTTAAGTGATAATTCATACAGCTTACATTACTGCTGTGTTTATATTTCATACTGCCTACACTACTGCTGTGTTTATATTTCATATGATTATACCACAACTGTATACATAGTTAATACTGCTTACATAACGTTCTGTCTTTTTAGTTCATATCACTTATTCATAGACTGATCAAGCCATGCGCTCCCATCACCTGTTGCGACGATAATCTGCAAAGGTTCCTGCAACGTATCGTTCCAGATTCCACTAATGTTGTGATTATAGTATTTACATTTTACACTGCTGCTGTGTTGATAGTTTCATTTTCCCACACAACAGCCTGTCCCTGCCCAAAGCGAGGTGTTACATAACACTGTGTCTCTCAAGTTGGTACCTCTGGATTTCTATGAAGATGAACAAATGAAGAATTCATCAGGATTCATCAGCTCACACATATACATGCTTCCACATGCTCCTCATGCCCCATTCCCCCAACACATACACACACAAAAATAAGAGAACGAGAGAGAGACAGAGAGAGAGAGAGAGAGAGAGAGACAGCCCTGTGTGGTCAGCTGGGAATATTTGCAGCAAAAGATAAAGGGATAGCTAGAACCCAAGACTGCAAAACACTCCATAATTACTCAGGATGGCTGAACAAAACAGGCGTGACACGTTCATCATCAGCATCATGCTCCGTGACCGGTTCGAAGATCAAGGTGTTCAGCTCATCGTCTTCCTGTATAAACCGGAGTTCTGGATCCACACGGAGGAGGTCAGAGGGCAGAGGGAGGAGAAAGGCATCCCCTGTGTCACTCAGGTCATCCCTCTCTCGCCCCACACCAGAGTCCAAGGTCATGATGGACTCGTAGTCACTGGCTATGGACTCCTCCCCCGTCTCTATGGTGATCTCACTGCAGTAGTCCTTGCCCACGCTATCCTCTTCCACCTCCACCTTGGGAAAGAGTGGAGTGGTTGGCATCATCACTCCACCCCCTTCCGGCACTGCCACCCCAATCTGCTGCAGTCTGGTCAGAGTTTCTGAGGGGAGATCCTCCTCCTCCATGGGCTTCTCTTCCGGCGGGTGGAAGGGGCACTCTTTGGATGGACATTCATGGTTGGGCAGCAGAAGGTACAGTCTTTCAGTGGCCTTCTTCCGCATCCGGTCACCACCATCAGTAGTCATGGTGAATGCCATGGTGAAAAAAATACTGGGCTGCTGGTAACTAGTTTGTATCCATTCACATCAGCTCTTGGATAAATGTTGCTCTAAAACTGGTGCCGACAACACAACTATGCATAGTGCACGGAAAAACACTGATGAGTGAGCCACAAATGTGTAATCAACAAAATCCTCTCTCCGGGATAATGAAGAAAATGAGATCAGGATTGATGGAGGCCTTCTTCAATGGGAATGCATACAAGTTCCAATATCAGAAACATACATGAGCCAGCCAGAGCTTTCAGCACAAAATGTATATTGATTGGTAGATGAAATCACCCCAACACATGTTTTAACAGCTCAAAATCTACATAGCATCACTGCTGCTGGCCTTGAACTTTTGTGCTAACCAATCAGCAACAAGAGTGGCCACTGCAAAACAGTATCTACCTACCCACCACAACAATTTTGAACACCACACTATGAAGTAACGATGATTGTTGTAAACATCAAACGAGGGCAGTGTGTGTATAAAGGTGTAATCCTGCAGATAGAACACATTCCTCACACTGCTGATGGTCTGCACAGCACACACTTCTCTATGTCCGTGGAGGAGAGAGTGGCATCACAACCACAGAACTCAGTGCTGCCAGCTCTGTCACTGATTCCTCTGGCCGTGCGCAGCGTGACTGGCCATCAGTGGGGATCACTGTCCACCCTGTCACACAGCTCAATCCTGGACGTAAAGGGAGGGGGAGACAGGAGGCTTTGGGGTCTGGGGGGTGGGGGACAGACAGCTTGTTATTTGCCTGTCAGTGACCTGCTGGATCCCTTCTCACCCCGCCAAGTGACACACAGCGGTCAGATGTGTGGGTCAGCCAGGCCAGTGGGGCAAACCACAAAATGAAGTTCTGACAGGGTGACCACTGACCGGCCAGGTATACCAACGGAGAGACCCACGGCCGTTTCTTCCACCAGGTAAAGTCGAAAGGGAAGAAAGGCGATTCCCACTGGCCTGCCACAGAGGGCTGATATTTGTCTACTGACTTCTCTCCCCTACCGCTCTGGCACTGTATCAGACAGAATGCCAGGAGCAACAGGAAGGAAGGGAAGGCCCACACCCCACCCCTCCCTACCATCCCTCCACCTGTCTGCCGGTGACGGCAACACACAAACCATCTCTTTGCCCTTTTCTTCCACTGATCTGACCTATCTGTGTATCTGGTGCCCAAGGCAACGCAGTGCAGCTCCTCAATCCCTGCTTTCTGTCCAGGGGAAGGGTGAGGAGGAGGGTACATCAGTGATTTAGAAGAGAATGGAGGTAGGTAGGGTGAAGAAAAATGAGCAGAACAGATGATTCTGAGAAGCAGGAGAATGAGTAGTATCGACTCCATGACAACTTCCATGTCCATACCATCTACCTTCCCTCCTTTCATCTCGATCCCCTCATACCTGGAAATTACCTGCCTATCGATCAAGTGTCACAACTATTGCAGCATGCCGGTAGTGATGGGCGGAATGCCTTTTAGTCCCATCATGACCCACAACTCTGATCCGCCAGTAAAACCTTGAACTCACTATTTGTCAGATCACGGACTAACGGTATCTGTATCTGTATAATTTTAAAATAATAATTATACAGTCGGTAGAAACCAATTTTGGTCCTACTTGCTTTGTAACCAACTTGGGTGAGCACTTCTTATACTCTGAGAAAGAGTGCTATCATTAAAAGGGCAGAAAAGAAGATACTCTCTGATGTTACATTGGCAGCCATATCCTTTGAGAATTAATGTCAGGTGAATGTGTTTGCAGAAGGGAGTGACAGTGAACAAGATGAAGAGATAATGGTCAAGAATGCCACACGTGATTCACTCCTATGTAAGCTCGCATAATTAGCAAGCGACTCTGAACCGTCAGAGAACTGTCAAACTCGGTTCATAACTCAGCGTTGTCACGACCACACTCACTTTAAAAAATGATCCAAGAAACTGAGCTGATGGTATACACGGACTTAACCGATTTTCATAAACTGAACGAAGATTTTCGCAAACAGGGCCTGGAGAAAAGATTATGGGGAAAGTTGCAAACAGATGAAAGCAGACTGAGACTAAACATGGGAGGGGGCAGAGGAAGGATAAACTGACTGAGGCACGTAGAGGGTGGGGTGGAACTGGAAGGGGGGGGGGGGGGAGAGAGAGTGTTAGGATGATTGCAGAGCCAGAAGTGGTGTGGCCTCTAACTGATATCGCCAAAGACGCCGAATGGTCTATCGGCAATTCCCACCCTTCAAAGTCACCTTGCCAGCAGATCGTGTGCAGGAGTACACAGATTCTGAACAGATTCCCCCATTCTCCGCCCAGCCCTCCCACACCCCCCTCTTCTTCCCCACGTCTTATCAGCATCAGCACCTGGAGGTACTCCCTCTGTACCTCGCACCAAGCAACAGCTGTCCAATATATTACACTTGTTGCAACCTATAGAAATTTCCACCTTCCACTCCGTCCTGTTTATCTCGATGCTAAATCAAAGTGAACTATTAAAAAAAAAAAAAGGGAAAAAAAAGGCAAGTTTATTCCCTTGATCCCATTCCCTGTTCCAGATCAGAAACCCTCGACCCCCGCTCCATTGGGATCCTCAATCCTTTCGTTTCAATTCCCACCACTCTCATCACTGAAACTCTAACACTTGAACTCCCACACAGTGGCTGAAAACAAACTGCATTGGCAACAACAACAACAACAAAAAAGCATGATGTATGTCCTCCAAACCACGACTGCCTGTTCTGACATGTCAGAATCTCTGGATCCGTTTTCCTCACACTCCTCCCCTGTTTCCCTTCACCCTCGCCACCAGCCCCCCCCCCCCCCCCCCCCCCCCCCCCCCCCCCCCCCCCCCATGCTGGTTTGTTCCACTGAGATGTGTGTGTGTGTCCAGCAATACAGGTCAGTCAATGGCGGGTTCTCATCATGACCACCCCCTCTCCCCCGCCCCATCTCCGTTACCTCACGGGCAACATCTCCCTGTATCTCCCCTCTCTGTCCCCACCATGACCCCCTCTCTCTCCCTCATCTTTCCGGTTCTATGTGCTCGCTTCCCTCTCTCTCTCGTCTGTCAGTGTGCTCCCCCCCCCCCAGCCCCTTCCCCTTCCCCCTCCTTCAACCTTCTCCCTACTCTTTTCCTCTTTCCACCCGATATCCTCCCACCTGTTGTGACGTCACATGGCGAGCAGCCAGCACCCCATGACTGGTGTGTGGGGGCGGGAAGGGGGGGTGGAGTTGGGGGAGGGAGGGAGGAAAAGGAACGGAGATGGGGGCATCAGACGACAGCAGGCCCTTTTCCTCCGTACCATCTTAGTAGTTACGATGACAACAATATCAATCAAAGCCCTCCTATTCCTTTCACCCCTTCTGAGTGTGTGTGTGTGTGTGTGTGTGTGTGTGTGTGTGTGTGTGTGTGTGTGTGTGTGTGTACCCCCCTTCAACATACACAAACACACACAGAGGACAGAGAAGCAGACAGACAGATAAGTAGACAGCCTTGCAAACAGACATTCACACATCAAAGTGAGACACGGGGCAAATTTCCAGCCAGCTGAAAGGTCACAGATCTTTTTTTTTTTTTTCATTTTGTTTTCACCATGACTGTTGACTGTACATGATATCCACCTGTGCCAGACGAAAGTGCTACAGCCTATATAAGATCTGTGCCAAAACGGATCTTACTGCAACCCTCATCTTTCTTGCCATGGACGCCTCAGCTTCACACTGTAACCACTCCTGAGATGTAAACAAGGTTTGTACGCAGGTCAATGGTAACCAAACACACACACCTACGTACGCCACCCACAAGGTTATTCGCCAGACCTGACCTCCGCCACAACTGGGCTGTTGAACAGATGGCTCTCTGACTGCACAACCAAAAACAACCCGAGCTGCGTGCACGTGCACGCTGTGTGATGTGCCCCCATGCTTTTCGTGGTTGCTGCCAGTGCAAACAATTATTTTGACACGTTGCTGGCATTGGATTACTTATATCCAACACGAAACTCTCTCTCTCTCTCTCTCTCTCTCTCTCTCTCTCATTGATCAAGCAATCACGTCTGTAAGTCTGTCTGTAAGTCTGAAAAACACGTTAACTGATAGGCCTATGACATAAGTCCGTGCGCTCCTTACATGACCAACGGATCAGTAAGTTTTGGGATGATCACACTTATCAGTTGTGTGTGTGTGTTTACATAAGTGTGTGTTTACATAAGTGCGTGCGCGTGTACGTGCGTGCGTGCGAGTGTCTGTGTGTGCGTGCGTGTGTATGAGTGCGCGCGCGCACGTGTGTGTGTGCCTGTGTGTGTGCCTGTGTAAGTGCGAACGTGCGTGCGAGCATGTGTGTGTTTTCGCCACAGTACTTCGTTACGATGGAAGGCACTGGACATGGAACTGACTCCGAACATAATCCTGGTGTTGATACTGAGCCACAGAATAACAACGAAATTCTGTGCTGCAAGTTGACCTACTCTGTCCACACCCACCATTCCCACCTCGTAACTGAGCAAAACACTGCCCTGACTAGACTTCCTGTCGATGCTTTGTGTAACTCCCTCCCTACGACAGGTGGTTCTGGACGGAGGTGAGGGGTGGACCAACAACATGCACGCACAGATCAACACACCATGTTTCCACCCGGGACTGTACAAATATACCCTGATACACGCCCCGCACCCTACCCTTCATCTCACCTCTCTGTCTCCAGGGGCGGAAGGAAGGCCGCGGAAAGTGACATCCCCAGGTAGTTCATGGTCGATTAAAGTTGAGACCAACGCAACAAGTGGATGGATGTATACCAGGGCGTAATGAAAGTATATCCCTCTACGCTGCAAACACTGACAGCATCCACTCCACCCAGCCTAGAACACAGCCTTCAACACGAAGAAGCAAGTGCTGGTTGGTTTGTACAGAGTCAACACCACCAAGGCTTGGCACTCACTGACACCGAAATTCAAAACACAGAGGGAAAAAAAAAGTTGAAGCGCTGATAATTCAGCTGCGGAGTTCACTGACAGTGGAACTTCAACACCCAAGAGAGTTTGCAATGTAAACATCCATCACTGCAGAACGGCAGACACTGAGTATTAGGAAGACACGCCCGACTTCCAGAAACCACCTGGCGACCGTGGGCACGGCACGGTGCACACACAGGAGCCCTGAAGACAGGACTGACACACACACACACACACACCACTATGCAGACAGGTGCAGCACTGCAAGAACGATGTGTGGCCCTCACCGAGAGGGGAGTAAATGGGGGAGGACGTCAGCAGGACCTTCAACGTCCCGACCTACACACTGCCAACTCCCTCCCACACCCCTACCCCCCACACCACCACTACAACCACCCATCTGCAGGCAGTTCAAAGCGGGGAAGGGTAGGGGAGGCGGCGGGGGAGACAGCTGTGAGAATGGAAAGAGTGATGCCGTCGGCTGAAAAGGTCGTGATGGGGGATGGTGCATATGACATCTATCATACGTCAGGTGTGTGTGTGTGTGTGTGTGCGTGCGTGCGTGTGCGCGCGCGTGTGTGTGTGCGTGTGTGTGTGTGTGCGGGGGGGGGGGGTCTGTGTGTGTGTGTGTGAGAGAGAGAGAGAGAGAGGAGGGAGAGAGAGAGAGATCACCAATAAACAACTCCATAATATCACCAACAACACAGAATCCCAACTGCCAGTGTGGTGTGTCATCAAGCAGTGTCATTGTGTGTGTCTCCCCCCACAACAACAACAAAACCTGTAACATGTTTACGTATCACATTACACTATTATCTTGTGCCAAAATACCTCGGATAGAAACTAACAACCCATCATACACTCTGTGCCAAAGTACCAATCCGTGCCAACAGCTTGCTTCTGCAGGAAACGAATATATTACTGCTCTGTTTCCAAAAATCCTCTCTTTGCGGTATAAGCACTTTTTCTGCAGTAAAACGGTCTTTAATTAAAGAAAACAGATATACCCCTGTGTGCCTGAAATATAGTACCTTAATTTATGAAGGAAAACTCCATTCGTCCATTGTAAAGGAAAAAGACCTGTGATGAGCCCGTTCAGTTCTTCACGGATAAATCTTTATTTTTGTTTTTCTTTTAACAGTTCCTGCTGGACGATTAGACTTGCCAATGAATGATAACCCAAACAGTTTATTATACTACTTTGAAGTCAGTCTCCACACGTATCAATACCGCCCCCAAAATGTGGAGCGTGGAACACCATAACCATAATCACCATCATCTGTGAACCAATGTGGGAAGAAGTGGGTGATAGAGCTGTGAGGGAATGGGGACTGGTGAAGAAGGAACACTGACTATAAAGTACTGGTGGGGCTGAGAGGTTTTAGTGCAGTCAGCACAGTCACTTACAGCAGCGTTAGTTTCAGTAGCTCAAGGAGGCGTCACTGCGTTCGGACAAATCCATATACGCTACACCACATCTGCCAAGCAGATGCCTGACCAGCAGCGTAACCCAACGCGCTTAGTCAGGCCTTGCGAGCGTTAATGGAGGGGAAGGAGTGATTTACTGATATAGCCTCTTTTTCCGTCTGATGGTGGGACGGACGTAACACACCTGTGCAGGTGCTTGGCTCCCTTCTACCTCTTCCCTCCACTCCACCCATCATGTACTATAGTATGGTGCCGACACATTCTTTACCTGGCTTCTCTTCCACTGGCCTGCTGTGTGTCTTGTGACCTTCATATGACCTTTGGTTTTATTAGAAATGATGAGATGTAAACTTTTGCAAACCTACATTTTACTGTGAAAAAAAAGTTTTAAAGTTGTTTTAAATGTCGTCTGGACAGTAAACTTGTGACCTAAGTTTTGTGTGTTACAAACTACCTCTTGGGTCAAATCAGTGTTTGAGAAATGGTGTTGAAGAAAAGTTGATGAGCTGTGAAATCTTTCCAGTCAGATCTCAACAGCAAGCGGGCTTAGCTGGTATTTTAACACTCAGGTCAAGCTAATCCACAATTGACAATGAGAATGTGGAGCTGCTGAGCCCTGCTCAATTCAGTGTACTTTGAAGATGATATTCTGCTCACTCCCTCACTCTGTCTGACTTCATGACAAAGAGAATGCTCTCATCAGTAGGTGGCTCAATCATGGGTAAGTGGTGTCCTGCACATGTTTGATCAGAATAGCCACCACTGAACACCATAAACGAGACTCAACATCGGTGCAGTGTCTCCTCTGGTGTTTGGCCTCAAGGTGACCAGACACTCACAGCACCATGTGATACGATGTGGGGGGAGGGGTGTGGCTGTGTATTGAGGATGAGTAGTGTATGTGGGAGGGAGGGGGGTAATGCCACAGAGATGGCCTGGCATATGGGACAGCAAAAGAAAACAGGAAAGAAAGAAAAAATTAGAAAACACTAAGCAGAGGTCTTATTTGTGCCAAAACAAACAAACGGGAAACTGTGCACACCCAGTGTACTTCCTGGCAGTCTGCCACAGAACACCTCAATGCAGGGAACGTTCTGACATTATGCCTGTACTGTTGGCAAGTTCGCTATTGAACTGCTGGCATATATATCGAGGCACATATGTGACTGGGACAACTGCGTATTTATGCTGATGTGAGTAAGACAGAGACTCATGCAACTCAGAACTCAATACTTTATAACTAAAAGATTGAAATTTAAGGCATGGCCTATTCTTTCAACCTGTCCTTGCAAATCTACACAGATACACAGAGGGCAGAAAAAATAGTACACATGAACATACATAAAGGTGCGCGCGCGCGCGCACGCACACACACACACACACACACACACACACACAGAGTCAGATAGATAGATGGTCAGGAGAGAGAGAGACAGAAAATGAAATAAATTTGATGAATTAATATAACCATTTCTTGTGATTGATTGCTTGTTTGTCTGATAACCAACAGACACTTTATGTGATTCAAAGTGTTTGATTGCAGAGATAAAAAGAAAAGATCTGAAGAAAACACACACACACACAAAAACAAACACGCACACACACACACAAACACACACACACACATACACAAACACACACATTTGCCACCATCAACAATCAATACACACAACAGGAACAACAAATAACAAACACAGCAACAACTCTGTACGCAAGTGTATGTGTGCGCATATGCGCGAGCATGTGTGCATGTGTGTGCGGGTAGGGAGGGGGTGCATGTGTTTGTGTGCATGAACATGCAAGCATGTGTGTGTTTGTGTGTGTGTATGCCTATCACATATGTGTGGATGTATGTGAGTGCATGTGTTCATAAACGTTAATAAAGAGAGACAGAAAGATAAAAACTACTAACACAAAAGCATGTTCTGCACTTACCTTTGGGCGCTGAGTGATGACTGAAGTAAGAAAGGCATACTTACCAGTACACATCAACTTCAGCTTTATCAACATCATTGCCACTGCTGTGTGTTTCATCATACATATGCACATCCACACACAGTCATGCATGAACATGCAAACACACATACAGAGACACACACAAACACATGTTAACATGTGTGTATGTGTGTGTTTGTATGTGTATGTGTGTGGCCATGTGTGTATGCGTGTGTGCATGCATGCTTGCATGCAGTGTGTGTGTGTGCATGTGTGTGCATGTGTGTGTGTGTGTATAAAACTGCAGTAACACTCACTCACCTTACTACAGAAGTATGTCAGGACTGCCACATTCAAGAGGAGAGCAGAGTGCAACAAGAAACACACCCACACACTCACCCACACACACACACAGACACTCACCCACACACACACTCACCTATCGAAGCAACACTGGTAGAGAGAGGGCTGTTAATACTTACCACTGCAGGCAGAGGAGGACTGTCAGTACTTACCACTGGATGTGAGGCACAGGTTTGCCGATGATCTTGCAGGCCAGCTGCACACGTGAGCCCTCAAAGCCAGTCACGTCCGTCAGCGGTTCATACAGCACCGGGGCATGTTCGGGAAGTTCTGAAAGATCACAATGATCAGGTGAGTTTGGGGAACATGATAAAAATGTTCAGTCTAACAACACCTGGGCGTGCACAGGAAGTTCTGAAAAATTACAACATGTAAGTAAGTTTGGGGAACATGATAAACAATACTCAGTCCTTCAGCAACAGAGCATGCCGTCAAAGTTCTGAAAAATCCCAAAAGTCAGGGTCTTTATGGGAGTTTGGGGAACATGATAACAATATTCACTACTACAGCACTGGGTAAGGAGATATTCAGAAAATACTGCATCTTTGTTTGACAGGAATATATCCATGCATGTATTTACTATTACCCATTCTGGAAAACACAGCCGCAGACATTCACCAGGAACACATACTTCCAACAGATTTTGTTCATGCTCATTGTTTCAAGTTCATGAAAACTGGAACAATCCTATCATTTGTTCTCAACTGAGATGAAAAAAACATTGGGAGATATATCTCCCATGGTAACCAGGACACAACGGTGTACATTCAGCAAAAAACAAAAGGCACAAAGTGAAGAAAACAACAACAACATGAGCCAGTGCCCACTTACCCATGACCAGTTTGCGGACCAGCACTCCCTCATCTCCCTCCTTTCTGAACACAGCACTGTCACGAGACAGACGTCCCATGGGCAGCACGTCTTGTTCATCCTCCTGTCACACACACACACATACACACACACACACACACACGTACACACACACACATACACACACACACACACACACACACACACACACACACACACACACACACACACACACGTATACATTTTCAATCACCTAATATCACATCATCATATGGATAGACATTGAATGGAAGCACTACTACAAACACTACACATTTTCAAACATTATAATGGGATGTGAATAAAAATGTTATGTTGAAAACTATGCAAATTTATTCTTCATTGTCTACTCTAAATAAACATTATCAAATAATGTAAAGAATTGAAAAGATCCCATTTCAAGGTATTAACTGAATCAATACATTTTTGTCAGTGATAGTTGGTTGTTATTGTAGATCTCATATATTATTGTGTCTTAAAAATCTTAAAGCTTATTGTGGAATAAAAGTTATTTCTCCTTTTGTGTTCTGTTGTATGATTCATATGATTAATTGTTTCTCCAAAAGGCACATGTAAGTGTGTTCCTTGAATAAATAACACTGCAAAATGAGTCAAAAAATAGTTCTGACACATCTTCTTACCCTAAAAAAATAAATAAATGATACAGTGCTGCACAACATGAAATATAATGGATCTGAAAGACAAAACAGAAGAAGAAGAAGATGAAGAAGAAGAACAAAAAGAAAAATAAGAACAAAAAGAAGAAGAAGAAGAGTGTACCTTGTGTTTGGTGCGGTCTCTGTAGTCCTTGTGGTGAGCTGTAGACAGTGACTGACCAGTCAGCCTCTTCTCCGCTGACCCCTGAAAACCAGCACCACCATCGTCAGTTCATCACCTTCAGTCATGTTCATTCAGGCTGTTCTCCTGCCCTTGTCATTTCTGTCAGTGCACTATGTCATCTGGTTGTTGTTAAAACCATGTTCTTTCCATCTTTATCCTTTGCAAATAGGCCTGGTGACTTGTCACTGACATCAGTACATTTTGTCATGAACATCAGTGCATCATGTCAATTAATATTAGTGCATTATGTCAATTAATGTAAGTACATTGTGTCAGTTAACATCAGTGCATTGTCATTTTAGCCCTTTTGACTGACATGCTTCCTGTGCAGTCACCAAAAACATTACTAAAGCTCTCTGGTATATCAATGTTGTCATCAAGATGTGATGTTCTGTCTGGAGGATTCAATAAGGATATCATTATCCATCATCAACAGTACTTATTTGTTACACCCATGTCATGTAATCTTCAGTTTTGATTGCCTAAACTCTTGCTTCTCTAATCAGATTACCCACTTACAGAATGACAAGTATCATTTTATGTCAAGTCTTTGAATCATATAACATCAAGTCTTCATACACGTGTCATCCACATCCCACCACACAACCCTGTTGTCTTGAGCCCTGATACTGCTGTCTCCTGTCACTGTGTTTTTAGTGTTTGTTTTCAGCAGTCAGCACTGCATGGTTGTCCCCATCACCAACCAGTCATACAGTATCAATCACTCATCACACAGCTTACACACTGCAAAGAAGTGTGATGCCCATTCCCAAGTCAAATGCATTTCCATTGTAACAGTACTCGTCTGATTTCAAGAATAGCTGGTGCACACATGAATGTAAAGAACAGCTCTGAGATGACTCTGGAAGTTTAGCCAATGTACAAACAAACATGACTGGACAGATGTGAGAGAATGGGCAGGCTGCATGAAATGTTTCCTGGTAGGTATGTATGTCATATCAAGAGCACAGTACATGTTGACAGTGAGCATGATGCTGGACTTCTGGATGTCACAGCGTTATTCTACTACAGCAGAGCTAGGATTAATGTCTTCAATGTCGTTATGATAGAATGCATGATCTGATTTGGTCAGTCTGCTGATGGATGCCATTCAATAATGTCTGCAAAACCTGTCATCATGACATCCTGTACAGTAATGATGAATGTCTGACTAGAGCCAGACAAGAATAATTTAGGTGTTTAATCATTAACCACAACACGGTGAGATGGAGGGTGGAAGGTGATTATGAGGATGTCACGGACAGCAGGGATCATGTGATCCAAAGCAGCCAATGACAGATGTAGAACAAATGGGAATGTTTCAAGGTCAGAGGTCAATTCCAAACTGTGTTTATCACAGAGATCTGAAGTGCAATATAATCCATGGCAATGGATTCAATATAATCCATGGCAATGGCTTCAATGTGATCCATGGCAATGGGTTCAATATGATCCATGGCAATGGATTCAATATGATCCATGGCAATGGGTTCAATATGATCCATGGCAATGGGTTCAATATGATCCATGGCAATGGGTTCAATGTGATCCATGGCAATGGGTTGGAATCTGCAGTCAAGAACCAAGGTACGAAACTTGTGTAGCACAGAACAAAGGCATGGGAGAATCTAGCAGTACAGACTATCTTAAAAATGTAATTTCATTAGCTATCCTTCAAGTGCTTTAAGATTTCATTTATACTTGTATCATTTGTGTACATTTGTATACAAATGCAATCACTGTGGATACCTCATCATAAACTGTTCATGAAAGGGCTGACCATTTTTTCATCAAATGTGGGTGGATTTTTTTCAGCAAACTGGAGAGGCTGGCTCCAGTGCATATAACTAGTTTTACTCATTTGAAAACCATCTTTCAGCTGTCAGGACTGGCAGCACTGCCAGTAGAGTTCCATACTTCGCCATCAAATAATATAAATATAAAAGAAATCCAGAGGTCCATGTAATGTGGCTTGTAACACTGACGTTGGAGACAGTGTTTGCTATGATAGTAGGGAAAAGTGGCAGTGAAAAAAGATGAAGAAGAATGGTGATCATACTTACATGAACAACATCGCGCTTTGGGATGGCAGGCATAGGCTGCAAAGGGAGGTCAGAAGCAAGCAAGCGTCAGTCAACAAGCATGTCAGCCGACACGAACACCACGTATGGCAGCACAAATCATCAACACATCATTTGGCCCATTCCCACAGTTTGCTCAGGGTGGTGGGGAAAGGGAGGGTGGGTGAGAAGAACAAACACCACCAGGGACACAGAGTAGGAGTCAGCATTAATGTCTGGAATCCTGGGAGCTAAGAGGAAAGATGCAGAAGAGTTTTTCAGACATGTAAAAGGAAAGACACTAGAGAGTTCTGCAGATGCATAAGAGGCAATTTAAAAAAAAGAGTTTTACAGATATGGAAGAGGAAATACACAAAACATTTCTGCAGTTACGTAATGGGAAAGATGCTATACAGTTCTTCAGACATGTAAGAGGAAAGATGCAGAACAGTTCTGCTGTTATGTAAAGGGAAAGATGCTGTAGATCTCAAAGACGAAGGACGTTGGAGTCTTCTTCAGATATTGTTAGAGGGAAAACGCTGAAGAGTTCTGCATAGATACAAAAGGAAAAATGTAGGAAAAGTTTTACTGAACTGCAAGAAGCAAGATAGATGTGTAGAACAGGTTTAAGATCAGCAACGTTTTGTTTTGATGGTTCAAAATCAAATGGTTCTCTGGTATTTGAAATAAAACTGTGCCTGACTGTGAGGCAGCAAGACACTAGTCTTCAGCCACCAGTATGTAAGGAGGGCAAGACACTGCCAACACTGCCAGCTACAGGTGTGACAGTACAACATGACAGGAGGCAGTCAGACACCATGTGACATGGACACAAAGAGAAATGAGACAGACGAAAGGATGTATGCAGATCCTCAAAGAACTTAAGAATGGTGTGAGAGGAGGATGCTGAACAACAGAGACAGATGAGGACACCAGGAAGACCAAAAGACATCCAGAGACCACTACAAAAGTGGCAGAGAAAGACACACAGAGAATCATCCAGGGGCTGGAAAAGACAGGGTCAACAGCCTTGGCTGGACAGGGGAAGACAGGCACAGAGGAGTGGATTCAAACACACATGGTGTGCTGGACAGGGGAAGACAGAAGCTGTAGGTCAGATGAAAAGCCATAGAAGCCAAAATTACAGACATAACGACAAGACAGAGACCAGAAGCAGGTGGACAGAAGGAACGCCATTGGAGACAGATGGAAAGTCACAGAGGTAGAAGATACAGACATGCAGCAGGCAGGTGGGGGAGAGGGGTGGTGTGGGGAAGGAGGAGCTGTGATGATATGAATGCGTAATATGACATGATGTGTTCATGACTGAACTGTGAACTGTTCAACACCTTTCACTCACAATTCAATGGCCACTTCCCCCCTCTCTCCACACAAAGTGGTTGACATGTGCATCCGCTTAACATCTAAAGCCATGCACTGATCCGCACCATTCCATGATATGACTCAACACATATTACCCAATGCAAGTTAAATGAGATTACATGATGTTTTATTCATGTATATTAAATATGCGTTGAGTTCAAGATGTTTGAACGATGATGTTAAAATAACACTTTAATCACAGACTGATGATCATCTTGAGTTTCGTTCCTGAAATTTCATACATCCAAATTACATGACAGTTTCTGTTCTCATTCCAATTCAAGACTGAAGTTAAGAAAGGTTTTTCTTGTTTTAAAATGCTGAATGTGATTACATACAAAGAGCTGTGTTATGAATGAGACTGTGTACAATCCACTGATCCAGGGTCTTCACCCAGTGAACAGCACTGACAATGACAAATAGCCAGAGTCTTTAAAAAATATATATATAATAAGTGAAATAAAAACAGACTCACGTTCAGCCAAGGATGAGCAAGAGCTTCATCGATGGTCATCCTTTGTCTGCAACAGAACGAAACATTGTATGATCCCATCACACTACCCAGCATGCACAAGATCTTTAATGTATTACTGAAAACAATATTTCATTTCAATGGAAAATATCATATTTACAACTGTTTCAATACATTGTGAAGCTAATCATTAACGAAAGTGTTCTTTTAACCATGTGCTTGTCATAGTTGTATAAAACAAGGTGTTTTCATCATGTGTGTTCTTTGTTTAAAAAAAAACAACGTTAAAACTGCTATTATGAACCACAGTGTGTGATCATTATGCAGGATGATTGAATTATCTGCCCAAATCTAGTGCAAAACAACAGTGAACTGCAAGTGCCTCACAACAAAGCAGTGTTCCACCTTGTAGTAGCCTTTGTGCTCTGAATGACTCATTCTGCATGGGCTAAATACAATGACATTGGTTGACCCATTCTGTATAGGTTGAAGACAGTAACACTGGTTGACCCATTCTGTGCAGGCTAAAGATAATGAAATTGGCTGGCCCATTCTGTGTGGGCTGAAGATAATGAAATTGGCTGGCCCATTCTGTGTGGGATGAAGACAGTGACATTGGCTGACCCATTCTGTGAGGGCTGAAGACAGTGACATTGGCTGACCCATTCTGTGAGGGTTGAAGACAGTGACACTGGCTGACCCATTCTGTAAGGGCTGAAGACAGTGACACTGGCTGACCCATTCTGTGAGGGCTGAAGACAGTGACATTGGCTGACCCATTCTGTGAGGGCTGAAGACAGTGACATTGGCTGACCCATTCTGTGAGGGCTGAAGACAGTGACATTGGCTGACCCATTCTGTGTGGGCTGAAGACAGTGACATTGGCTGGCCCATTCTGTGTGGGATGAAGACAGTGACATTGGCTGACCCATTCTGTGTGGGATGAAGACAGTGACACTGGCTGACCCATTCTGTGTGGGATGAAGACAGTGACACTGGCTGGCCCATTCTGTGTGGGATGAAGACAGTGACACTGGCTGGCCCATTATGTGTGGGATGAAGACAGTGACATTGGCTGACCCATTCTGTGTGGGATGAAGACAGTGACATTGGCTGGCCCATTATGTGTGGGATGAAGACATGTGGTTAAAGACAGTGACATTGGCTGACCCATTCTGTGAGGGTTGAAGACAGTGACACTGGCTGACCCATTCTGTGTGGGATGAAGACAGTGACACTGGCTGGCCCATTCTGTGTGGGATGAAGACAGTGACACTGGCTGGCCCATTCTGTGTGGGATGAAGACAGTGACACTGGCTGGCCCATTCTGTGTGGGATGAAGACAGTGAATGACACCTATGTCCTTCAGCGCTTACCTCTGATCTTTCCTTTGGTAAACATCACCCATGTGCGCAGTGGCTGATCAGCAGTACGTGCAGGAATACAAACAACAAGAAATGCCAAGTCCTTCATTTTACACCCCCCCCCCCCAACTTCCCCTTCTCTCCCCTGCTAGTTTCCTGGGGAACATCACTGACAGTAACAAACATGGCTGCCTGGCCAGGCTCCATGTCATGGCGTGTACACAGGGGAGGTGGGGGTGGGTGGGTGCTGTGTACTCTCTGGCTGGATGTATACACAGCACCTGTGATGTATATGCCATGCTCTGTACAGAAAGCACACTCTGATGTGTGCTGTGCGATACATATACTTCTACTTCTTCGTTTGTGGGCTGTAACTCCCATGTTCACTTGTATGTACACAAGTGGGCTTTTATGTGCATGACCATTTTTACCACGCCATGCAGACAGCCATACTCCATGTTCGGGGGTGAAACATATACAGTTTTCTGTGGAGACGTCTGCTCCTCTGTTTCCTGCTTATTTCTATCTGCTGTACATAATGAGCAAGAACAAGAAGAGCAAGAACAGATCCCTGACCCAGGTTATAGTGCTTGCTTCTTCATAATGAACATCATCCACACACTGTGACAAACAGACACAGAAGTCAGTATCATAGCTACACAGACAGACAGAAACAGACACACAAGTCGGTATCATAGTTACTTTTTGTCTTTGATCAGGAGACGTTTGATGAAATCTTTGGCGTCGTCTGATACGCGGTCCCAGACGTCATCATCAAAGTCATAGTCAGCGTTGTTCACCAGTGAGAATGTCTCGCGTTGCTCTTCTCCAGCAAAAGGAGAGTAGCCGCTCAGACTGGAAAGAAAGAGGTGAATACTAATCATACTGAAGCCATCATCTAAATGGTAAATGTCTATTGCATGGAGAAGCGTGTTTCCTTACGTCTGTGTGTATCACTGATATTATCACACCATTCATCAGTTACCCACAGATGATGCAATTTACGCGACAGCTGAATCTGACCTTGAACCTGACACAGTCATTCATTCTTCACACACAGTCTGTCTCTGTCTGTCACATTATATTGCTTTTTCCTTCCTCTTTCTCACTCACTCACAATCTCACCCCAGCACACTCACCTGCAAACGCATACACTCACACACACACACACACACACACACACACACACACACACGTACACACATACACACCATCTAACATTACACATGTGAAACAGTACTCAATGAAAGTACAACAGCTACCACACACATAAACACACTCACAAAAGATATCAAATGAAAGTACAACAACTACATCTCCACAGACACTCACAGGACATAGCTGACCACGCCCAGTGACCACATGTCAGTGGAGAAGGAGACGGGCTCAAAGTTGATGATCTCAGGGGCACAGAACTCTGCTGTGCCAAAGAGCACTTTGATTTGTTTCCCTTCCTCCAGTCTCTGAGCCAGACCAAAGTCGATGATCTTGACGTCATTGCTGTCTTTGGTCACGCACATCACATTCTCCGGCTGGAAAAAAAAAGCAACATACATACATCATCAGCATACTGTGCAGCAGGTAGTTTTGTACATGAATGAAAACAGGATCATGAACAACACTTTGTCTCACAGTGATTCTATTTATTTGTATACTTTTGGGTGGGAGGAAAGGTGTTTGTTCCCCCCCATTCCCCCCCCCCCACCCTCCCACGTTCCCCCCCCCCATGTCTTTTTCCTCCAATGTCTTTATTTCATTATGTATTTATGATTTGTTTCAGACATTTCAATGTTACTTTTTGTATCCCACATCACAAAGGAAGAGATTAGAGAGGTTTTTTTTTGTTTGTTTAGTTTTGTCTTGTCTATCAAGAAACTTACAAATAAAATAACAAAACAAATATATATCAAAAACAATTTCATAACATAAGAAAACACTGCAGCATTTCAGACCTTTCATGATTTAATGAGAAGATGACACTGCCCACCAATAAAAAAATTTTTTAAAAAAAGGAAAAGAAAAAAATTCTGGAGCCAAGATCTCGAGTAAAACAATAACACTCTACGTGCAGAAAAGAAAGACTCCAAGTTGCTTCCAGAAAATCTATGCCACTCTGTTTTGTTTTGATGAAATCAAAATGAATAAAGACAAAACTTTTTTTTCAAAGCTGCTGACTGACCTTGAGGTCAAGGTGAATGATGTTGTTACGGTGCATGTGCTGCACACCCTGGCAGATCTGTCGCATGTAGGTGATGCAGTCAGACTCCTTCAGGTCGTAGTCCTCTGCCACCAGCCGGTCAAACAGCTCCCCACCACTCAGCCTGAAACACAGCATGCCACACTAATGTTTGTGTATGTCAACAACCAGATGAATTGTCGCTGGATGCATGGCGTGTGCAAATACAGATGTTAACTCTAATTAAAGTTTAAGCGGAAGATTGCAAGGGTAACATCTCTTCGATCACTGTCTTGCGGTAAGACACTGAGACTCAAACAGTCACGACACTACAGCCACCCTCACTTGGTGAAGAGGAATCAAAGACAGATACTGTATAGTGGATGGTAGGTTTCATCACACCCTCATACACATACTCACACAAACATACTCACACACCCACACCCACACACACTTACAAATACACCCCCACACACACACGTACACACACACACACACGCACACACTCCCACACCCACCCACACATACAGACTGACAAGCCAGCCACTTACAGTTCCAGGATCATGACCATCTCCCCAGTCTGGTCGAAGGCCTCATGGAGCTGCAGCAGTTTGGGATGGTGCAGGCTGTTCATCAGCTCCATCTCCCGACGCACCAGGTCCTTCTCCCCGGGCCGGCAGCGCACAAACTTGGCTGCCCAGTTCTTGGTCGTCGCTCTCTCTATGGCACGGTGCACCACACCAAACGCTCCCCTGTGCATGCCAGCACACAATTTCTACATGCATGACTGCCTGGCATGTGTCGTTATCTGCATATGGATCCCATTTTCTCAAGTGGAGGTGGCCTATATGAACAAGTTTTTGTTTCGTTTTTGTTACATGGCTACCCATGTTTCTTGTTGAAAACAGACGAGCAGCATACAGCAAAAGTTGAAAGCTCGTCTGAATAAAACTGTGTGTATTCATTCATTCTTTTGTTTAAAGTCCATCCACAATTGTGATTTTAGACAAAGAAAATCCACCCCTTTCCCACCCATGTCTCATGTCTCAACTGTGTATGTGTGTGTGTATGTGTGTGTGGGGGGCGGGTGTGTGTGTGTGTGGGGGGAGGGGTTGCCTGTGTGTGAATGTATATGCATGCATACATGCATGTGTGTGTTATGTGTGTGTGCATGTGTGCATGTGTGTGTGTGTGTGTGTGTGTGTGTGTGAGCACGCGCGTGCACACACGAGTGTGTGTGTATAAAGATGAATTTACACACTGTCAATATGGACGCACTGACCTGCCCAGCTCCTCACAGATGATGTATTTGCCCAATACGTCTCCCTGGATGCGGGTCACGTCCACTGGAGTGCCCAGGAAGCTGCTGTCCACTGCACAGCCGAACACACCACTCGTATTACCTTCAGACAACACCCTCCTTCCTATATCACACCTGCCTCCAAAAACCACAAACGTTTCTTCACAGCTTTCGTTTTCAGTGATTGATGAACTGACTTGCATTCAAACAACATCATGATACAATATCTATATATATTGATCTTTTTATCATAGCAATTAAAAGAAATAGGCCACTTTGTCTTATTGTATATTCATGTTTATATATCTTTATGGATGTCCATATGTCTGAGATATAAGTTAAGTGTAGGTTATATATACTTTTAAAATACAGACCAGGCAAACATAATGTAACATTTCTGGTTTTTTTCTACCAACAAGCTTTGAACTACTGCAATACAATACAACACAATACAATGAAGACATCTTTATTCATCCATGTACAATTGTGATATAAGGTCACTAATCATGTGTCACCAGTCACTATTTACGAACAACTGTGACAAAGTCACTATTCCTGTGTCAACCACTGACTCCTGGCTACAAAGAAAGAAAAGTTGTCAACAACTGACATTCTGCAATCTACGTTCTGACAACTGTAGACCTGTCAGAGCACACGCAGAGTACTGACCAAAGTCCTCGTAGTTGACGACAGGCAGAGGTTCCTTGGTGGTGGCTGCCATGGAGGCCTCGCTGGGCTTGCTGACGCCGAACATGTTCTCTGCCATGATGCGGAACTTGTGCTCCGTGTGCTCATCCAGGCAGGACACGGTGCACACCGGGCGTGGCACCGACTGGGCATAACGCCAGATACCTGTGGCAGGGTCCAGACGTTCCACCACGTAGCCAGTGACCGGAGAACCACCATCGTACTGAGGGGGCTCCCAAGTCATGGTCACAGCATGTTTGTCGATGTCTGTGATGATCACGTCTGTTGGCTGGTCAGGAGGTTCTGGAAGAAGGACATTAAGCACTCTTGTTATTTGTTCTTCTGTTCCTTGGACACAGGATGATTGATTGATAATTAAATAAAAAGCTGTATAAGAGATAAAAAAAAAAATACTGACCTAGGTGCAGTACATGCAACAGAAGCTCACTGATCACCATTCACTAATGAATAACGATGATGCTGATTTTGATGAAGAAGATGATGATGATGAAAATGATGATGATATGACAGCACTCACCCACAACCAGGATGAGAGTGCCACCCTTTTTTGTATTTTTTCCTGCCTGCAATTTTATTTGTTTCCTGATGGAAGTGGATTCTTCTACTGAATTTTGCCAGGGATAACACTTTTGTTACAGTGGGTTCTTTTACATGCGCTAAGTGCATGCTGCACACGGGACCTCAGTTTATCACCTCATCCTAATGACTTTTATATGATAATGATGCTATCTTCATCTGAATGATAAATAACAGTAATAATGATAATAATGATCATGGCAGTAATGATGATGAAGATGACAGCACTCACCCACAACCATGATGGGAATGTCCACAGCAGCAGACCCCAGGTCGTTGCTGACCTGCAGGGTGTACACCCCCTCGTCAGACTTGAGGCAGTCGTCGATGATGAGGGTGCTGTGCAGGTGAGTGCCCGTGATGTCCAGGCGAGGAGCCAGGGCCTTGATCTGCGTCAGGGGCTTGTTCTTCTTCAGCCACTCCACCGCTGGGGGCGGCGTTCCTGTGATGGGAATGCGGACCTTGATGGTGTCGCCGCGGCAGAACCGCAGACCTTTGCCGAAGTGCGGTGGCAGCTCGATGTGGGCTGGAGCTGTGACATCGACAACAACGATTGCAAGTTGAAAAAAAAACCTCTGTAAAGCTATACAGTTTGTACCATACTGTCTATGGAGCTGTGATATCAAAGACATTACAATGTTGAAACAATTTGTTGTGTGTGTGTGTGTGTGTGTGTGTGTGTGTGTGTGTGTCTGTGTGTCTGTGTGTGTGAGACTGAGTAAGCAAGTCTGTGTGTGTGTGTTTGTGTGTGTGTGAGACTGAGCGAGAAAGTCTGTGTGTGTGTGTGTGTGTGTGTGTGTGTGTGTGTGTGTGTGTGTGTGTGTGCATGTATGTGTGTGTGCATGCATATGAATAGAACAGAATAGAATAGATTTTATTGTCATGAAACCGTAAGGTTTATAAGACACAAGTGCAATGGTAAATAAATGAACGAATGAAAAACACACAATTAATCAATCAGTTAATGCAGTAAATTGCAGCAGCATTCATGAACAAATTTTCCCAATTTTGTTTGTATAAATTCATCATCTGTTAGCGTCACTTGACTGGGAATATGTCCTGTGTTATTCGAATTTTGAATAACCTTTAAACATTGTTGCCTTAATGTTTTATATTTAATACAATGATCAAGAAGATGGATTTCGTCTTCCAGGATGTTACACTTGTTGCATAATCTGTCTTCTTGTGGAATATTTAAATATCTACCTTTCTCAATCTTTAGGTCATGCGCGCTTATTCTGAGTTTTGTTAAAGCTTGTCTGTGTTTTGTATCTGATATATTTAAAAGATAGGTTTCGGTTTTGTACTCTGCTACAATCGTATTGTAAAATTTTAGCTTAAATGTTTTTTCTCTTTTATCTTTCCAGCATTTGATATATTCATTTTCTAATTTTTTATATACAACGTATTTCAGTCTATGTACGCTGAATGTGAATTGGTTTTTCCAAATGTGATCAAGGCCTATAATTTCAAGTATCTTTCTAACAAATATCAACCATGGGGAAGTTGTATTTTCTTGTTGGTACATGGACTTATATATTTTGTTGATGAGGGAAGTATCTGGTAGTTGAATAATGTGAATCCAATATGTAATAATTTGGCACATTATCTTTAAACTTATTGGGAATCTGCACACAGGAAGCACCATAGCTTTTTTGTGTGCTCCAAGTATTTGCTTACAGAATTTAGTGTGTAATTTTTCATGTGGAAACTAATTCGATAAACAGTCGTCAAAAAGATGTGCTAAATTGAAAGAGTCATCCGGTTTGACTTTGATACTGGCGTTATCAAAGTATCATATAGCTTAGATATGGTACCTGGATTGATGTTGTAGGTGTGTACATGCATGGATGTGCAAAGTGCATGTCTGCAAGTATGTCACTGTGTGTGTGTGCATGCGTGTGTGTGCACGCATTCATATATTTGCATGTGTGCATGCACATGTGTTTGGTTCTTCTTTGGTGTTTGTTTACCTATTTTTGTCTGGTTAATGTGAATCCAGTCTTAATCGTTGTATTTGCACAGTGTTCAAACACTGAGTGGTCAATGTTTTCCACCCAAACCTTAGATTGAATGAAGACTAGAAATCCACTTTTCAACACAAAATCAAGCAAAAAAAACCAAAACAACAACAACAAAATACAAAAGAATCATGAGGCCTACCCAGCACAGTGAGCTTGGCCCGGATGGACACAGCTCCGTATCTGTTCTTGGCCTGGCACTCAATATCTCCCGCATCTGTGAAGTCCACATTGCGGATACGCAGTGTGTGTGTGGCTCCATCTGATTCCAGGCTGAACTTCTTGCCATCAAACATCTCCCTGTAGTTCTTGAACCTGCAGAACAAGGAACAGGGATGTGACTTCACTTAAGGCTCAAGACTCCATATTGGTTTCCAACCAAAGAATTTTGTATTTGCATGGGATATTTAAAATGATATCAGTCAGCAACCACTCAACGACTAAAAATCATCAGAAAACAAGGACAGCTTGCACATGCTCTCAACCTTTCCCCCCTCCCCTCCTCTCTCACACACATACAAACACACATGTTCTGCACATAAATACTGTAAATATAATAGCACCACCACAGAGCTAGAGCATTCATCCTACAGTTCTTCCACTTGAAGGGCATTCTTACACTAGTGACAGATGTCTTTAACAAACTGCTTTTACCATGCAACTGTAAAACTGCTCTGTTAAAAAGAATATGTTCCTGGATTAAAGAAAGGGAATAGAAAAAAAATATATGGCATCAAAACGATCTGATTTTACATAAACATTAAAGGAAAATATTATTAAATCAACTACACCGACATCCATAACTTCTGCTGACTTAAAAGCCTGCAGATTTAAGAAAAAAAAATGCACAAAATCTGATGACGCACACACAAATGAACACACAAACAGATATCAAAATAAGAATCTGCCTTCCACAACAAAATATAGGTTGGTCAAGAGAACATCTAAGATTCATGGACTGATAAACTAGCTATTGACACTTGCCAACCTGGCTACAAGGAAAGGTGTCAACCACTGATTCCTGGCTGCAAGGATAGATGTTAAATATTGAAACCTGATTACAAAGGGAAGGTTTGAACCACTGACCAGGAGATTTCGGCAGAGGGCAGGGCCACCACCTGGCAGGTAAAGCGAGCATCTTCTCCCAGAGGCACAGCAAGGTCGTTGAAGACTCCGATGAATTTGGGCGCCTCCATTGCTGTTACACACAAAGCTATTTTGATGATCAGTCACACCTTTTTGGTGAGAGAGAGAGAGAGAGAGAGAGAGAGAGAGAGAGAGAGAGAGTGTGTGTGTTTGACAAAGTCCCACCACCCCACTGACCAATGTCCCACAATTCCCCACCACCCCACTGACCAATGTCCCACCATTCTCCACCACTACCACTGACCAATGTCCCACCATTCTCCACCACTACCACTGACCAATGTCCCACCATTCCCCACCACCCCACTGACCAATGTCCCACCACCCTAATGACCAACGTCCCACCATTCTCCACCACTACCACTGACCAATGTCCCACCATTCTCCACCACTACCACTGACCAATGTCCCACCAATCTCCACCACTACCACTGACCAATGTCCCACCATTCTCCACCACCCCACTGACCAATATCTCACCATTCCCCACCACCCTACTGACCAATGTCCCACCACCCTAATGACCAACGTCCCACCATTCTCCACCACTACCACTGATCAATGTCCCACCATTCCCCACCACCCCACTGACCAATGTCCCACCATTCTCCACCACCCCACTGACCAATGTCCCACCATTCCCCACCACCCCACTGACCAACGTTCCACCATTCCCCACCACCCCACTGACCAATGTCCCACCATTCCCCACCACTACCACTGACCAATGTCCCACCATTCCCCACCACTACCACTGACCAATGTCCCACCATTCTCCACCACCCCACTGACCAATGTCCCACCATTCCCCACTGACAAATGTCCCACCATTCTCCACCACTACCACTGACCAATGTCCCACCATTCACCACCACCCCACTGACCAATGTCCCACCACCCTAATGACCAATGTCCCACCATTCACCACCACCCCACTGTCCAATGTCCCATCATTCCCCACCACCCCACTGACCAATGTCCCACCACCCCACTGACCAATGTCCCACCATTCACCACCACCCCACTGACCAATGTCCCACCATTCACCACCACCCCACTGACCAATGTCCCACCATTCACCACCACCCCACTGACCAATGTCCCACCACCCCACTGACCGATGGAGTGTCCACAGACGAAGGGCTCTGATGAGGGTGAAGGTTCTCCAGTGCCCACGGCATTGACAGCACGGACTCTGAACTCGTACTGCAAGCCCTCCTTGAGGTCCCTAACGCGGAAGCAGCACTCCGAGATGGGCTCCCTGTTGACTGGCAGCCATGACCGCCCGCTGATGTCTGCACGCTCCAGCTGGTAGCCGATGATGGGGGATCCACCGTCAGACTCCGGTGGACTCCATGACAGGTCCACAAAGTCCACTCCCAGCTCCTGAATGGCGGGGGCCTCCTTGGGCGCTTTGGGTTTGTCTGTTGGGGAAGAGATAAGGGCGTGGGGTGTCGTGGGAAGGGGAGGGGAATGGGGGACGGCAGATTAGATTCTGAGGTTCCGGTGAAAGCATGGTGAAAGTTCACATCATTATTTCAAGTTGCATGTAAAACGTTTTGGCAGGCTATTTAGCATGTGTTTTAACTTTCCAATTAAAATGTTGATATGCTGTCACGTATTTACTTACTATTCAGTCACAGTTATAGCAGTGGTAGGAATAGACGTGGCAGTAATGTAGTACTAGCAGCAGTAGAATTTGCAGCAATAAATCTATCCTGTTTTATTTCAGTTTTGAAAAAAACAACAACACACACACACACACACACACACACACACACACACTCACACAATCTGAAAACTAAAGTATGTCCAAGAAAATCTTTAGAATATATGCTTTTTATCTGGAAAATATTACACTAATGCATTAGAAAATTAGCTATGCTCTTTCACCAATCAAAGCCACAGGACACAACAATAAAAGGACACCAAAGTATTGCACATGTTTTAGAGACTCAAAACAAAATTTTTAAACAAATGCATACTCCAATAATTCAGGTTGCTAATAATACAATACAAATAAGCGTGTAATAAACAAGACTAGAAAAAAAAGCATATTCGGCTTTAAAACAATGTTTTTTGTAACAAAAAAGTAGAAATTACAAGAAAAAACAACAACAAAAAACATGAACACAAAGCATAAAACAACAAACTGACAGTACCAAAGAAACTTAAATACAAAATGGTACTGATGGAATTTTCTCAAACAAAACTGGCATCAGAGCTCAAGTGTGGGCACAATGAAGTTATCATAATGACATCTTGCTGTCAGTGATCACATCCTGACATTTCATCACTGTACACTGCCTGTTAGGACTAATTCAAGTCAAATGACATGGCAATGATAGGCCTAGCTAGACATGGGATGACATCACGATGACAATCCAGTGAATGGATTGACATCAAGAGGACAACCCTTATTATGTCAAAAGGAGAAATGACATGATAATGAAAGAAACAGAATGACATTATTGCAACAAGGAATAAAATGACATCATGATGGCAATGTAATGACATGACATAATAAGGAACAGAATGACACCATGATGGCAATGGATGAAATGACATCATGACGACAAAAAGTGGCATCACAATGAAATGGAACAGAATATCATAATGGCAAAGGACAAAATGACATCAAAATGGCAAGGGATGAAATAACATCACAATGACTGGTGAACTTTGTTTAGTAAAAACAGATGAGATCAGAGTAACATTAAAATGAATGACATGTGGATGACAAGCAAGACAAGCACATACATATACAGGGGATATGGTCAATGGATACACATATACAGATTATACTGTACATTTTTTATTCAATGGTTACAATAATAGTCTTGGTTAGACTGATACAAAATGTCATTGCAAGTGTATCACACACTCATCAAAAGTCATCATCATAATATAACTGCTTCAAAAACAACAAAACACAACATCATTTCCATACACCTAATTCATAAACATCCTCACACAAATGCAAACAGGAGGGATGAAGCCAAAACCAAAGAATTAAAAGCAAAATGAAACAACCAAATCACACTGCACATTGACACACAGACATTTTTTTTTTAAAGCCAAGTAATTTACAACAAGGTTACATACAATAAAGACATTTCATGGGGTAAGAGTCCAGATCAATTCACATTCTGAGAAACAAACAAAAACAAAAAAACAAAAAAAAAAGATTCAAACCACATCATACAAAAACCAACTAAAATGAGAAGTAAACTGACATAAAGAAGGGCAAAACTTCACTGAATCATCACCATCCTATCCAACATGCCACACAAAAGATGAAAGAACAAAAAGAAACAGTCACATCTGCAACCACATAATCATGCTGCTCAAAATAACAAAAGAAAAACTGGGGGCAAGGTAATGGTGGGGTGGTAGGGGGTGGGAGTCATTGTGTTGGGGGAAGAAGGCAAGGGAGAGAAATGAGGGCTGGGTGCCTGCAAACAGCAAACAGAAACATCATTCAGCAAATAAACAACACGCGCTGATCATTACCACAACATCCACCATGCAATATTTCACTACAATCTGATAACTGTCAGTATTTTGGACTTGAACATGCTGATGTATCCTTTACCCAATATGAATCAGCAGCTTATATCTGTTACTTCCAAGCATGAGAAATTATCATCTACTGATCCAGACATGCAACCACATTATCACAGATGTTACTTCTGATTATTTTCACAGAATGAATACCACTTACACTACAGTATGATGCCTTCAAGAACGTGAAAATATACACTGACATGTCCTCAAGACTGATATCTCTTTGCTGTTATTGTTTCTACACTATTAATATAATCTGTTCTCCATGCTATTGTTTCTAAAGCAGTGAAGAAATTTCAAAACTAGACTAAAAAATAAAAATGAAAATAAAGCCAGAAGACAAAAGCAAAGCAAGGTTAAAAATATCCACACAGATACATGCTACTGACAGACAAACAGCTCTCATGCACTTTACCTTTCCTCGCTCTCAGTTCCACAGGCAGAGACAACTCAGCTGGCTCACTCAGTCCTGCGGGGTTCTCTGCCCTGACGCGGAAATAGAAAGAGCCACCAGGGGGCAGATCTTTGATCACCAGCCACTTGGTTCTTCCAGAGACTTCAGAGACAGGCTCCCAGGTGTCGGAGTCGGCAGCACGCTTCTCCACAATGTAACGTTTGATCTTACCGTCATCATCGTGAGGCGGGGTCCATGCCAGTGTCAGGGAGTCTTTGTCCACATTCTCTGCTCTCAAGTTCTCTGGGGCTGACAGTTTGCCTGTGTGTGGGGGAAGTGGTCAGCCTCATGAAGCAAAGTGTGCATCTGTGTGTGTCCTTGCGTGCGTGCGTGCGTGCGTGCGTGTGTGTGTGCATGCTTGTGCGCATGTATATATATATGTATGTTATTGTGGGTGGGTGTCATTCCCATGTGTCCACTGTGGAGTGTCTGTATGTACATCAGTTTAACAACTTCTTGTTTTTTGTTTATTTTGGTTGATTTTCATTCATGTTAGTATATTGTAAAATGTGTTATTTTTTCACTTAAATTGGGGGGTGAGGGATTTTATTGTTTTTTTTTTTTTTCTTCCTCTTGTCTCCTTCTCTTTCTTCCATTGCTTTTTGTTGATGCAAGTGTTGATCCTGTTTACAAGTTTGTGAAATGTCACCTGTCTATCCACAAGATCATGCGTTTTTTTTAAGTTCTTTCATTAATGTCTGCAGTCAATTTTTTCATTCATGTTTTTTTAAGGACACAGATTCTACTTCAGCTATTCATTGTAAACCTCGTCAGAAAAAACAAAGTGAATAACTTGGAAATGACAAGATAGCAGAATCTGAAAGACATGGATGCAAAACATCTACTATAGTATCGCCACTATCTTAAGGCACAAAGAATATGTTTCCTGTATGTAAGAACAGCACTTGTAATGCACGGTGCAAGGCATATGCACAATCTGCTGTGACAACAGGAAACCAGAGATAACTCCTGAGGAAATGGTTCAGACAGATTCTAAAACCTGCAAAGACTGCAGCACCTACAGTGTGTTCTGGGAACACGGGTCTTTAGGCAGAGTGATGTGTGCATTGTACATCCAGATCAGAAGCACAGATGTGTGTGGCCTCCAGTGTTCCTCCCTGTCAGCCATGTATCTGTTCACTTCTGTGTGTCTGTGTCATTGTTAATAATAATAATAATGATGATGATGATGATGATAATGATGATAATAATAATAAGAAGAAGAAGATCATCATCATCATTATTATCATTATCATCATCATCATTATTCTGCATGTGATTTTATATAGCATATATTCTCTAAATAGGGCTTTAGGTGCTTTTTAAAAATGGGTAAATAGACACACTCACACATACAAGTGCACACACACACACATACATAAATACACCTCCATGCACACCCACACCCACACCCACACACACAGAGTGAGAACAGAAGTATGCCACAAGAACAATGGACTGGCGAGGGGGTGATCTAAATTAGTTTTAAGAATTAAAGAAGTAGGTTTTCAGGGAAGACTTGAGAAAAAAAATATCTTCAGAGGGAGTTGGTTCCAGACAGCTAGGGCATGATAAGAGAAAGAATGCTGACCAAAGCAATTTGTTTTGACAGAACCACTTGGACCGTTTTCAATATGTACACCACCAAAATCTAGCACAGACAATGTCAGTTGGGGTATACATGTGCACAATAATATTGCAACTTTTATGTAAGAATTATGTAAATTTTATGTGTGTATGTTTGTCGGCAACATGTATGCTTAATTTCCAATTTCATCTTGGCATTTCAGCATGCATGCTTCTCATTTCTGATATCATAATGATTATGAATCATAAATGTGTTTGTATGCCATGCTATGACATTACAAAATGTATGGAGACAAACTTTGATTGAAGTCACCGGAAAAAAGTCACAAGATAAAAGTCACAGCCAAAGGCTGGATTACACAAACAAATTTAGCAGCAATAAATTTGCTCAGTGGTAAGAAATTTCTAGTCTCTAATTCCGTAGACTTTTGAACATTATCATCTCAAAACTTGCCCTTTTTTATGATATGGCTTGAAGCCTCATTGTGGCTCTCCCTCCCTCCCAAAAAACAAAACAAAACAAGAACAAAAAGAAACCAAAAACAAACAAACAAATAAAAAACAACACTTGACTGATGCTGCAGTGTGAACATGTCATAATCAGTGACCTATTTTACCTGTGACAAGCAAGGACCACTTCAAAATGGCTGTATCACAACACCTTAACAAGCGACTTTTCTTCTGACTTTTTCCCTGTGACCTTTTCCCCGTGGCTTTGGCTTTTTTCCTGTGGCTTTTTTCCTTAAAATGTTTTTCCTGTGTTTTCCCTATAATGTTTTTCCTGTGTTTTCCCTATAATGTTTTTCCTGTGGCTTTTTTTTTCCTGTGACTTTTTTCCCTATAATGTTTTTCCTGTGTTTTTTTTCCCCTATAATGTTTTTTCCTGTGTTTTCCCTATAATGTTTTTCCTGTGGCTTTTTTCCCTATAATGTTTTTTCTGTGATTTTTTTTTTCTGTGCCTCAGGTTACACGACTTGATGTGTCTGTTGTTTAATTTGGTTATTTAGCTAGATGTTTCAGGCAACAATGCTCAGTGTATGACATGATGTATATGTCAATACTTCTGTTTAATTTGCATGACGCATTTGTTCTGATTAAATTGTACACTGCCTTTGTTAATCAGTCTAATTACACAGCAAGATATGTCTGTCAAGATTTCAGAATACACTGCATGATAATGGAGTTAATGTTTCTGGATATATTGTATAAGGCATTGTCAAGAGTTCAGACACATACAGAGCAGAGTGTATGCTGTTTGTAGCAAGGAACACAGAGAACTACATCTCTCTGGCTGTGAAAAAAAATCATCATCTCTCTCATGAGTTTTATGCAGCAGCTAGCAGGTTGCCATGGTATTACTTTTTAGTGCCCAAAGAATGACTTGTGACACAAAAGTAGTATTCTGTGTACTGGCAGCAACAGTTATTAAAAAAAATATTTTATCATCATTCTTGATGATGTCACTTGTCATAAATTAATTGTCAAAGTGCAACAAGGCATGCAAAAAAAAAAAAAAAAAAAAAAAAAAAGCTGGGTTAAAGCAGAGAAAAGTGAGTTCTCATAAATTAGCTTTTGTTTTTCAAAGTAATCATGGCCATATAAAAAGCTTTGAGTGTGTTCCAGTGTGTTGCACACCAGAACAGACATGACACCTGACTGGGGTAAACAAGATCCATGTCAAATTATCAAAGTGAATGGATCACTGAGAAAAAATTCAAATCTGTGTTTGTTTTAAACTGTGAGTCATTCTGAGTTATAGATCATGCATCACTGTGGTATCACAACTGATTTAAAAAGAGCATGCAGTCACACATCACAGCTCTGCCCATGACTGGTATAAAGTGTGCTCATGCCCCATGAATGAGAAAAAAATGCTTCAGTGGCCATATAAAAAAAGTGATGACTGCATATCCATGACAGTTTCAGTTTGAAGGAGATGTCAGAGCATTCAGACAGATCCATATATGCTACACCACATCTGCTGGAAATTCACGAGAGACAGGTCCTGTCAAATGAAATAGGTTTTATTAAGCCTTAGACTGTTTTAGTTTAAAAAGAAACTGTCAAATGACACAAGAACAACAGGCCAGTGGTTACGCTTGAGAGGACAGTGTTAGTTCTGTTATCAGTGAGGAGGTGATAATTTGATTTATGGAGAATAAAATTATGAGAAATCATGAGCAAATAATCACTCATAAAAAAACAGCCAGAGTGAGTGATTTCATATAGTTTAGTGATTAAACATTGAGCGGTTAAAAAGATAAGATAATATATATTTTTATCTTGTGCAGAACAAAAGCAGACCATGCACCATCCCACACACAGTGTGCTCTGACCACAAGACAAGTGCACAACAAAGCCAGTGTAAGACAGCCAACAGCCAGCACATAGCACAAAACACAAAGAGAAATTTACAGGGGTGGTTTTATTCACTTAAAATCATCTCAACAGACAAATGCAGAGTGAGATCTGACATCCACAGGGAAGCTCATATGTGAGTTAAATCTATAGCTAAGGAAAGAAGAGCATTATATCTATAATGACAAACCCAACTGTCTCTATCATATTGTCCAAAAAAGTCACTGTTCAGAAGATCACAGTCAAGGTGACTGTTTTGTCAATGCATCCTTTGTGAGCTGCCAAAATGGTTCTCTAACAACAGCACACCAACATGTCGGTGATCTTTTACACAAAAAGGGATAACTTTTCAAATACACTTTCTTCATTAGTTTAGAAAGATTGTGAAAGAAAACATCAAAACAGAAATCTAATTCCATTCTTAAATTTAAATTCATTAGTACAGCAAAAGCAAGACATCATTAATGCTTAACTTACATGCACTTGTGAATATGTTAGTAAAAGTTTCCTTATAACATGAAGATCAAAATAAGAAGGTGTTGGAAGATAACAGTTATTGCAAGTGCTGTATTGATTAAAGTACATCACAAGTGCAGTGCGAACAGGCAAAACCAAACAGTGCATTCAGTGCCACCATTCTGGGTATGGTGTTTTGATCCAGAAAGGATTCTGAAGAGAAGTTAGAGAGATGCTCATTTCGAAACAGAGGGTCAAATAACAGACTGCAGCACAACAACAACAAAAAACACACAAAGTCAAAGGTCAGGGGATAAAGGTCAGAGCTGAACAGCAGCAATAAACATCAGCAGCTGAGTTAGCCATCTAAACCTCCTCAGCTGACAAATGCTACGCACACCTTCTTTTCTCTTCCCTTCTGAATCATTTCTGGATCAATATAAGTGTTACAGCTCTTACCTCTTTTCTTCATAATCAACTCCCTTTCTTAATATCAATTAAGCCCAGAACTGTTATTAACCCAAAATATGCTCCACTGCTACTTTAAAACAAAGAATTAAGAGTGCAAAATCTTAATTCAGCCTGGAGAATGTTACCAACAAAAATAAAACAAACAACTTCAGAATTTACTGTAGACAAAGGAAAAGAATGGAGCAAATTGTTCAGGTGAATGACAAGTGTTTGGGCAAAAGCTGTGTCCAAACTGTAATAAAGCATGTGACACACAAAATCAAGCTGGATCAGATCCTTCATCCAGTGTTAGCAATTCAAACAGACAATACAGACTTCAAACAGAAAATGTGTGACTTTATAAAGATTCTGGTTGGTATTAGTACAAAGCAGAAGAAATGTCACAAATTTAAAGATGCGTTCAGAAGCGCCCCTCAATGGAGTACAGATCAATGGAATCCCAAACACTGCTGAGAGGGTTATCAGCATACACATGAAATATGTACTCATAGCGGATCAGGTTCTGAGTTAGATAAACTTCGATGCAGGGCTCGAGGTTAGCTTCCTTATACCAGGGAGAGCCAGCATATTCTGAAAGAGCACAGCGGCAAGGTTAGTTGGCCACAAGTAAAATAAGCAGGATGTACTCATTAATTTTTCTCTTCTTCAAATCAGACAATGGAACTGTGCTTATGAGATTTTAAGAAATTCATCTTGAAAAATGCAGTGGATGTAAGCCTTTGAAACAAGCCCCTAACAACAAGATGTATAAGGATGTCTGTCAACGAGAGAACTATGCTAGCTAAAGTGAACAGCTTTATACTTGAGATATTGTATGAAGTTAGACATGCAAAATAGTGCTTTTCTGCTACATTCCACTGCATGAGCCCAAGCTTTTACAGCTTTACTCAGATATTCGTACTATTCACATCTCTTTCCAATATTAATCATCATAGCAACTTACATCTTTTGCAAACATTTTTTTACCCCAGATACAAAAAAGCAGTATCATTGATAAATTGATAACTTGTTTACAACAGTTCACAAATACTGTGACAATTTCTTATATTTTCATTAATCAGCTGACCATGATATATTTGATAATCTCTTATCTTCAGTGACAACACTATTTGCAGCACCTTTTTATGGAGGAAATGACTAAGATAGTCCAGCACTACTAACTGTAGGAAATGACTAAGACTGTTCAGCAATACCAGTTGCAAGAAATGACTGATTGTTCAGTACTACTGACTGCAGGAAATGACTTTGATAGTTCAGCACTACTAACTGCAGGAAATGACTAAGACTGTTCAGCATCTCTAACTGCAGGAAATGACTGATTGTTCAGGACTACGAACTGCAGGAAATGACAAAAGGTCATTCATCACCACTAACTGCAATATCTCCATGGTGACAGAAATGAGGGTAAAGGCAACAGACAGCGAATAGCAGTGCACACACATACTAAGCCAGTGTTGCAGCAGAACACATATAAAGCCACAGGCACAAGAAGCTGAGATGCAACACACAAGAAACACAATAAGTGACAAACATTCAGTGTTATAGCAGAGTGCTTCACAGCCATGCACACACTGTCTTGTGGATTTCTTTTTCCTTTAATTCATTATTATTGATGGCGATTTCAGATCCCTTTATTTCATTTCTTAAAGCCTCAACACACAGCAAACCTTGTTTATATATATATATATATATATATATATATATATATATATATATATATTCAATCTTGTTTCATTTTTATTCTTTCCCTTTCTTTCTTTGTCTGTTCTGTCTCCATCTATCAATGTTGCTATTTTATATGAAGTATGTTCTAGTGGACTACATTGTGTGAGTTGGTGCAGCTCAAGGACAGTGTTGGAAAGCTGACAGATCTCGCCAGTCATTAACTCAGGAACAGTGTTGGAAAGCTGACAGATCTTGCCAGTCATGAACTCAGGAACAGTGTTGGAAAGCTGACAGATCTTGCCCGAGTCATTAACTCAGGAACAGTGTTGGTGAACTGACAGATCTTGCCAGTCATGAACTCAGGAACAGTGTTGGAAAGCTGACAGATCTTGCCAGTCATGAACTCAGGAACAGTGTTGGAAAGCTGACAGATCTTGCCAGTCATGAACTCAGGAACAGTGTTGGAAAGCTGACAGATCTTGCCAGTCATGAACTCAGGAACAGTGTTGGAAAGCTGACAGATCTTGCCAGTTATTAACTCAGGAGCATGTTGGAAAGCTGACAGATCTTGCCCGTCATTAACTCAGGAGCATGTTGGAAAGCTGACAAATCTTGCCCATCATAAACTCAGGAACAGTGTTGGTGAACTGACAGATCTTGCTGAGTTATGAACTCAGGGACAGTGTTGGAAACCTGACAGTTGGAAAGCTGACAAATCTTGCCCATCATAAACTCAGGAACAGTGTTGGTGAACTGACAGATCTTGCTGAGTTATGAACTCAGGGACAGTGTTGGAAACCTGACAGATCTTGCGTGAGTCATAAAGTCTGGGCAACTGAAGAATGACTTATTGAACTGCCACTAGCTGTGTCACACAGCTACACTGTCTAGTGCGGTGCTGCACTGGCTTTGCTGTTCTGCAAACTGATGTGCTGTACTCTGTGATGTCCTGATATGTTCATACTGCATTGCTGTAATTAACTGTGTCATGTTATTTCATGTTGGGTTGATAAGGATGTATTTTACTGTATCCTGCTGTGTATCAGCCTGTGCTAAATTGTGCAATGCTGCACCATGTTGTGCTGTATGTTGTACCATGGCATACCGTACGCTGTGGATTTTAACTTACCTGTGTTTGCTGTGCTACACTGTACTCAGTTCTACCTGTGTGTACACAGTTGTACTGCACTATGAAATGCTGTCCTTATTTTGTTTTCTTGTACTATCAGCTTTGCTGACCTCTGTGTCCTGTTGCTGCCATGAATGTGTTCTGCCATTGTGGATACTGTGCTATGTTTAGCTCTCCTGTGCCAACTTACCTGTGCTGTGTTTTAATCATATTGTGATGTGTTAGTTTTATTCAGATGCTAGTACAGTATGTGCAATAGAAATATGGTTCTCTGTTGGTTGTGCCCTGCTGTGCAGTCATGGTGTGGCTGCTGGCCAGGTTGACAAGCAGTCAACTGGTTGTAATGTCTTTCAGTGAGTGTGTTGGGTATGTATGCTATGAATGTAATTGAACTTTGTGCAGTATGTGATGAATTTCCAGTGAAAAGCAATATACAACAATACATCACTTCACTGACAGTTTTGGGAAGAAAAGTCATGTCTCTTCTAAAAATTTCACTTTCAGGCTCTTTCTAAAAAAAATAAACGATGGACGGCAGGAATTGTTTAGCACAACTGTGTGTGTGTGTGTGTGTGTGTGTGTGTGTGTGTGTGTGTGTGTGCATGTGTGTGTGTGTGTGTGTGTGTGTGTGTGTGTGTGTGGGTGAGTGAGTGAGTGCATGTTTCGATGTGTACACATGTGCAAGTCAGTATGAGAGTGTGTGCATATATATGTGTATGTGTGTATTTGCATGTTGTGTGTGTGTGTGTGTGCGCGCGCGCACGTGTGTACATGTGTGCATGTGTGTGTTAATCTCATTAAGTAACTGTGCATGTATATATATATATATATATATCCAAGAATGTATACCCCAAGCATGCAAGTGTGGAAGCCACACTAGGCAGCGAGGCAGGGAAGATGAAGGGCAGGGACCCAGACTGGGGGTTACACTGACGCTGACATTTACACACTGGTAGTGGCCTGTACTTCAGACCACAACTACACCCGCTCTAAAGTCTGAGACCACTACAGACAGAGGGGGAACTCACTGCCCTGTGGGGGAAATGGGAAGGGGTCTATCTGAGAAGGGGGCCGAGCCTCTCATCCACCACAGCCCACCACAAACACAGGCTGCCACGCCACTCATCTCCACCATCTCCAACAGTCACTCAGCACAACAGAATAATTCTCATGATTCTCATAATTCTCATGTTTTTTTTACAGATTCAAAATGCTTGGAATTCATTTTTCAAAACAAAATTACAGCTGTCAAAAATTTGTAACCAGAGATGAGGTAAAAATGAGAAAAAGAGTTTAAAAGACAGTTTTCGTTTTTACACCGTTAAAGAAGATCATAGTAAACAACAATTTTTTTTTTTTTTTTTTTTTGTTGTGCTGAGCCACTTGTTTCATGGTGAAGCATGTCAGAGACAAACAACAAACACCCCCCCCCACACACACACACATTCACACACATACACACGCACACTTACACACACACATACACACTCACCAAAGATGCGCTTGGGCACAATCGGGAACTCAGACTCCAGAGGTTCACTACGTCCAAACTTGTTCTCGGCATACACGCGGAAGTAGTAGCTGGTGTTCTCAGTAAGAGCTGGGCAGGTGAGGATGGTGACATCAGCGTCTGTGCGGCCACAGTACATCCATCCTCGTCGTCCGTCTTCACGACGCTCCACCACATAGCCAGTGAGAGGAGAGCCGCCGTCAGACAGCGGAGGCTTCCACTGGATGGTGGCAGAGTCACGGGTGATCTGCAGCGCCTTGATCGGGGCTTCTGGACGGGATGGCGGGTCTGAAGGACACAGCGGTACAACTGTCAGCATTTCTTCTTATTGGAACATTCACCTATCAAACTGACAAAAAAATAATACACTTGCATATTCACATACACATACAGCCACCCATTTGCATATGAAATAAGAAAAGAAAATACACTTGCACATTCACATTCACACACACATGCACACACACATATATACACATCCACCCATATGCACACAAAATAAACACGTATGGTCCAACCCGGGTGTGGCCGTGTATGGGGGAATCTGAATGAGCGGCGTGGGAGTAATGCCACTGAAATGGTGCAGATGATGAGGCAGCAAAAAAAAAAAAAAAATTAATTAAAAAAAATAAAATAAACATGTACAATACACACCAACACACACAAGCACAAACACACATGTAGCAGTGTCTTTGTCACAAAGACACAACCACCACCCTCTGACCGACTCACTGTAAGGACTCTTAGGCTTGAAGGGTACGTCATTCTCCAGAGCAGGACTGACGCCCACAGCATTTTCAGCCATCACACGGAAGAAGTAGCCCACATTCTCCAGCAGGCTTTCCACTGTTGCTGCAGTATTGTCAGCAGGAACCTTGCCCACACGCACCCATCGGGGTCGTCGAGCGTCAGACTTCTCCACAATGTATGCTGTAAGTGGAGAGCCACCATTGGACTCGGGAGGTTCCCATGACAATGTAACGCTGTCTTCAGTGGCTGCAGTACACTCCAGAGGTCCAACTGGGGTTGTAGGTTTGTCTGAAATATGTCAACAGTAATACATCAATTGCCATTTCACTGACTGCCCAGTTTCAGCTCACATGCAAAACCACTACCAAACCGTAAAGAAAAAATCAGCATGCATACATAATATTATCCATACAAAACAGAAGATATAATGAAGACAAAAGATGCGCTCTTGTTTCACATCAATGACACTTGCTATTCCTATACAAGACAAGTGCCTAATTTATGTTCATATAGCAGTATAATGATGCAATGGGGTTCACACAATCTGTCACGCAAAATCCAGCGTCTACATAGCAATCAATACATGCCTGACCCTCATGCAAAAAAAAAAAAAAAAATAAAAAATAAAAAAGATCCTTGATATAATAATTTATTCTCAACTCATTCACAAAAGTTTTTCAGGTTCTTAACAAAACTGTGAAGTTACTCAGTCTCCACGCAAAATTTTCAAGAGAGATGAACGCCAGAGCTGTACACACAGAGAGAGAAGTGCTGAGTCTGACCTTTCCTCTTGGCAGGTACCACAGGTGCCTCCAGTGTGGCCGGCTCCCCAACGCCTGCAGAGTTCTTGGCCCTCACTTGGAAGAAGTACTCATAGCCCTCGATCAGGCCGTCAACATTGAAGACATGGGTAGCGAATCCTGTGTCAGCCACTCGCGACCAGGTGGCCGCCTTGCCGTCACGCTTCTCCACAATGTAGGACAGGACAGGAGCGCCACCTTCCTTGGCCGGTTTCTTCCAGGACAGAGTGACAGGACTCCTTGTCGATGTCTGTGACCTGCAGGTCTTGTGGTGGACCAGGTGGTTCTGGTTGGGGAGAGCAATGACACATGTTTTATACATGCAGCAAAATGAGAGTGAAACATGAAGTCAACAAAAGAAATGAAGCATAGAGTTACATAAATATGACATAATATATGAAGAAACCATTTATGAAGTGAATTATAAAGTCAGGTACACATGCAAAAATGAAGTGAAAAACAGAGTTAAGTATGTACAGGTGAATATGGTATCCTTCAGCAACCAAATCCAATTGCCACACTAAGATGTTACATCAAACACTGTAATTTGATCACTCACCGATTGGTCGTTCAGGGGTGATTGGTTTCAGTATCGTGGCTGGCTCACTGAGGCCCTCTGGATTCTCCGCCATCACACGGAAGGTGTAAGGTCGACCCTCCAGCAGGTTACGGGCCTTGATAGTGGTGACATCTGGACCAGTCTGTCCCACACGTGACCACTGTTGTCGTCCAACGTCGCGACGTTCCACCACATAGCCGGTGATGTCAAGGCCACCATTGCTGTCGGGAGGTGACCACTGGAGCATGACTGAGTCTTCCTGGATGTCTGTGACTTCCACGTCCTTGGGACTGCTGGGCACATCTGGAGATATTGTAAGTGTGTGAGTGTGAGAGCAGAATAATCAGGCATTTAACATACATGCACAGAGCTACAGTATGGGACATCTGTAGAAATTTAATACATGTTCTTTTGAGTGTGCATGGGCATGTGTGTGTGTGTGTGTGTGTGTGTGTGTGTGTGTGTGTGTGTGTGTGTGTGTGCATGTGTGCGTGTGTGTGCAGAATTGGGAAAAGTACCTTTGCGCATCACTAAAAACAGCAGTTTTGTATTCTACAAAAAGACAGTGGATAGGACTGAAAAAGACAAATTCTGTGTTCTACGACTGTGTGGATCCAAAGAATAGGACTAATAAAATGATGTGTACAGTGACTAAAAGAATCACTTTTCAAAAAGCATGATCTGGGACTGAATTTAGGCAATTAAAGAACCTATTCAGTTTATGTCCTGTGACAAGCATAACACTTCAGTGAAGACTTGTGTTTGATCAATACACATTATGCAACCAGGCTAACCAATTAAGTTTTATATGTTTCAATGTGTTTGTATTAACCATGAGAAGATGTGAGATGTGACGACCAGGACTCACTGAAAGCACTCTTGGCTTTGATGGGAGTCTTGAGGTCCAGAGGCTGACCCACGCCTGCCTTGTTCTCGGCATACACACGGAAGTTGTAGTCATGGCCCTTGACCAATCCTGGCAAGGTGTGGTAGGTGGCGTCAGCGGGCACACGTGCAGCACGCATCCACCCGCCTCTCTGCACATCCAGCTTGTCCACGATGTACCCTGTGATGGGAGAGCCTCCGTCATCCAGCGGTGGTTGCCATGACAATGTGATGGCGTCCCTGCCTTCGTTCTTTGCAACAAGGGGTCCTCTCGGTGCACCAGGAGTCTCTGCAAGATAAATTGATAAATGATCAGTAAACCTCAACGCTGCTTCTGAATGACAAATAAACATTTCTTAAGACCACTGCCTCCACTTAACTCGCCAACCACACCAGATTCCAGATTTGGTTGACTCTTATCATCTATTCAGAAACAAACTGATGATATGGTGGACTATTCTTTGCATTGTTCCATTCAATCAATTTAAATATTCAATCCACTTACTAACACATTAACAATAAATGTTTTATCCTGTGATAAGGCTTTCTGTTCTCTTATCCATGAATCACTGAATGGTGCAGTTTTCAGACCATTAGAAAGAACACACATTCACTTACCAATGGGTCTGGAAGGAGTGACACTCTTGTCCAGTTCCACAGGCTTGCTACGACCGATGGCATTTTGTGCACTGATGCGGAACAAGTACTCCTCGCCCTCCGTCAGGTTCTTGATGGTGTGGCGTGACGCTTCAGGGTTGACCTCGGCCACCGTTGACCTGAACACCATCCACACAGGGTGTTGGGAAGGTCTGACTCTCACAGCTCAGTCCACACATCATCCCATCATGTCCTCATAGTTACACACACACACACACACACACACACACACAGAGTAAAGCTCAGACACTGACCAGTCTTTGGACTTGCTGTCCATGGCCTCTATGATGAATGCTGTGAGTGGAGAGCCTCCATCATCCAGGGGAGGCAACCAGTCCAGAGTGACGCTGTCCTGACCAACTTTGCTGGCTCGCAGTTTGCCGGAGACAGGACCAGGTTTCTCTGAAACACACAATGCTTCCACATGATTTGGATCTCCCTGACAAGGACAAGAACACCAACTTCTATACCAATGTTACAAACAAGGGGAGCAATTGAGAGCACTGAATGAAATTAACCACTTATTAACTGCTCTTCCTGCTGACTGAACTCCTCCTGGTTTCCCATGCTGAAGGCATCCAACACAGAAAAGAAAATAACAACTACATAAAGGACTAAAGCACCAGACCATCAAGGAATCTTTTCATTTGACAAACTTCGAAGAATATAACCCAAAGTCAAAAAGTAAAAATAACACTTCCAACAGAAGAACAAAGGAACAAAATCCAGTGTCGGACAACTTAAAGACATAACTTTTGAATGGACAACTGCACTTGGAAAATAAATGTGATTCCAACATATCATTTACCCAAACACTATTTCCACACCCCCAGACCAACCTGCTGCTCTCCTGCAGGTCACTGGGGCATCTGACTCCAGTGGAGGACTGGTACCCTCATCGTTTTCAGCAGAGACACGGAACACGTAGTGGCCACCCTCCATCAGGCGATCCACAGTGCAGGAGGTGGCACTGCCGCGCACACTGTCGGCCTTCACCCATGCCTGGCGCTTCGTTTCACGACGCTCCACCACATAGCGCTTGATGGGCAGGCCACCGTCATCCTCTGGGGGCTTCCACTGCAGGGTGGCTGACTGGCTGTCCACGCTCGTCACCTCCAAGGGGCCCACAGGCGCTGATGGCGCTTCTGTACACAGATTGGTGAGCTTCTGTGATTACCAACATCCAGTGGGTGGGGAAGGAGTCAATAACAGCATTGACAGTACAATATCTGAATCATATGTAATACGAGGGGTCAATAATGGCATTGACAGTACAATATCTGAATCATATGTAATACGAGGGGTCAATAATGGCATTGACAGTACAATATCTGAATCATGTGTAAGACAAGGGGTCAATAATGGCATTGATGGTACAATACCTGAATCATGTGTAAGACAAGGGGTCAATAACGGCATTGATGGTACAATACCTGAATCATGTGTAAGACAAGGGGTCAATAATGGCACTGATGGTACAATATCTGAATCATGTGTAAGACAAGGGGTCAATAATGGCATTGACGGTACAATACCTGAATCATATGTAAGACAAGGGGTCAATAATGGCATTGATGGTACAATATCTGAATCAAATGTAAGACAATGTGCTGACCTGTGACTAATGTTGGTGTTGTTGACAGATCTCTGTGGACTGTCACTTATTTTTGGATATCAGTGTGCTGATCATGGTTATGAATGCAATGTCAACTAACCACTGGAGGCAGTGATGACAATAGAAAAATATGCTGACATCAAAAATATGTCAAATGAACTGACATTACTATTACAGAAAAGAAATTTAAAGTTGATCCAATAGCATAAAAAAGAGGAAAGTCTAAAGACTAAATTAAAGTGTTGAAACAAAAAACAAAATAGGAATGTGAAATCTAAAAGCAAAACTTGAGTGACCAGACAAAAACAGGAATAAGACCCAACAGAAACAAGAAATCAGTATCTCACTCACTGTATGGACTCTTGGGAATAACAGCTTCGTCCAGTTCAGCTGGTTCTGACAATCCGGCCATGTTCTCTGCCATGACACGGATGTTGTAAGAGGTACCCTCCTGTAAGTACATGACCTCTGCTGAGGTCACTCCACCACGCACACGGTCCCCGTGAGCCCATGAGGTCTTCCAGCACTCACGCTTCTCAATGATGTAGTTGGTGATGGGGGCACCACCATCGCTCTCACTGGGTTTCCAGCCAATCATCACAGAGTCACGGCGAAGTTCTGTCACCTGCAGGTCTTCAGGAGGAGAGGGCGGTTCTGGGCAAACAGAGGGGTAGACTTTTGACTGAAATACTGTATCAAAATTAGTGCTGTACAAAACCATAAATCACTTTAATGTTTCTTCAAATTTGCTCTATTTTCCTCTCTCTCTCTTTCTCTCTTTTTCCCCCTCCCTCTTCTCCTCCCTCTTGTACAAGACATAAATGCTACTTACTGACAGGCTTTTTGGGTGCAGCTGACTTCTCTGTTTCACATGGCTCACTCAAGCCATTCTCGTTCAGGGCGCGCACAGCAAACTTGTAGTTTTTGCCAGGCTCCAGTCCGCTGACCGTCAGTCTGTTGTCATAGCCGTCTGCCTTGCCCACATCTTGCCAGCTGGCATCAGGCTCGTCTTCTTTGGCCTGTACATGGTAGGCTGTGATGCGAGCTCCTCCATCATTGGTGGGCGATCTCCACTCCAGTGTCACGCCATCTTCCAAGGTCTTGGTGACAGTCAGTTTGGATGGGGGTCGGGACACCTCTGAAATATCACAGACAGAATGGTGTGAAGATAAAAAATTGGCTGTGAGCTCTATTTGTCTCTAAAACACACACACACACACACACACACACACACACACCTTTTTCCTAACACTGTCTGAAAGTGTTGTTTGCTCTGTACTCAAAGAAGTCTGAAATTTTTGCACTTCTGGATTGGTTAACTGATTGACTGAATGAAAGACTTATCAATCTGATTTGTGAATGGTGGGGGTAGTGATTCTGACCTGTTTTCTTGCGAGGGATGACGGTCTCTTGTCCATCAAGTGGCTGACTCTCGCCCTCAGCATTGATGGCACGGATACGGAAGGAATACTCATTGCCAACAACCAGGTTCCTGGCGGTGTACTTGGTTGTCAGATCATCCACCACACCTGCACGTCCCCACGTGGTTCTGCGAGACTCACGAATCTCGATGGAATACTGCAGGATGGGAGTGCCTCCATCGTACTCCGATGGTCCCCACTCCAGGTCTGCTGAATCTTCTGTCACTCTCAGGATTTTCAGTGGTGCTTGGGGCGGTGAGGGGACATCTGTAGGCATAGTGCAACACATCTCTGTGACAGGACCACACAGTCATTGTTGGACACTATAGACTGGGTGCAACACCTGTGTCTCTGTCTGCTCTTGATGACTGGGCTTTGTCTTTCAGAACACAGTCATCATTAACATCCTCTTCTTCAGAGTATCAGTTATTGTATGTCCTCTTTGTGCTGCTGTATCTTAGCACAACAGACAGAAATGTTAACTTTGTTCTCTGTTTTGATAATTTCAATGCTTATCTGTAAAAAAAAACAACACCTGACTATACCCTTACATAAGACATAGCGGATACTAGCAAGCAGTTTTGATAAACAGCAGACAAAGCTGATTCAGGCAGTATTTCCAACTACATGATACAACACAACAGACTGTATCATAAATAAAAAAAAATAAGAACATACATATATATATATATATATAGAGAGAGAGAGAGAGAGAGAGAGATAGATATATATATATATATATATATATAGAGAGAGAGAGAGAGAGAGAGAGACAGACAGACAGACAGACAGACAGAGAGATATATAGATAGATATAGATAGATACAGAATATATATATATATATATATATATATATATATATATATATATATATATACAAGCAACTGTTTCAGTCTATACCCTAGCAACAGAACCAGCAGTGTCAAGACAAAATTGCTGACAGAAGTAACTCACCAAACGGACTCTTGACAACCACAGGGCGTGGCATCTCCAGGAACTCACTGGTGCCTTTCTTGTTGACAGCTGCCACACGGAAGTAAAACTCGTCTCCTGTCACCAGACCCTTCACCGTCTTTGTGGTGGAGTCGTCAGTGGTCTTGTCGGCTCGGTTCCATGTCATGCGCATGGCTTCCCGTTTCTCAATGATGTAAGCAGTGATGGGAGAGCCGCCATCGTCTTTGGGTGGATTCCACTCCAGAGTGACAGAGTCTCGGGTGGTGGCCACAGCTTCCAGGGGACCCATCGGTTTACCAGGTGGTCCTGGACAACACAAACACACTTACTGTTGAGCAACAATTTATTACAAAAGTTTCTGTTTTCAGTTTTAAGGAGGTGTCAAAGTGTGTTGACTGATTGAAATATGCTACACATCTGCTGTATTAAAAACAAACAAAAAAAGACAACTAAATTATATACAAGATTAATAATAATGACATAAAATTATAACATAAACACAGCATTAAGGATCACACAAATACAGATGCTTCATGTTTATGAAAACTGATGTATTAGTTTTATGAAGGCAGTTTCATTTCAATGAATACAGTGTGTTCAGGTGTGCAGAACATTGCACCAAGTGCTGAAAACTACTGTTGCACTTACCGACAGCTCTCTGTGGCACAACCCCGTCTGACTTCAGAGGCTTGCTGGTCCCAGCCTTGTTGATGGCGTATATGCAGAAATAGTGTTTGACATCTGTCGTCAGGTCCTTGGCCTTGACCTTGGTGACATCTCCCTCCACCAGTGTCACCTCTGTCCATGTGTCCTGCGTCTGCGACACCTCTATGCGGTAGTTGGTGATTGGGGCACCGCCATCATCGCGAGGCGGACGCCACTCCAGGACGACGCTAGTGGCTTCGATGTTGCTGAAGTAGACTGGTCCAGTTGGTGGTTCTGGAGCCGCTGTGAACAGCCACAGGTTTTTGTTATCACATGGGGACTGGCACATTGGTCACTTGTTTTGTGGTTGTTCAACTGGCTGTCCATTTGTTTGTTTCAAGTTTGTTTATTTATAACGCTTAGGGTGTCTGTTTATTCATGTTTGGGGTGTGTGTTTCTCCATCTAGTTTGTGCAAGTTAAATTATTTGCTTGTGGTATAATTCTGTTAACCATAATGACCCACCATTCTCAAGACATGGAGGGTGGGAAGACAAAGGGTTATAACTGTGTACTCAATGTCTGATGAGACTGAAATATTATGACAAAAGGTCCCTCCCTATGTGTGCATTCATCAGGAACCTAGCTGAATAGATATCAGGACACTGAAGTGAAGCATCACAGTCAGTCTGACATTATCATGGCAAAGATGCACAGGCATACATGTGCTTGTGAGTGAGAAGTGATGGTGTGGGAGAGGGGTGGGAGAGGGGTGGAGGTCTCTATGTAAACACTCACTAGGCTCTCTGGTCGGTCTGACGGTCTCCTTCATCTCAGTGGCAGGACTCGAGCCCTCCTCATTTTCTGCTGTCACGCGGAAGCAGTATTCCTGCCCTGTAACCAGGTTGTCCACATCGATCGTGGTGACCGTGCCCTTGGTGGTGCCGGCCTTGACCCATGACCCCCAGCGCTTGTCACGGCGCTCCACAGTGTAGGACTTGATGGGCAGACCTCCATCGCTTGCTGGTGGCTGCCACTTGAGTGATGCAGAGGTTTCTGACACGTCTGCTGCCACCAAGGATTCTGGGGCTGATGGCTTCTCTGTACACACACACAAATGCACACACATTTGTCACACAGGAGAGACATTTGATGTGAATAACACCCTCCACACTCAGTACCTAAAAAAAGGGAAAATTCTTGTTTTATTTTCAAGCATTACCATCAAATTCCATTAATCACCATTAATACTTTCTAAAAATCATGCTCAGGAAAAAAAAAAGAAAAAAAGAAAGCAATAAAACTGTAATTTCTGATAATCTATTCATTGAGGTGAATTTTACACAACAATCCAATCTTCAGTAAATAAAGGAATACAGAAGCTTAAAGTCTGTATTTATGATGGTTCTGTTTACAGCAGTTTATGCTGAGAATTCATTAAATTCATTAAAATAACAATGATGATGATGATAATGCCATTGATCACTCACTGTATGGACTCTTGGGTGTGATGGTGTGTTCACATTCCAGAGGTTTGGACTGGCCTGCCACATTTTCAGCCTTGACCCGGACGCAAATGTCCTGACCCTCCTGCAGTTTCTGAAGGTCGCAGGTCAGACGGTCACTGGGGACACGCTCCACTGGGGTCCAGCTGGTCTTCCATGACTCACGCTTCTCCACAGCGTAGTGTGTGACAGGGGATCCCCCGTCAGACTCTGGGGCTTTCCAGGCCACCTTGGCACTGTGCTTGGTGACGTCTGAGACCACAATGGGGCCCACAGGGGGAGATGGAGCGACTGAAAGAAAAAGACATAATGTAAAGGTATACTTCATGAAGAAAAAGATACACATTATTGTGAAGGTATACTTCGTTATCTCTATACTGACTGGTATCGGGCTGTAAACCAGTTATTTGACAATGTGGACATCATGATACATTCAATTATATTCCTATTTTTTGTCTGTACATCTACACTATTGGTAGTTTACTTTAATTCATGCCACCAGATATATAATACTATGATTCATGCCAGGTATTTAATACTGTGTAGGAATATTTGTCATCTCTATATATTTTCATGAGTGCATTATATTAAAAGTAAGTTGCCGATACCCAGAGCCATCAGAATACTTCTTCTGTTGAAATAATAAATGACAACACAGAATACATAGCTCCTTGTGGACTGGCAGCACTAAGACTGCAGCAGATGAACCTGGGTGTGGATGTGTATGGGAGAATCATCAGGAGCAGTGGGGAAGGGACATTGAACTGGCATCGTTAAAGGTATGATAACAAAGATAAGATAAAAAAAGAAGAAAAAAAGGAAAACACCCACAGAGCTATAAAATATCTCTTTAGTCTGTATGTTGCTATGTGCCACACTGTCACCAAAGTTGTTGAGCAACATCTGTGTGGACAATGTCCTCTACATACACACCTGTCACAGGGAATCACTCACAGAGGTGAGATCTATACATTGTCTAATAGCTATGCTGTTAAAGTCTGTGTGGACTATGCCCTGTGCATGCATGCACACCTATCCCAGGAAATCACTCACAGATGGGTTTCTCCAGTCGGATAGGCTTGGCTGTCAGCTGCCTGGCACTGGTTCCCACATCATTCTCTGCAGACACAGCAAACACGTAGTCCTTCTCACACTCCAAGTCTGACACACCATGCTGGGTCCTGTAGCTGTCTACCGTGGCCACTTTCTCCCATGTGTCTGAGCCCTGAAGGGACTTCTCCAGCACATAGCGCCGAACCCTGGATCCTCCATCGTTTGCAGGAGGACTCCATTCTAGTGTCAGTCCATCCTTGGTGACATTCTTCACCAGCAGGGAGGCAGGGGTGTCAGGCACACCTAAACACAATGGAATATTTGTAGGATGTGTAGTGGTAGCGATATAGTCTAAAATTCTTCATCATGCTACCGGCGTCACGATCAAAATGATATGCATATGTGCATATGGTTTACCCAGATTCTCAAAAAATGTGAAATGCTTAATTGGTTACAAAGAATCATTACCCCAGCTGGCAAGGTAACCACACGGAAATCCCTTACACTGTCCAAATTAATACACCTTTGGATTATGCTTCCTGATCATTCAGATTTTTTTTTAAGATGATAGATATAGTAAGAATTGCAATCAATCAAATTATGATAAATAAATTGTGAACAAAGCACTCAAATTTTAGAGTTACACATGACAGACAGAACACTTAAAAAAGCGAGAGAAAAAAACAAAGTCACTCAGGATCTCAATGAAAAGGGAAAACCAAAGAACCGTTACTCACTGAGGATTCTCTGTGGACAGATGGGTTCCTTGGACACCAGGGGCTGACTTTGACCTTCAGCATTGACAGCAAAGATCTGCAACATGTACTGGTTGTCAGGAGCTAACCCTGTCAAGGTCACGCTCAGGTCAGAGGTCTGTTCCACGGTGGTGAAGGTGGAGCGAGGAATGACACGGGTCTGCACGATGTAGGAGGTGATAGGAGTGCCGCCATCACTGTCAGGGGGGCTCCAGGAAACTTGGGCAGACTTGTCAGTGACGTCTGTGACACGCAGACTCACAGGGGCTGATGGCACGTCTGCACCAACAGAACAGGACCATCTGGGTAATCACTCTCATGTTTTGTGCTCATCATGCTTTTAAAAACATTCTTTAAAAATAAAACTCTTTTGTTCCATTTATATCAAATCAATCAAAGCAGTAACATAAGGGTTCTCTTTCTCTACATCAATCATTTATCAAAACATTCAAGTTGTCAGTCATGTGATTATTCTTGTAAATGATCCAGGACATATATAATGACCTGTATTCAATTCTGGGGGTGGAAAAGAGGGAAGAAAAATTAGGAATTTGGATTTTGAATTTTTAATACTGCAAACAGTTTGATGCAGTATAAGTTGTGAGACAGCTTTGTATCCACTACAAGAAATCAGATGTATCAACACAAAGTGATCCAATGAATCTGCATGGACTTACCAAACGGACTCTTGATCTTGACCGGTTTGTCCATCTCCAGTGGAGGACTGGGTCCTGCCTTGTTCTCTGCCGTCACACGGAAGAAGTAGTCAGAGCCTGTGGTCAGGTTCTGACAGCAGAGAGAGGTTTTCTCAGGGCTGATCTTGTCCACTCGGCTCCATGTTGTCCGGGGGAACTCACGTTTTTCAATGACGTAAGATGTCAAAGGTAGGCCGCCATCATCTTCTGGTGGTTGCCATTCAATGGTGGCTGATGTCTTGGTCGTTGTGAGCACCTTGATGGGACCCTGAGGTCGAGATGGAGGCTCTGCACACACACACACACACACACACACACACACACACACACACACACACACACATACAAAACAAACAAACAAACAAACAAACACACACACACACACACACACACACACACACACACACACGCCAGGGGTCAGTGTCTGGGATGCTGACTTCACATCAGAAGTGTTCAGACTTTCTGATCCCCTGATCCTAGTGGGATTTCTGCCCAAAGCCACATTCATTGCAGTACTACCAGAGCATCAATATCCCCCACACAAGGAGCTTCAATGGTCCAGAATCTGAAAGTGAATCTTATAAATGCATCACATTATTATACAAAAAAACAGAAAGAAACCTGTCTCTGCTAAACAAATGCACGTTGATTTACAAACATATGGAGAATACATCACCATCAAACTTCTGATCATGTTATTGCAAGCTAAATAAGACCTTAGACAGAAAAATAACAGTAGGAAATGCAGCTACCTGGCTGTCTCTTGGGTACCACAGTGTCGGAATCCAGCGGTTTGCTGTCACCCTTTTTGTTGACAGCACACACCCTGAACACGTAGGTAGTGTCGGTCTTCAAGTCCTTCACCTTCATCTTGGTCTTCTTGCCCTCCACCTGTCCCAGCTGTTGGAACTCTCCTCCGTCCTCAGACATGTAGACTGTGTAGTCTGTGATGGGCGTGCCACCATCGTCTTTGGGTGGAAGCCAGTCCAGAGTGAGGGAGGTGGCCTGGATGTCGCTGAAGCGGACAGGGCCAACAGGCACTGAGGGGGGTTCTGGGGGACAGGAGACAGACACATGGTCACTACACAGCAATCCATATCACTCTCATCTTCCGCAAGGTGTGGATATCCTGTCAAAATTAAATGTAAAAAGGATGCTCTGGTGTGTTAGGACAGATAAAATATGAATACTTTACACTGAGCCAATGGTAGATAAAAAGTTGTTTTTGAGATTACATGCATTCCAACATTCTGCTACAACACAGTGATGTGTGAGATATGATGTAAAAAATAAAGAAACAAACACATCCACTGCATTCTGAACACTTTTTGTTGCCATCCCATGCTTTTCAACTGATAAATTCAATCCATGCCATGTCAAATTAAGCAACATATGACTCAGTTTAGATTATGACTTTGCTATGCTTAACTGTGCAGCAACATTCAGTGCAACAGACAAAAAGAAAAAATATGATAGGAATGTCTGTTAGTTTAAATGGCTTTAACTTAAAAAATAATCTGTGTTAAAAACAATCAGCTGAATTTAAAGAATGCATTGCATGACTTCAACGACAGTTAATGGTGCTTAGATGAAAATAGATTATGAATAAAAAAACGATTTTGTGCAACAAATGAGTATAAAGAAACATTATTGTTATAATGACATATTAGCATTATAAGACAGGCCTAAGTGACACAAAATGCATGAGCTCAACAACAGTTAATGGTGCTTTAATAAAAATGAAATAAATATTGTATGCGCAACAAACAAGTGTAAAGAAAGATTATCGTTAAAACGACACATTAGCAATTTTAAGACAGGCCTTTATTCTATATAAGTGACTCAAAAGAATCATGGTGACATCGCCATGGCAACAACCTGGAGGTCGGCGGAGCAACACAGACTGCGTGCTCTCCAGGGGAGCGCTCAGGCCCTCCTGGTTCTCGGCAAACACCCGGAACACATACTCGTTGCCCTCCACCAAGTTCTGCACGCAGTAGGACGTGATGCCTGGCTTGGTCTGGTCCACCTTGATCCAGGTGTAATACTTCTTGTCTCTCCGCTCCAGGTGGTAGGCCAGGAGGGGCAGACCCCCGGAGTCCTTGGGCGCTTTCCACTGAACCACCACAGAGGTGGCCAGCACCTCCGTGTACTCAATGGGCCCCTCAGGGGCTGAGGGCACCTCTGCAGTGAAGGTTAGCACAAGACTGATGATACAACATGCTCAAGCAGCAAGGTTAGACGTCATTGCTGAGAAAGACAATCTTTTGCTGTGAGTACAGAACTTTCTGGTTTGACAGATGGGGTTTGAGTATGTGTGTGTGTGTGTGTGTGTGTGTGTGTGTGTGTGTGCATGCGCGTGCGTGTGTATGTGTGTGCGTGAGTATACGCACATTAGTGCTCGCATGCCCAATGAAAATATATGTACCTGTATAATACACATTGGCTGTAAAATGTGTGTATTGTGTAAAAAGCACAAGCTTAACTGAAGCCAGTGGAAGCTTTTTTTCCATACCAACATAGCAATGTGCATGCTGACCATGACGCACACATGCTGACAGTTGCTTAGAAAAGCAAATAAATGCCAGTCATAAGTGTCATCATAAACAGCTCATATAATACACATGCAGTGCATATGATACAAAAAAGTGCATTTTGAAAAAAAAAAAAAAAAAAAAAGACAACAACCTGTGCTTAAAACATGTATTATGATGCTGTTATTGTTAGCAAACATTACACTGAAATAAAAAGAACTAAAATAAAATTGTGCATGAGATAAACCATGCAAATATGTCTGCCATGCTTTTCCCTTTCCTGTTTAGAACACAGATGTATATCCATGAATCACTACACCCATTTCTCAAACCCATTTATAATGCCAACATTCCACCATGAAAGCCTGGCTATTACACAGCCATTTTTCTCTCTGCACAGAAGATCCAGAAGCAGGAACATCAGCACTGGTCCTGGCTTTCTCTCATAATGATGACCTATATGTAGACTGCACATTCACCTGTCTGCCTGCCATGTTCCAACATCAATGATCACTTCATGGAAAAAACGTCTGCTTCAATCACCATCAACAACCCCATGTTTTTAACAATTCAGCACTACATATTGATATCTTTGTTGGATTGAGGAGCACTAGTGTCATAGAAAACAGAAGATGGAAGATAATTAAATATTGAGGTCTTTCAAATAAAGGAAGATAAATCAAATATCGAGGTATTTCGAATATACTCAACAATTTCTGCGATTCACATCAGGAATGAAAAAGAGCAACGTGGAAGCGCTGATACAAATAGAAGTGGTCAATTCTTTTATATCATTATTCTGCTTGATTTTTTTCTGTTTATGGCTTTTCCATGTCCCTTTCCTGACCACCCCTTTTCTTCTTTTATTTTATTTCATTTCATTTTAAAATGTTTTTATAACATTTCTTAATAACACAATGGATACTTAGAAGATAGGAAGAAAACTAGAATAGGGAAAAAAAAGACACGCACAACCCTTTTCTACCAACCTCAGCTGGGTGTACCATACTCATGTGTTTATAACTAACTATATCAGTTCACATAATTAACTGATTCACTCCAGCACCCACTATGGTCAAGGTACTCACTGAATGGTGAGCGAGGTTTGTACGCAGTCTCTGTCTCAAGCGCCCGTGAAGCACCCACAGCGTTCTCTGCGAAGACCCGGAAGTGGTAGTCCTGGCCTTCCTTCAGGTTGGGCACACAGCACGTCAGCTTCTCTCCTTCAGGCTGCACCTTGATGGGATTGGTCCATGATGTCTTCCAGCCTTCCCGACGCTCCAACACATAATGCAGGATGGGGGATCCACCGTCTGACTGGCTGGGGCCCCAGGACAGGGTGAGGCTGTCACGAGTGTGGTCCACCAGTTCCAGTGGCCCCTCAGGCTCTGATGGTTTTTCTGCAAGTGCAGCACAGACCAGATGCATTAACATCAGTACCTCTGGATTCTGAGGGCATTTCCTGAAGCGCAAACAAAATATCTGGGAAGTATGTCATGAGTACCCACAAGAGAAAGAATTATTTTCTTTGAAAAGTACAAACACTGCATTCAGTTTATGAATATTTGTCTCATTTCTCAAACCACAAACACATGCACAATCTCCAATGTGGAGCCAAAGAGCTGACATTTTCCCAATGTTATGTAATGTTCCTCTCCCTCATCTACAGGACTGCCATCACTGCATCAAATTTCACCACATACAGAAACCACACTTTATCTCACTCCATTTCTGTGTCTTTACACAACAAAAAAGAAGACTTTAAAATATTTAGCTTAGACTGTACATACATGCATATATGCTGCAATCTGTCACATAAACAAAACTAGTAATGTCCCAAATGTAAAACGAACTTACGAAGTGGTTTTGCTGCCTTGACCAAGGTATCTGTGCCTTTCACCTCACCAATGCCGACCTCATTCTCAGCAGCCACACCAAACAGGTATTCTGATCCCTCTGTCAGGTCACCCACCTTGCAGGTGGTTTCAAAGCCTTTCACCTGTCATCATAACAATGACAATGATGATAACAATAAAAACAACGACAAAACATTGAATGATAAACCATCAACCGGGTGTTTCTTCATGTCTTGACTAGTCTTTTAATCACCCCCATCATTTTCACCTGAACATTAATGTCATAACTTAACATCACAGGAAAAACCAATACCTTCTGCTAAAAAAAATGGTGTGTCTGTGATCTGTGCCAGTTAAAAAATGGGTCAGTTTGAGAATGTTTACTGTTCTACTGACTTTCCAGTAAAGAATGACAGCTTGGAAACATGCATAACAAAACAAATGACGAACATGTGTCTTCATCTCCCCACCTACAGGATCAATGTATGTTTGTCACAGCACTGAGCAGTTTGCCCCTTTCATTCATCATCTTCACCACAATTTCCAACAAAGACAGAAACAGGAGGAAAGGCAGACAGAGAGGCAAACAGCAATGAATCAACCACAGAGAAAGGAAAACACTTCTTTCTGGCCTCTAGTGGAGAAGGGCCTGGTTCTTGATACATTGACAAAGCATGGTATTATTTAGATGCCCATGCAGCAGCATCTAATGTGGCACAAATTGGTACATGTTTTCTACATGACGGCCAAAATCATTTTAGTCAATCTGATATTTGTGTATTAACTGAAAGAGAAAGCAGGGCTGTACACTGACCTTAGCCACCTCTTCCCAAATGGGGGGCAGAGTGGGGGACTTGTACACCCGGTACACGTTGATCTTTGCCCCACCATCAGACTTGGGGGCAGTCCATTCGATGTCGGCGAAGTTCTTCCCCACTTTGCGCACATGGACCGACCCTGGTTCGCTGGGTACACCTGAAAACATATTCAGTGTTTTTTATAATTTGTGCCTGCATGTGTGTGTGTGTGTGTGTGTGTGTGTTTGCATGTGCGCATACATATATATTTGTGTGTGTGTGTATGTGAGTGTGTGCATATGCATATGTGTGTACACCTGGGTTCGCTGGGTACATCTGACAACAAATGGTGTTTTTTTACCATGTGTGTATGTGTTGTTTGTGTATGTGCTTGTATGCATGTGTGTATGCATGTGTGTGTGTCTGTGAGTGTGTGTGTGTGTGTGTGTGTGTGTGTGTGTGTGTGTGCATATGCATTGAAATAAATCTCTCTTCACTAAATGTAGCAGACCTGAATCAGTGACAGCATAGATTCCCTCCTCCTCCTTTTCTCTCCACAGATTAACACACCCTCCCCTCCTGCCACACACACACACACACACACACACACACACACACACACAAATAAACACACTAGTTTAACAACACCCAAACTCCCTCAGGATCACGTACTGAGTTTCTTGACGGGAGCAGTAGGGGTGGAAGAGCTGAGTGGTGGGCTCTCCCCCTCGGCGTTCACAGCCACCACCCGGAACAGGTACTCCTTGTCCAGGGACAGGTTACCCACAGTGTACTGGGTGTCGGTGGGCTTCACCTCTGCCACCTTGGTCCAGGTAGAGCGACGAGTGTCTCGCACCTCCAGGTTGTAGTGGGTGAGGGGGCTCCCTCCGTCAGACTGTGGAGGGGCCCAGTGCAGCACGGCAGAGTCCTCCGTCAGGTCTGAGATCTTCAGGGGACCTCCAGGGGCTGACGGTTTGTCTGCCATCATCATACGTTGTTTTTCTTTATTACTATTGATACTTATATAGCACCTATTTTCAGTTAGAGACCAAACTCTGGGCATTTTAGAAACAGAATCATTTGCACAAGTTAATTCCATCAGTGACCAAACTCTAAGCACTTTCAAAACACAGACTCATTTGCACAAGTTAACTTCATTAGCGTCACTTTACCATAGTTAATAACTTAAATCAACACAATGCATTTCTAAAAATCTTCTTCTTTGTATGCTGTGTTTGCAATTATTTCTCATTGCCATGTTCTCACATTTATCACCCGTTATTACATTATAAAATCTATCATTGTGTTCTCACAGCTGTTGTCCTATTCTGAAAGTTATGCTCCTTTCAAGACAGTCTCACGTTTATCATGTGTCCTAACTGTTTGAGGCCGTACCAAATGGACTCTTGGCAGTGAAGACATCAGAGTCCAGAGGCTTGCTGCTTCCCACTTTGTTGATGGCCGTCACACGGAACTGGTAGTCTGTACCTTCCATCAGCTTGGGTACCTGGACAATATGACAACATGCCATCAGCAAAACCTTCCCTTAACACACACACAGTAAACACAAAACACACACACACACACACACACACACACACACACACACACACACACACACACACCAACCCCCAAAACAATAAAGGCAGCAAAAACCTAAGCATGGTTGATGCAAGTAATTAGGCAGAAGACAGGAAGTTTTGAAAGACGAGTTTTAAAATGTATTCTGAAAGCAAAGGGTAACTGGATTATATGTTGACAGACAGACAGTTCCACCCTTGTGGGACAGTGAAGGAAAAACCTTTATATCCAAAAGATATTTTTGTGAGTGGCTCATCCAGATATCTCGTGCCAGCAGATGAACAAAGATGTCTACCTGAGGTGGAGATGTGAAGCAGGTCAGACATGTATACTGGAGTGGAGTCAGACAGGAAAGCATGACAAGGAATGGAAAGTTTGTATTCAACTCTGGAGTTGACCACTACAAAGACTCAGGGAGTAAGAGTTGACCAGAAGCCACTACAAAGACTGAAGGAGTAAGGTAACACGATCTTGTTTTTTCTCGTGGATGGAATGAGCAGTCATGACAATTATGAACCACAGAAGCTGGACAACTCTCTAATCCTGGAAAAGTCAATGTGACCCACCAGGTGTGTGGTGGTGTCAGGTGGAAGAGTGGCCACCTTGGTCCACTTGAGTCGCTTGGCCTCCTTGTATTCCAGCAGGTAGCCAGTGAGGGGTGACCCTCCATCCTTCTCCGGCGCTTTCCACTGCACCTGGATTGACGTTTTCTGGATGTCCACCGCCTCCAGTGGACCCACTGGTTTACCTGGTGCCTCTGTGGCCACACAAATAACAATGATTTATACTTACTTACTTACTACACATGTTCAAAAGACAAGATGGACAAAATGATGTCACTTTACACAAGTTATCCAATACAAGTTCTAAAGACAAGATGAACAAGATTATGCAATTTCATTAATTTTGTCACAAATGATATTTTTTCAAAGTCCTGCTGGAAGAGAAGGACAAAACACAATCTAATCCTGAGTGGTTGCAGATGGACCTTCCCAGCACTAACAGTTCTTTATCCTCTCCACAATAAATTCCTGTCTCTCACCTGGAGGTTTGGAAGGTGTCACTGCCTGGGACTCCACAGGTTCACTGCTGCCCACTGCATTGACAGCCGTCACTCTGAACACATGCTTGGAATCAGTCTTGAGGTCGTTGCAGCGGAATTTGGTGGAGTAGCTGTCCACTTTGCCCAGTCGGACCCAGTCTCCATCATCCACACAAGCCTCCACCACATAGTGTGACAGGGGGGATCCACCATCGTCCTCAGGGGCCTGCCACTGCAGAGCGGCAGAGGTGGGTGTCACGTTGCTCACCTGCAACACGTACACACCTTGTCACGCTCACCTGGCATTTTGTTTTGTTTCTTATGCGAACAACTCTTGTTGCATTGTACTGTGTTGTATTGTATTGTCATGTCATATCATGTCAAGTTGTGTATCATTGACACACGTTTTTTTTGTCCCAACAGATCTGACTGCATGAGAATACTGGCGAGTGTGTGATTTGATCACGTGCACTTAAAATTTTCTTGCTTCCAAGGCAGATGCATTACCACTAGGCCACCACTCCACATTTTAACATAAATCGTGTGTGTAAAAACCCAAAAGCAATACTGTGAACATAAATCCTGGGTGTAAAAACCAACAGGCAATGCTATGCACATCCACACCCCAGTAACACAATGAGAAGATTCACCTGCAGAGCACCACGAGGTGAGGAAGGTGGTTCAGGTGTGCGGACAGGTCGGAAGGCCTTGCTGTTCTCCAGGGGACTGCTCTGACCCTCACTGTTCTGGGCGGACACCCGGAAGTAGTAGTCACCGTTGGTCAGCAGGTTGTCAGCTGTGAAGGTGGTGGTGTCAGGAGGCAGGGTGGCCAGTGGGGCCCATCCCACCCGCCGCACATCTCGGCATTCCAACACGTACCCTGTGAGGGGCTGACCCCCGTCAGATTTGGGTGGCTTCCAGGTGAGTGTGACAGAAGTGGCTGTGATGTCTGTGGCTTCCAGAGGGCCCTCAGGTGCATCAGGAGCAGCTGAAAGACAAGACAAGACATCAGAGCACTGCTGAACACTGCACAGTGCATCTCCTTGCTGTGTTGAAACACACATCAAAGAATGAATACAGAATAGCCGTCAACATCACACGTTCTCACATCAACAGCATCACACAACCCATATCAACAAGCACCACACCCAACACTGACCATGACAGAAAAAACAACAACCTGACACAGAGATAGGACAGGGGAGACAACCAGACTGTGGAGAAAGGGAAATAATGTGTAGAGTTTGTGCTGGTAATCCAATCTCGGACAGATTGAAGTCAAAGATGAATCCATGAAGAATGCTTTCAAATTCTACAAAACAGCAAAATCAAAACAAACAAAAAACACCAAATGTCAACAGAAATCCAACATATTTACCTACATTTATATCACACACATATTCACAAACACATGCATACAAATAACACACACACATACAAATTCTCTATACAACATACCATAAGGACTCTTGGGCACCACCCCATCACTGTCCAGTGGTTCAGACTTGCCCACCGCATTCTGCGCAATGACCCTGAAGAAATACTCAGTGGCCTCCTTCAGATTCTGTGCACAGTAAGAGGTGATGTCAGGCTTCAGTGTTGCCAAGGGTGACCAGGTCATCTTCCAGGTCTCTCGGCGCTCAACCAGGTAAGCAGTGATTGGGGAGCCTCCATCGTTCGGAGAGGGCTTCCAGGTGAATGTGACAGACGTGCGCTGGATGTCGGTGAAGGTGATGGGACCTTCGGGGGCTGCTGGCTTCTCTGTATAGAACACACAGCAACTGCTTCATGCACATGCGCACTGCCAATATTCTGTACACTGGATGGCTGACAGGATGGATGAGTGGGTGGTCTGGGTGGTTAAATGGTTGGTGGTCGATTATTTAGTAGCTTGTCTGTTTGCTGTTTTGACTTTCAAATGATTGAACAATTTGGTCGGAGTTGTTACATTTCCTTCAGTGACCACAACCTGTATTTCTTTTCATGGCTCACAATGAATTTCTTTCAAAGCACCCACCTTCTTTATACAAAACAGTCGTAATAAAGGTTGTTCTGCCAACCAAGCAAACAAGCTTTCCTGGCTTCTACAATTTTCAGAGATGACAAAGGCAACTGTACAAAGTATGCAATGCAAACAAATAATAATGATATCATTATTGATACAACACCTGTCTTCAGAGACCAAATTCACACAGAACAGCAAAGACATTTTTTCTTTATTTTCTTTGTTTTACTGTGCCAATTTTTCTTCTACACATGAGTCAGGACAATGGCCATTCTACCAATCAAATAAGCAAAGAAATTTCCCCCCACTCACGCAGTGGTTTCTTGGGAGCAACAGCAGACTCCGTCTCCATCTTGTCTCCCAGCCCCTTCTTGTTCTCAGCAGCGACAGCAAAGTAGTATTGCTTGTCGAGCTCCAGGTTCTTGACCTTGAACTCTGTGTCCAGACTGCCCACACTGCCAGCTTTCTTCCACTGATCTGACCCATCCTCCTGGTAGTACACAGTGTATCCAGTCACCTTTGACCCTCCGTTGTCCTTGGGCGGGGTCCACTGAAGGGACACGGAATCCTTGCCCACATCCTTCACCTTGATGCTGCCAGGACTGCCTGGTGCAGCTGAAATAATGTGATGTATCCTTCATCGTCTGGTCATATATTTGTACACTGTGTACAAGTGTACAATCAATTAATCAATGTAACATTCAATCAGTCAGCCAATCAGTAAAGCACACTTACTGGTGGGTCTCCATGGTAACGATCCAATTAATCAATGTTACGTTCAATCCAATCAGTTAGTCAATCAGTAAAGCACAGTCACTGGTGGGTCTCTGAGCTTTGACAGTTTCCTTGGACTCCAGAGGAGTGCTCTCCCCTCCGATCCAATTAATAAATGTAGCATTTAATCAGTAAGTCAGTCAGTAAAGCACACTTATGTGGCAACATGCCAATTAATCAATCAATCAATCAATCAGCAAAGCACACTTACCGGTGGGTCTCTGAGCTTTGACCGTTTCCTTGGACTCCAGAGGCGTGCTCTCCCCTTCATCGTTGACAGCCACCACACGGAACAGGTAGTCATTGTCCTCCACCAGGTTCTTGCAGGTGAAGGTGGTCTGGTCTGCAGGAACTGAACCGGCCCGCATCCAGCTGGTTCTGCGCGAATCGCGCACCTCGATGACATAGTTCTTCAAAGGCATGCCGCCGTCACTGTCTGGGGGTTGCCACGTCAACGTCACAGAGTCTTGCTTCAGGTCCGAGAACTGGATGGGGCCAGTGGGTTTGGACGGCTTGTCTGCAATGGACATTAGGAGTGAGTGCCAGAGTTTTTTTTGTTGTTTTTATCTTTTTTCAAATAGAAAATAAGTCTGTTCATGTATGTATGGGGTGGGGGGCGGGGGGGGCAGGAGTTGTCACACTTAGTTTTTCTGTTTTCCAAACAGGAAATATAACTGTGCATGTACCAGTAAGAGGTTGTCTGCTCATGTGTGCATGTATATGTATACCTCTGTGAGTGTGTGTGTCTGTGTGAGAGAGATATATATATATATTCCCGGTTGTCTATGATCGTTTTAGACAGATCTTCTAAATCCTCATTTGTAACATTCACCCTATCCTCCCTCACACATACATGCAGAGACACACTTTCTCACATACACATACACACACATACACATGTGTTTTCACACACACACATACACTCTAGAATACAAAACTCTGCACAAACATCTCTCTGCCCTATTTCTTCCCAAGCACAATGAAACTCCAAAACCAATTACCAAATGCACTCTTGGGTTTGACGGACTTCTCTGTCTCCAAGGGCTCACTGGCACCGTGCTTGTTCTCAGCGCTGACCCGGAAGTAATACTCAGAGCCTTCCAGAAGGTTCTGCACTTTGAAGGCAGTCTTGGAAGGACTGAGTTTCTCCACACGTGTCCACGTTGGGCGGGCTGTGTCACGCTTCTCCAGCACGAAGCCTGTGAGGGGGGAGCCGCCATCGTCAGAGGGAGGTTGCCACTCCAGGCTGACCGCTGTCTTCTCCACATCCTTCACCTTCAGGCCAACAGGCTTGGAGGGCGGGCCTGAGTGACACAGTCAATGTGCATCAGTATGCTGTGGTAGCAGTTTTGGTCTGTTACACTGTTGTATGAAGGGGTCAACCACAACAAAAAATAACATACAGAGAAAATATTCACTATCTGGTCTCTTGGTTTCAAATTTCTCGCTTATTCTCACACAAACAGACACATACACACACAACTATCTGGTCTCTTGGTTTCAAATTTCTCACTTACTTTCACAAACAGACATATGACACACAACATTATACTCACCTTCTGGTCTCTTGGGTTTCACAGCACTTTCCGTCTCATTTGGTTCTCCGTAGCCGGCCGAATTCTGAGCTGACACAGCGAAGAAGTATCCCACGGTGTCTTTCAGGCCTGTGACCTTATGACTGCTCTCGAAGGCCTTCAAATCGGCGACCTTGACCCAGTCATCTGATTTCTCATCACAGAGTTCCACCCGGTAGCCAGTGACTTTGGCACCTCCATCCTCCAGGGGTGGCTTCCAGTCCAAGGTGATATAGTCTGGGCCCACCTTGCTGATCTTCAGGCTGGCTGGAGGTCCTGGGGGCACTGCAGCACAAACACACAGCTCATCAACTCACGATTTCATTGCAGATCCCTCTGGCCCAATACAATGAGGGTGAAAATATTCACATAAGGCAAACTTCTCTGCTTATCAATTTCGTTTTTAACAAAAACTCCTTGAAAGTGTTTTCTTTTTCAGATAAATACTGGTGTTATTCTCAAGGAAACAATGTCAGAAAAAATACCAAACAGTAATAATTCTTTAACATAATGGGGTAACAACAATTATGTCAAGGTGAAGAGCACACAAAACCAGTCTGACTTACCTATCTTCTTCTGTGGTTTGGCTGTTTCTTTGCCCTCTAGTGGAGCACTTTGACCCTCGGCATTAATGGCGATGACCCGGAAGTGATACTCAATGCCATCCTTGAGATCAGGGACGGTGAAGTTGGTGGTGCTTCCGTCCACACTGCCGGCCTTGGTCCAGGTGGATCTGGAGTCAGGTCGTACCTCAATGAGGTAGGAGGTAAGAGGAGAGCCACCGTCACTGTCAGGAGCCTTCCACTGCAGGTCAGCAGACTTGTCTGTCACATTGCTCACCTCCAGAGGTCCAGTGGGGCGGGAAGGCTTTTCTGTAACACACACATACATATGCCTCATTTACTCATTGAAGACTATATGTGTGCATGATATTGTAAGTACTTTATTCTGTGGCCTCAGTAGCATGCAGTTCTTGGGGCAGCATGATTTTCTTTTCTTTCTTTATTATCTTTTTTTCTAATTTTTTCAGTGCGTCTTTTCCCTTTTTTTTCTCTCTCTCCTTTTTTTTCTTCTCCTTTTTTTTTTTCCTTTCTGTCTTTTTTCAGCATAATTTTTCCAGAAATCCAGATTTTCTGTTTTCAATATTTCTTTGTTTGAGTGTTCCGGACAATGTCAGTGAATACTTTAAAATATTTAAAGTACGAAGTACATGTATGCATGCTGTGTTCTGAACATAGACACTATTCATCAAACTTTGAAGGAATTATGATTCATAAATTTTTAAGCAGGAACAACATAATGTATATATATCTCACAGAAATTGTGTTGTTTATTGAAAGATTCTATACATAACCTCACAGGCAGTGGTATATACTGAAAGATTCTATACACCTCACCAACACTATGGTATTTACTGAAAGGATTCTCTATATCTCACAGAGACTGTTACTGAAAATTCTATTCTTAACACCTCAAAGACAGTGGTACTGAAGGGATTCTATACACCTAACATGCACTACATTGGTTACTGTAGCACTTACTGAAAGATTCTATGCACCTCACAGACACTTTGGTACTTACAGAAAGGATTCTATACACTCAACACTGTGGCACTTACTGAAAGGACTCTAGACACCTCACATACACAGTGGTACCTACTGAAAGATTTTATAGACCACACAAATACTGATTCTTACTGAAAGATTCTATGCACCTCACAGACACTGTGGTACTTACTGAAAGGACTCTGTGGTTTGATAGTGTGCTCTGTTTCCAGCGGTTCACTCAGCCCCACTTTGTTCTGAGCCAGCACTCGGAAGTGGTACTCCTGGCTGTCAATCAGGTTGGTGGCTTTGTACTGGAAGGTGTCAGCGTCCAGGTGATCCATCCGTGTCCACTTCTGTTTGGACGATTCTCTGCGCTCAACCAGGTAGCCCGTGATGGGGGAGCCACCGTCACTCTCAGGTGGTTTCCATGACAACTTGGCAGAGGTCAGATTAATGTCGCTGACTTCAAGTGGTCCCATAGGAGGCTCTGGCCGTTCTGAAAACAAGACAGGAATCTTGTCACTGAAACTGTAAGTGAAAAGAATAACTGGGTTGCACTGTCACACTGCATTGAGCCATTCTGTAACATGCTGTGTCATACCTGCTGTTGTGTTCTATTATGTTTTGTGTCACATTCGTCAGAATGGTGTTTTTTCCTGATAGAAAATAAAATATCACCTAGGATACAACCAAAAGACTGACCATATTCCCAACCAGCCTGAATGCCACTGACTGTTCTTTTGCCACATGTTTGACCCTATCAGTGTGTTCTGCAGATTTCCTGACTCTGTTGCTGATATATATGTCAAGAAATATGACTTAGATACCACAAAGTATTTCTTACATCTGATGCAAATGCTCAAGAAACTGCTTGGTATTCATACCTTCAGGTTTCTTGGGCTTGATGACAGCATCAGTCTCACAGGGCTCTCCATAGCCGGCCTGGTTCTTGGCGGTGACAGAGAAGAAGTAGCCCACGTCCTCCTTGAGGTCAGTGACCTTGTACACTGTGTCAAAGGACTTGATCTCCTCCACTGGGGTCCAGTCTTCACTGGTCTCCTCACACTTCTCCACACGGTACCCTGTCACCTTGGACCCTCCATCATCAGCAGGGGGTTTCCACTCCAAGGTCACATAGTCAGGACCAATGCGGGCTGCCTTCAGATTTTCAGGGACACCTGGTGGTACTGAAAAGAAAACCATACCAAGAATTAAATGCAGACTGCGTCCATAAAATCAGTCAAAAAACAAAAAGTAAAAATATGATTATTTTTTCCAGATATCATGCTATGAAAGGTATGATATGATAACTTACAAGCAGCTGAACAGAGTTACATTATTAAAAATCACTATAAAATAGATGTGTCATATCTCACTTCTTTCATTCACTTCTGTCATATTGTGGCAGTAAACCCCCTTTAAAATAAAGATTGGCATTCACTGCCATCGTCAATGGTACAATTAATTCTGAGTTTACTTACCAACTTTCTTGGCAGGCTTGGCGGTGTCCATGCCCTCCAGAGGTACACTCTGACCTTCGGCATTGATGGCACTGACCCGGAAGTGGTACTCTGTGCCTATCTTGAGGTCAGGGACGGTGAAGTTGGTGGTGCTTCCATCCACACTGCCAGCCTTGGTCCAGGTCGATTTTGAGTCAGGTCGTACCTCAATGAGGTAGGAGGTAAGAGGAGAGCCACCGTCACTGTCAGGAGCCTTCCACTGCAGGTCAGCAGACTTTTCTGTCACATTGCTCACCTCCAGAGGTCCCCTGGGTTTGCCTGGTTTGTCTGGGAAAAGAACACATATTTTGTTAATGTACATTGAAAATGCATCATTGAATACATACACTGCAAAAATACTGGTAAATGACAGAAATACAAATGGATCAGAATGAAACATATTAGCAAATTACACATTGCACAACAGAAGAAGACAGATCCAACTGTTCACATAATACATTTGTTTATTGGTCAAGAAGACAGATCCAACTGCTTACATAGTATATTTGTATATTGGTCAAGAGAATTAGATATGAAATAAAATAGACAGTGAAAAAGATGCCTAAGATTATAATGATCAAAATTATATCTAAAAAAAAACAATCATACTGGTATTACTCACCAAACTTGCTCTTGGGTCTGACAGTGGATTCTGTCTCCAAAGTGGAGCTGACACCATGTTTGTTTTTGGCACTGACACGGAAGTGGTAGTCAATGCTTTCATTCAGGTTTTTGACCTCATAGGTTGTAGTGTCAGGGGAGACATTCTCCACTTTGGTCCAGGTAGAGCGCGAGGACTCACGACGCTCAAACACGTATGCTGTCAGCGGTGACCCACCGTCATCTTTGGGTGGTTGCCATGACAATGTGACAGAGGTCTTCTCAACATCCACAGTCTTCAGTGGACCTGTTGGTGGACCTGGTGGACCTGAAAGTGGAACAAACACAGTCAGATTTCTGTTCTCCACAATCTTACAGGATCAATCCATTCTGACAGCATCTAATGTATATAGTACGTACTACAAAGAGCTAACATGAACAATGAATGCAATCAGTGAAAAAAGATGACAAACCTTCAGGTCTCTTGGGTTTAATGACAGCATCAGTCTCACAGGGCTCTCCATAGCCGGCCTGGTTCTTGGCGGTGACAGAGAAGAAGTAGCCCACGCCCTCCTTGAGGTCAGTGACCTTGTACACTGTGTCAAAGGACTTGATCTCTTCCACTGGGCTCCAGTCTTCTCTGGTCTCCTCACACTTCTCCACACGGTACCCTGTCACCTTGGACCCTCCGTCATCAGCAGGGGGTTTCCACTCCAAGGTCACATAGTCAGGACCAATGCGGGCTGCCTTCAGATTTTTAGGAGCACCAGGAGGGGCTGAAAGGAAAGCCAAGTACAGAGTGAAAGAGTTGTCATCCTAACTTTATATTTGCAATCAAACATTCATTTCATCACATGTTTCTCCTCAGTTTGTTTTTGAAACGATGAAAGTCCTTTTACAAATAACAGGATGAAGAATAATGGCTACCTGAAACACTGTAAGGATGAAAAGGTAAATATGAAAAAAAGGAAAGAATCTCACTGATTTTCTTGGCAGGCTTGGCGGTGTCCATGCCCTCCAGAGGTACACTCTGACCTTCGGCATTGATGGCACTGACCCGGAAGTGGTACTCTGTGCCTATCTTGAGGTCAGGGACGGTGAAGTTGGTGGTGCTTCCATCCACACTGCCTGCCTTGGTCCAGGTCGATTTTGAGTCGGGTCGTACCTCAATGAGGTAGGAGGTAAGAGGAGACCCACCATCACTGTCAGGAGCCTTCCACTGCAGGTCAGCAGACTTTTCTGTCACATTGCTCACCTCCAGAGGTCCCTTGGGCTTGCCTGGTTTGTCTGGGAAAAGAACACATCAGGTCCTGTTCAAGGCTTTGTTTACAACAGCACAGCAACAGAGAAAAAAATCAACAGAACATGTATGAGTGAGTAGACTGGTTGTGTATGGAGATATCTGCTCATAATCCCACCAGTACCTGATGTGAAATGAACAGTGTACATATATAAAACAAACACAATGAGTATCAAAATAAGGCAAGTCACAACAGCTTTTTAACCCGGCGGAACATTTGTAGACAAATCAAGAGTGTTGACAGAAAAAATCAAATGACATGACAAAGATGTTTATTTCATTGTCTTTTTTTTTATAATTTAAATCATCTCATACTGGTATTACTCACCAAACTTGCTCTTGGGTCTGACAGTGGATTCTGTCTCAAGAGGGGAGCTGGCACCATGCTTATTTTTGGCACTGACACGGAATAAGTAGTCAATGCTTTCATTCAGGTTTTTGGCCTCATAGGTCGTAGAGTCAGGTGGGATGCTTTCCACTTTGGTCCAGGTAGAGCGTGTAGACTCACGACGCTCAAACACATATTCTGTCAGAGGTGACCCACCATCATCTTTAGGTGGTTGCCATGACAATGTGACAGAGGTCTTCTCAACATCCACGGTCTTCAGTGGACCTGTTGGTGGACCTGGTGGACCTGAAAGTGGAACAAACACAGTCAGATTTCTGTTCTCCACAATCTTACAGGATCAATCCATTCTGACAGCATTTAATGTATATAGTACGTACTACAAAGAGCCAACATGAACAATGAATGCAATCAGCGAAAAAAAATGACAAACCTTCAGGTCTCTTGGGTTTAATGACAGCATCAGTCTCACAGGGCTCTCCATAGCCGGCCTGGTTCTTGGCGGTGACAGAGAAGAAGTAGCCCACGCCCTCCTTGAGGTCAGTGACTTTGTACACTGTGTCAAAGGACTTGATCTCCTCCACCTTGGTCCAGTCTTCACTGGTCTCCTCACACTTCTCCACACGGTACCCTGTCACCTTGGACCCTCCATCATCAGCAGGGGGTTTCCACTCCAAGGTCACATAGTCAGGACCAATGCGGGCTGCCTTCAGATTTTTAGGAGCACCAGGAGGGGCTGAAAGGAAATTCAAGTGCAGTGTGAAAGGACGTTTTGATGAAAAAGCTCTTTTAGCAAAGGCATAGCTTGAAGCAAAATAGAAAACACAAAAATAAAACCATCACCTGGATGAAGAAGTACATATGAAAGAAAGAAAGACACTCACTGATTTTCTTGGCAGGCTTCACTTTATCTTGACCCTCCAGAGGTTCGCTCTTTCCTTCAGCATTGACAGCAATGACCCGGAAGCGATATTCTGTTCCTTCACGGAGGTCAGGGACGGTGAAGTTGGTGGTGCTTCCGTCCACACTGCCAGCCTTGGTCCAGGTGGATCTGGAGTCAGGTCGTACCTCAATGAGGTAGGAGGTAAGAGGAGAGCCACCGTCACTGTCAGGAGCCTTCCACTGCAGGTCAGCAGACTTTTCTGTCACATTGCTCACCTCCAGAGGTCCCTTTGGTGGGCTTGGCACATCTGTGACAAATGTGCATAAACACACATTTATAACTCAGTGAACACACACACACACACACACACACACACACACACACCACACACACACACACACACACACACACACTTCACTTTCATGTGTAAGAAATATCTGAATGCCTGACTGCCACAGAGATATGTATAAAAAAAAAAAAATATTATGCACTGTATTAGAAAAAAGACACCCAAACATTGCAATGCAATTCACCATTCACTCTTAACAAATACCTCAAGACATGGCAGCCATAATCTGACATACACTACATGCAAACGGAATCCGATGTTAATTGTTGCCTCTTTTTATTTTCTGTCAGCTTGTAAAATCAGCATATTGGTTACAATGTACTTAGAATGACCCACTTTCATATATGACATGTGCATGTGTGTGTGTGTGTGTGTGTGTGTGTGTGTGTGTGTGTGCACAATAGAATGAAATAGGTCCATCAATGGAAAAAGAAGAAATTTGTTTCCAAATAGATCCACCACACAGAGGACTCCTGTCTGTGACCTTCCTTAGTCACCACATTCACTCTGATGACTCACCAAAAGGACTCTTGGCGATGGTGGATGAGTCAGTCTCCAGTGGCTCGCTCTGTCCAGCCTTGTTGATGGCTGTGACCCGGAAGTGATAGTCTGACTTCTCCTGGAGGTCAGGGACACGGAACTCTGTTGTGGCCCCATCCACTTTGCCCGCCTTCGTCCAGCCGCCTCGCTTGACGTCACGCTTCTCAATGATGTAGCCTGTCACTGGTGAACCTCCATCATCTGTGGGGGGCTTCCAACGGACGGTGACGGCGGTGCGCTCGACATCGATGGGTTCCAGGGGGCCTTCAGGTTTGGATGGTTTTTCTGGGGAAAGTTTATCACCTGTTAGTGCTGCAACTTTGATTCTTATTAATACAAAATCATCTGGAAAAGAATTCATAACAGGGTGTCAGAAAGAAAATCTCTTCCATGCAAATTAAACACACATGCACATGCGCACGCACACACACACACACACACACACACATACACACTCACATGCACAACTTCCCCCCTCCACCATCATCATCTATCCTACCTTCTCTGTCACACACACAAAAAAGACTTTATCAGTCTGAAAGCTGCACCAATAGTTGCAACAAATCTTACCAATTTTCCTATGTGGTGTGACAGAGTCTGAGACCAGTGGTTCCCCTTGGCCCACTTTATTGACAGCACTGACTCTGAACTTGTACTGCTGGTCCTCTGTCAGGGCTGTTGCTGTGTACACCGTGGTCGGGGCTTCCACCGAGTCCACTGTTCGCCAGTTACGCCCTCCGTCCTCTGTCAGGTCAATGGTGTAAGATACCACTGGGGAACCTCCATCTTTCTTGGGAGGTGACCAGGCCAGAGTGACAGAGTCAGCCAGGACCTGACTGAACTGAACTGGTCCTACAGGCTTGCCAGGGACTTCTGCACAACAGTGACACACCATGACTCGGTTACAAGCCTGCTGCTTGTAGGCATGTAAGCGATTAATGTAAGCTTTTCTTTTACATTGCTCAACGATGGTATCATCTGAAAACTAGATGAACGGATAGAAAACCATACCACACATGCACACACACACACACACATACATGTACAAAAAGCTAATTGTCGTTTATTCAATTTACCATAATGAAATAAAATCTTGACTTGACACATAAACACACAAATGCACACACACACACACACACACACACACACACACACACACACACAACCGCACACACACACATTTTTGTCCATTCACATGCTCACTTTTTCCCAATCCCCGCATGAACACATAACATAAACTGAAAAATATGAGCAGAGAGATGAAAAAAAATGACATAAACAAACCATCGACACACACAACAACAGTCAGAAAAAGCTCCTTACCTGGCGGTTTCTTGGGCACGATTTCCTCCTCACCCTCCAGAGGTGGACTGCTGCCCAGCTTGTTGACGGCCATGACACGGAACATGTATGGCGTTCCCTCCAGCAGCCTGGTGGCAGTGCAGGTCAGAGTGTCCGCGTCCACTGACGCCACCTTGCTCCACGTTGGCTTCCGCATGTCCCGTCTCTCCACCACATAGCCAGTGAGTGGGGAACCACCGTCTGACTTGGGCGGCTTCCAGGTGAGAGTGACACTGTCGGCTGTGATGTCTGAGGCCACCAGAGGACCTTCAGGTGGGCCTGGCTTGTCTGACAAGGGCCAAAGTGGAACAGTGTTAATGGCAGCTCAACACACTTCAGTGACGAGAGCTAAAGTCAGGACAACTGCACTTTAGACAGTGCTGAACAGAAAGTATTCTTTACATATGGACTCTTCCAGAAAGAGAATGAATTTTCAGCAAATTTAGACGTTATGTCAATGAATGTCAATACATTTGCAGATTTCTCCCAGTTATCTACTTCTTCCATATTATGCATACTGCATAACACTGTCATGAAAGTTATGATTTCTGGATGAATAAATGGCAATGTTACATAAAAAGTGATCATCTTTGGATGAATCATAAATAGGTCAATGTATTCATTCAAGGCACAGAAGCTGTCAGTACAAAGTCACATTGTTACTGATCAAATGTTTATTAGCAAATGTACATCACATGTTGTATGTATATATATATATATATATATAGAGAGAGAGAGAGAGAGAGAGAGAGAGAGAGAGAGATCACCTCAAAGGAAAATGATGGAGTGCACAGAAGAGAAAAGACTGTTTACCTTATTTTGTAGGACACCCACTGCACACAGCTGACACTGGCACTAAATACATGTCAGTAGGATTAGTCACAGTCCAACACACTGTTCAAATGCAACAGTTAACACTCAATTTCAGCATTCTGGCACACTGTGATCAATGCAGCATCAGCACTCAAAACTTTGTCATTCTAACACTCTCCACTCTCTGTATTCAACTGTGGTGTCATTCATATCAAAGTATATTTTCTACCATCATGCAAAAAGGATTCAAATGCAGTTTGTCAGATTAGTATTCGGTTGCAGGATACAGTTCCTACTGTCCAGTCATCAGTGTACAAGAGAAGAGGAAAGGACTGTGTGATGTAAAGGAGAAAGTCTCCACTGTTGTGTCCTAAGTATCCCACTGAGAGCAGAATAGTTCTGTGCTGTGTTATAGAAATCATAAGGAAAGTTGCAGTTTCTGATCACAGTCATGGAACTAAAAAAAGGCTTTGTGTGTCTATTGTCTTACTGCCTACTGCAAACTATACTATTTCTCCACACCTTTACCTGTACCAGTCATATTTTGTGTCATGTGAACCATGTTCAAGACAACATCGTTCCTTGCAGTACTGCTATTATGTGTCATATGAATCATATTCTAATCACCAACGCAGTTGACAAGCTCGCAGTCAGACAAAGCAAAGCCCTGAAACTTTTATTAATAAAAAAATAACACACAAGCCAAAACACCAAACTTCACACCATGATGCCAAATGTTCACACACACTGCACATTCAAGAACAGAACAGTAAAATAGTATTTCTTCCTTGTTTAATATACACCAAAATATATCAGAGCAACCTTAACGCTATAACCATTTATTCCCGTGTATTCTGTGAGCTATTTTAGAATTGAGCTCTTGCACAGAAAACAGTAGTATGCTCATTACAATGATCACAATGATTCGTCATAAAGGACAATACAGTAGCTGATACTTCCATAATCAAAACAAACCAAAAAATATTGATCTATTATGAGGGAGCAATGTCAACAAAGTAAAAGTTTCCATATCTTGATTAATGAAATACTGTACTTCCATTACTTCAAAGTATACAAGATTTTCTCTGTTTATCAGAATTTACATATCATGTACTGAATAAGATCTTTGACTCTTTTCATGGCTGACCATAGGCTGTAGTGGAATGTTATGTATCACAGCTAGAATATTTCACTACAAAGTGAGTGTGTGCGCGCACATGTGTGTGTGTGTGTGTGTGTGTGTGTGTGTGTGCGTGTGTGGTGCACATGTGTGTAGTTGCATGTGTGTGTGCACGTGTGTGTGTGTGTGTGCTCTCTGTAATCTTTCACGAATGTTTTTCTATGTATGTGAAATATCCTCCTCTTCTTTTGGTCCCTCCCCTGACAACAGAAGGAAATAAGGTCCAGGTTCTGAGAAGGAACAGAATAAAGATAGGACATGGGAGAAGACATGAAGATTGCTGCCAAGAGTTCTCTGTATCGTGTGTGCATGTTCAACACAAGTATCACTATCTATAAAGAAAAAAAACTGAAATACAAAAAATAGTCATGCTGTTACCTCCATCTTCTGACCTAGCTAGTTACACACTGTTATCAGCAACACCATGCACACACCTCTGCATCTTCTGTCAAGATGCTCCACTCACATCAATCTCAGTATCTAGTTAACACAGCCATTATCACATTTGATTCACTGACACATTAATGTCAAAATTATCAATTATTTTGAATTCAGTGACAATGCATGTATCGCTTGGTAACCTCACGAATGCATCAGATGACATATGATCATCTTACTTTCTTTGTTTAATAAGACAAGCAGACGTTTAAAGCCATGCTTTTGTTAATAAACTGGCACTGATCATTTGATCAATTTGCTTATGATCATCAGTTCATCATGACTGGCCATCATCACTTAAAGTTGGTAACAATCCAGTGGTTAAGTACACATGCCAACAAACATCATCAGTTAATGAACAAACCCACCATCATTAAATGGAGTGTGAGACAATGCTCAAAAGGCATGAGGGGGAAAATATGTTATCATTTGGAGCAGGCTTCATCCCAGTCAGACATGGTTGAAACCCTAGTCTATGGGAGATCATCCAGCAGCCATGTCAGCGGTTAACTGCCCACACATGTGCACAGCACAGGAGCCAGACCTACCGAATGGACTCTTGGGCACCATCGCACTGTCCCCCTCCAGAGGTTCTGAAATGCCAACCTCGTTCTCAGCAGACACACGGAACAGGTATTCCATGCCCTCCTGCAAATTGGAGACCTTGAAGTCCAAGGTGACGCCATCCACGCTGCCGACCTTGGTCCACATGGCACGCTTGGTGTCACGCCGTTCAATGATGTAGGAGGTGAGGTCGATTCCACCATCGTCTTTGGGAGGCTTCCAGTGCAGGACAGCAGAGTCTTCAGTGATGTCAGACACTTCCAAAGGACCCTGCGGGGCTGCGGACACATCTGGAGACACAAAATTCATAGGCTGTTTAAACACTTCATGGGGACATTGTGTCCATGGGGACATTGGGACTGTTAAAAGACTTCAAGGGGACATTGTGGGTCCATGGGGACATGGGGAGACACTACTGTCCATTCCATGTGACACTTCTCCACCCTGCAGAGGACTGGGAGAAACTAGAGACAAATGTTCACAATTCTCTGTCTCACACACTGACTAAATTGAGTTCAACTAGAGAAATGTAACAAAGACTGTAAGGAAAGATATAGAAACATAAACACAAGGACAAGAAGGAAACGAAATGGCAAGGGAAACAGATCAAGACAAGAAGTGAGAAAGAGAGTGGGAAGGGGAGAGAGAGAGGGAGAGATGTGGCAAAACAAAAAGAGGAGACAAATAGAAAAACAAAACATTACAAAATGCTAGAATTTTTAACTCCTCACAATGTCGAAAAGAACTGGAAAGATGAACAGAACAAAGCAGAGTTCAGGTGGAGAAGACACTGCAATCCTGTGGACCTCAACATTAAACGTCTGACTTTTTGGGCAACATCAAATGTCCACTCACCCGAAAGTTCAAAACGCAACATCCACTTCCCCAGAACTTCACCATCATACATCCACTTACGCGAAATCTCAACATTAAATGTCCGCTTACCAAAAACTCAACATGTAACATCCATTCCATCATACCCTCTATATAAGACGACCACTTACCAAGAACCTCCACATCAAACTTGGCTTTGGCCTCGCCCACAGGGTTGTCAGCCGTCAGGGTGATCAGTCCATCTTCCTCCTTGCTGATCTTCTTCACTGTCAGCGTGGTGGAGTCCTCCTGTGTGTGGATGGTGATGCGGCCACCAGACTTCATCGCGCCTTCCTCAGTGGCCCATGTGATGCGAGGCGTTGGGATTCCGCTCACCTTGACTGGAATCTTCAAGGTGGCACCCACATGGAGGCTGATCAGATCCCTGAATTTGTTGTCAAACTCAAGAGTTGGAGCCGCTGTCAGACAGAACAAAACCAATGAGATAATGACTGCTGTGGTCACATGGTGTACATGTACATGTTTACATTATACCAACATCAAAATTCATTCAAAAGAACTGTTTTTACCCAATGATATTTGTTTGGTTAAGGGGCTGGATGGGGGATTGGTTGGAGGGTAGCCTTGACAAAGAATTACTCTCATTCTTTCACTCTTTCAAAAGTATATATGTGCACAGAAAGTAAACATCAATAAGCACACACACACACACACAGCTGTAGGTCTCACCCTGTATTTCCAACAGGCCAGAAGTGGTGACAGTTCCCAGGTCGTTGCTGGCTTCACAGGTGTAGCTGCCTGCATCCTTCTGGCTGGTGTCACGGATGGTGAGCGAGGCGACATCGTCATCATACATCATGGTGTGGCGTTTGTCCTCCACCACCTCCCGCTGCTCCTTCAGCCTGCCACACCACACCACACCACAACAGTCCACTCAGTGAGACAGGCCACACCACACCACACCACTCCACTCAGTGAAACACGCCAATCTGTGTGGGTCATGGATACACCATACAGGTGTTTATCATCTGCAGTCTTGTTATAACCAATCAGTCTTGTTATAACCAATCAACAGAGCCAGTCTGATGTAGTTTGCAAGAAAACGTATAACATCTTTCTATCTCCCAGTACGCACACACAATGGACAAAGACATATCACATCTTTATTTGTCTTCCAACACACACACACACACACACACAATGCACAATCACAAAAACACACAGACAATGACCATTTCACAGATAGTAAGGTTTACATTTATCTTCCAACACACACACACACTGCACAATCACACAAACACACACATACACACACACACACACACTGACCATTTGACAGATGGCACAGGTTCACCACTGATCTTGCACTCAAACACAGTAGTGTCTCCCTCCATCACTGCCAGGTCTGGTAATCCTTCCAGCACAGTCGGGGCCTCGCCCACTGCAACAGCCAATGGAACACAGTTCTTACCTCTCCTGTGATACTGAAATCTGTAGTGCTGATGAACAATAACAACACACATCACCAGTTTTTACAATGCAGCCATCCCACCCCGGAGACCCATGTACTGTTACTTCAGTCTGAAGAAACAGAATTTCTTTTTGTACACAACCATCTGTCAAAACCATGGAAATGAGAACACGTGATGTTGGAAAACATGAAACATGATCGACATTTTACATGAGCATCCTCTTGGAAATGCACAAAAAGAAATGGTGTAAAAGTTCGCTAAAAGATCCTGAGGATAAAAACTTGTGACTGATGTTTTGCATTTAACACAATTCTTCTTGGGGCCAATGATTTAGAAATGATGTTGTTGAGATGGTGACGAGTTGCTGGGAGCAGATCCATGTGGAAATTTTGTTTGGTTAGAAGCGTTCATAATGGAGAACTTGAAAAAGCCAGAGGCAGAGAGAAGAGAAGGAAACAGAGACAGACAGACTGAGCCAAAGAGAAAGAGATGTAAAGAGAGAGTTAGAAAGAAGAAATGTTAATCTAGCCACTCATGCTGACACATCCAGTCACTCCCAGAGACAGCACAACTCACAGATAGGATCTTTAGCAGTGACGGGTCCAGAGGGTGGGGATGCAGGACCAACCCCAGCCTTGTTCTCTGCGCTGACACGGAACTCATAGTTCGTGCCCTCCACAAGGTCAGGCACCGTGAAACTGGTCTCTGGCACCTTGATGTTCTGACTGGCCGGCAGCCAGCGTGACGTGCCACTGACTCGCATTTCCACCACATAGTTGAAGATGGCATTGCCTCCGTCATTGTCAGGTGGCAGCCATTTGAGAGTGATGTACTCCTTGGTGATGTCGATGGCTTCTGGCTTGCTGGGGGCATCGGGTTTCTCTGCAATAATTTACCATGCTGCATGAACCTTAAATCTCCTTCTTTCCAGATTTGTACAGTCTTTAATGTCAATCAAAACCATAAAATATATCTCTGGAAAAGTTAAACTTATGATGAATTATTTAAAAAAAAAGAAAGAAATAAAAACACCCCAAAACAGCCACTTACAGATAAACAATCAAAAGATAATAGCAATTTTTATAATCCACAATGGTGTCATGGTTTCCTTACTGGGTCAGTGTCCTTCTATGTCAGGCAAAGCACCTTGTTTGTCTGAGCTTGGGTCATTCTAAGATGCAAAATTTGATATCAGACATAGTGTGGTTAGATCAAAAATTTCAAAACTTGTAACATAGTTATGACTACAATATAACCACTTTGAAGGTCAGTGAATGAAGGTTATGATCAGCAAGGTAACTCCTGTGTCTTTGCATGTGTCACATATGACCCACAGGGTTTCCACAGGTTCATGAATGAATATGCTTGATTCTTTGCAGTGTTTGAAAAGTTTTATCACATGCCAAATACTCTGCACTGCGAGTTGTTCACCACTGTGCCGTGTTTATGCCACCTGCACAAACAACAAAGTAAGCAGGACTCACTGTAGGGGTCGACAGCCTTGACAGGGGGTGTGGGCTGGGACGGCTTGCTCATGCCTGCTGCATTCTCCGCCATCACCCGGAACTCGTACTCGCTGCCCTCCGTCAGGTCAGGGACAGTGTACACTGTGTCTCGCACAGGGCTCTTGTTGACGCGGAGCCAGCGAGAGGTGGTCGGAGTCTTGCGCTCCACGATGTAGCCGGTGATGACCGACCCACCGTCACTCTCTGGCTGCTCCCAGGTCAGGGTCACTGAGTTTCGGGTCACTTCGCTGGCCTGCAGCTTCTTGGGAGCGTCAGGAACATCTGTAGAAAAGATGCCAGCATCAAACTTTACTGCATGAAACCAGTGTGAATCTGTGAATAAATCAGCTTGCTTGTACAGATTATATGTGCAATGCACTCATGTACACACAAATACGCATATGAACACACACTAACACATTCATACACACACACAAATACACTCATACATCCAAGCACCCAAGTACACACACAAGTACACACACACACACTCACACACACACAGGTGCTGCCCTCACCATAAGGACTCTTGGCCACGATGCCATCAAAGAGCTCTGCAGCCTCCCCGACACCAATCTCATTCTCAGCTGCCACACGGAAGAAGTACTCGTTGCCTTCCAGCAGTTTCTGCACAGCGTAGGTCATGGTTCCACCGTCCACCTTCTGCACTGCTGTCCAGGTGTTTCGCTTTGCATCACGCTTCTCAATCACGTAACCCTTCAGGGGGCAGTTACCCAGAGAAGTGGGGGGCTCCCAAGACAGTGCAATCTGATCTTTGAGAACCTCGGTCACGATCAGGTTGTTGGGTTTGGTGGGTTTGTCTGGAAGAAAGAATCATGTGGATGACAAAATGATGTTAACACTGGCCACACAATTCAATGACAAGAACAACACAGATAACATCATTATATTCCACAAAAACCACACAATTTCAGGGCAAGAACAACACAGATAATATCATTATATTCCACAAAGACCACACAATTTAATGGCAAGAATAACACAGATATCATCATTATATTCCACGAAGACTCAACAGTAAACAGCAATGAACAACAATCAGATCATCTACAGCCATTTAAAGAATAAGACGAATGGTCAAAAGAAAAGGGCGAGTCTCACCTTTGACGTTGATTTCAAAGTCAGCCTGTGCCTTGCCCACCACATTTTCGGCAGTGATGCTGTACAGTCCTGTGTCGTCAGGCACTGTGTTCTTCACTGTCAGCGTGCTGTACTCCTCCGTCGTGTCAATGCTGATGCGATCTGACTTCTGCAGTGGCTCGTTGTTAAGGAACCATGCAACGGAGGGAGATGGGATACCGCTGATGTTGACGGTGAGGGTGAGGGTGGTGCCGGCACGCACAGCCTGTGCACTCTTCAGTTTGTTGTCATACTCCAGCACAGGGTGAGCTGTCACACACAGCATGACATCAACTCTCACTTCCCTCACGTCATATGGGTGGAGGTGACTGATTTTTGCAATGCTGAACAGTTTGTGGCTGGTGTCCAGGGGCCAGTTACCTGATGTGCATGTCTTAATACACAATGAAAGCAAAACACAGGAAAAATAACTGTTTAAAATTCAGTACAGAAATCTGTATCATATTCAACTAATCCCATCCAGATCAGCAATCTTACTAAAAATACAAAGCGAGAACATGTTGCGAGAACAAAAGGAAAACAAGTAACTATACCGTAACTATTGTAATAGGCAAGGCAAAGCTTTAATCAACAGATGCTCTTCCACACTTCATGTAAACTGGAAAGTTGTAAATCCATGGAACCTCTATCTCTCTTTTGTACAGCTTGAAGGATATGATTCCCTTTCCATAGTTTGATTAATTTTGCTCCCTTCATTTATTTTCTAGCTTCAGAGACTCAATAAAAAGGTAACTTTCCTGTGATTCGCTTTACCAAAATAGCTTCCTTATCACGGTTTGTACAGTCATCCCAGGATTCTATTTCTGTTAGGCGTCACGAAATGTAGAGAAATGTTGACTCACTATGAACGGTCAGTGTGCCTTCAGTCTGTACACGTCCCAGAGGATTCACGGCCTCGCATCGGTACACATCTGCATCGTCAGGCTCCGTCTTGTGGATAACAAGGGAGGCCACTTCTTCCTCGTAGCTCATTTCATATTTGGCACTCTTCCTCACCTCTTTCTTGCCACGGTACCTGTCAATCAGCAGATGATGTCAGGTGTGCAGCAAACTGCAATACTGACTCACAAAACATGCATCACTGACCATATCAACAAACTCATATGCCACAACAACATCAGCTCATCATACAACCACACACATATCACACAGCCGCATTAGCTTATCACAATACATGTAACACACATACAACACCACACACAACCACATCAACTCACCGTAACACCACACAAATAAAAAACAACCACATGAACCTACCATTTGATCTCTGCTTCAGGTTCTCCCACATCAATGTCGCACTCCAAGATGGCATCCCCAGGGGCCACAACTGTGGTGTCTTCCAGGGGCTCCAGCAACATTGGCGGTTCTCCCACTGAAAACGGCAAGCAACACAATGTAAATTAACTTTTGCACAGTGTTTTACAATGAAACACCCAAAAGGATAACATAAAATTCAATGAATTCATAAATAAGGATTCTTTTAACACATAATTACATCCATTTTGTTTTTCTTTCATAATTACATCAATTTCGTCTTTTCTTTTGCCAGACAATACAACTTGATATAACAGAAGAAAGAAAGAAACAATTGAAAAAAAACAACAACAATACAGTAACCATACCTATGGGTTTGATGACCTTGACAGGGCTGGTAGGGGCAGAGTACTCTCCAGTACCAGCACGGTTCTGGGCTGCAACACGGAACTCGTATTCCTTGCCTTCCTTCAGACCTGTGACGCTGAAGGTGGTGTCGGTGACGGTGACCTTGTCGTTGGCCAGAAGCCACTGAGTGCTGCCACTGGGCCGGAACTGCACAAGGTAGTTGGTGATGGGGCTGCCACCATCGCTCTCTGGGGGTGTCCACTTCAGGGCCACCGATGTCTTGTCTGTGCCCATGATGTCTGGAGTGCCCGGTTTGCCTGGTACCGCTGTGGAGAAGACAGGTTGAAGTGTTTGTAGCATGCAGAAAGTACTGCTTGTAATCGATTCAGCAAAGGAAGAAAGAAAGACATTTATCTGCCAAGCTTGTGCATTCATGTACTTCAACAGACAAGGGATATTGAAAGCTTTTAAGCATCCACACCTTATAGTAGACTGTATTGTCACCAGTGAAACTGACTATCCTTCTAACATTTTATTTTTATTTACAAGAGAATTCAGTGAATGTGTTTTCATTAGAAGAGGTAAATAATAGCTATGCATTCTTCAGGAGATGTGTTTTCAAAAAAAGAGGTAAATAATAGCTATGATTTCTTCAGGGGATGTGTTTTCCTTAATAAAAGAGGTAAATAATAGCTATGATTTCTTCAGGGGATGTGTTTTCCTTAATAAAAGAGGTAAGTAATAGCTATGCATTCTTCAGGGGATGTGTTTTCCTTAATAAAAGAGGTAAATAATAGCTATGCATTCTTCAGGGGATGTGTTTTCCTTAATAAAAGAGGTAAATAATAGCTATGCATTCTTCAGGGGATGTGTTTTCCTTAATAAAAGAGGTAAATAACAGCTATGCATTCTTTAGGGGATGTGTTTTCCTTAATAAAAGAGGTAAATAACAGCTATGCATTCTTCAGGGGATGTGTTTTTTCCTTAAAAGAGGTAAATAACAGCTATGCATTCTTCAGCAATTACTGAACACATGACAGTGAGGATCCTGGGGACAAGGCAAAGTGCAATGGTCCTAACTCTGTGCACAGCAGCATCAACAACGTGAGAATCAAACTTACTCCAAGGATCTTTGGCCACAATCTCTGGTGATGGCTTGCTGGGTTTACTGGGTCCAGCTTTGTTGTGTGCAATGACACGGAAGTGGTACTTGTTGTCCTCGATCAAGTCATCCACTCGGAGGGTGAGCTCTGCCACAGGACTCTTGTTGACGGTCGTCCAGCGGGGGCTGAAGGAGGACTGACGCTCCAGAGTGTAACCTGTCACTGGAGACCCGCCATCATTGGCTGGTGGCTGCCAAGCAACCAGGGCGTTGTCCTTGAACACTTCTGGCACTTCTGGTGCTTCTGGAGCATCTGGCACCACTGTATGACCAAAGGAAAAAAATAACAACAATATTTAATGTTGTAGCTATCAATAAATGTCATATGCTTACTTCACACCAGCCATCAAAACAAATTTAGACAAAGACCATCCTGGTTATCTTAGAAACGTGTTCAGAATAATACAAACATATATTCTGGTTATTTTACAAATGTGTAAAGAATAATATAGAATAATATATACAGATAAACTGGTCCTGAAATGACAGTGTCACATATTACATAAACAACATAAAATCTGACACAACTCAACTCACTGCAGTGCTCTTGGTAATTACTCACCAAACTGGTTCTTGGCAGTGATGGTCTGTGACTCAGTGGGTTCGCTGAGCCCCACATCATTCTGAGCAAAGACACGGAACACGTACTGGTTGTTCTCCACAAGGTCAGACACTGACAGTTCCAGAGTAGTGCTGTCTCCAACTTTGTTCCATGAGCGACGGTTACCTTCTCGCCTCTCCACAACATACTGTGTGATGGGTTTGCCTCCATCGTCATCTGGTGGTTGCCAGGTGATAGTGGCAGATTCTGCTGTGATGTCTGTCACCTGCACATCCTTCACAGGAGATGGCTTGTCTGAAAGCACAAGAGTCCCCATGTTATGTGTGCATAGCAGTGAAATGGGCAAGTCATAATAATCATCTTCAAAGACATAAGAATATAGTGAAATTGAATGAAATAAGAGAAATGAAACAATGTAAAAACTTAATGAAGTGAAAATCAAACTGACAAAAAAATTCACACAATTCCAGAAACACATGATCAGTCAGCATCATGTCACACTTAAAAAAAAAGAAAAGAAAAAGTCATTTTATTTCTGCAGACATAAGCAATATGAGAGCCACCAGCTGGAAACATCCCTCCTACACCTAAAAAAAAAAATCCACCCCCCTGCCTCCCACCAGAATGTGACCAGCACTGACCTAGCACCACCAGTTTGATGGTGATGGTGGCCTTGCCGTTGTCGTTCAGCATGGTTACAGTGTAGCTGCCTGTGTCCTGACGCTGCACGTGACTCATGCGGATTGTGGTCATGTTGTAGATGGTCTCTGCCTCCATGCGCTTCTTGTCAGGCAGCTCACCATCGTTGAAGGTCCAGACAACCTTTGGCTGAGGGTTGCCGGTGAAGGGCACCTCAAAGGCCGTGGACTGGCCGGCGTACAGGTAGATGGTCTCATCGTACTTCTTGTCCACAAAGATCTGAGGAGCCACTGTAGAAACCAAACAAACCTTTTTTTCAGAATTTGAAAGAACACAGGCAACAGAAATACCTAACATTTACCTATACACGTTTTCATGTATGGATATGTGTGTGAGTACAGGTATAACTATGTATGTGATAATGTTTAATTCATATAACCCTGTAAAATGCCATGCTCCAGAGCATTCTTGAGATGATGCTATATAAATCTTCTGTACTATATCCATTATTATTATGTAAAGTGCCCAGGCCTTTCTCTTTCCATAATCAGCCAGTCTTCACTTTGGATGTGACAAAAGTGTTCCAAGTTGTTCTATTTAAATGATCAACCAGTCTTTAGTCTTGAGATTTTCAAGCATTCAAATCTTCATGTTTATTCAAAAATCTTATTTTCTCATGCACCCACAGTCTTACACACACACACACATGTGCACACACATTCATATACATGAAAGCATTCACATATGTAGATATGCAATAAGCATAACATACAGCATACAAAATATAATAAACCTATCAGTTCGTTTATCCAGCTGACCTTCCACAAAGAGTCCAGCTTCAGAGGTCTTTCCCTTGACGACCACCTTGTAGTCGCCTTCATCCTTGCCGTCCACCCCTGTGATGGTCAGACGGTGGATCACACCCTTGCTCTCCAGCTGGTATTTGTCGGAGGCTGTGATGGGCTGGTTGTTGAAGAACCACTGGGCCTCGGTGTTGAGACGGGACACCTCACACTCAAAGGTGGTGGTGCCGGGGATCTCTGTCACGTCTGTGTCCTCAAGCTTCCGGATGAACTCCAACTCTTCCTCTGTGGAAACACATCACCGCTTTTCCTCATTGTGTCTCTCATACCCCAGGGCAAGACATGGGTGTCAGCTTGAAATGGATACATGAAAAAGTTTTGGAGTTACGTCTTTCAAATCAGAAATTCCATATAAAAATGTGAAAAACTTTAATTTTCTCCATTAAATTATCATTATGAAAACCCCATCAAATTCCATGAATTTTTTTTGTAAATTCTGCAGAGCTAAGATGATGTAAGCCACACCTCCCCAAGAACCCCCAAGCAGATCACCACCTACTCACCTTCCACAAGAACAGTGCATTTGGAACTGAGGTCATCGACCTTAATGGAGTACTCAGCTTCATCATCTGCTTCCACACGTTTCACAGTCAGCGTGTGTGTCTTGTCCTTGCTGGTCAAGGTCACACGCTCTGAGGGGGTGAGCGGAGCACCATCTTTGAACCACGTGGCTTTACGATCTGGCTTGGAGACAGTACACTCCAAGGTCAAGGTCTCATACTCCATGAGCTTCTGGTCAGAGAGAGGGCTCAGGAATGCCAGCGGCTCTTCTGAAATAACACAGCACCATCAGGAGTTCATCAAACACTATGCACAGGGTTCTGAGGCTGTGCTAAAGGGGATTGTTGAAGATAGTGAGCGTTCACAGTCACACATGACAAAAATATTTTATTTATATAGCAAAAAGGAAAAAGCTACTTGACTGCAGACACACCATCACCAAAGCCAATCACTACATGAGATTCAAGCAAAACAATGAAATACTAATATCTGCATATCAATGACTGCATGCTCACCTTCCACGAGGACTTCAGCAGAGCTTTCAGCTCCATTGACGACCACCTTGTACACAGCTTCATCATCCAGTTCAGCGCTGTCAATGCAAAGGCTGTGAACAGCACCCTCAGATGTCAGACGGATGCGAGCCGAAGCAGTGACAGGTTTACTGTCCTTGAACCACTGAGCGGTTTTATCAGGACGGCTGACTTCACACTCCAGGTAAATTTTCTGGTGTTCTATCACCGTGATGTTGGCCAGGGGACGCACAAAGGTCGTAGGCATCTCTGAAAAAAATACAGAAAGGAGGCATATATACTGAGAACTTCGTCTAAACATAATGTCATGATTATTCACATGGTAAAAAAAATGTATGCAGAGAAGAACTGTATGTCATAATCAGGATGCCATCAATGGGATGCAATTTTCCCTGTGATATGGAAATACAATGTATGGTACTCATATTGTCTCCACATGGAAATATAACACACACTACTCAAAATGCTTCCATTTTGGAAACATACCATACACAAATCACAGTCTTTATTAGGAAAAAATAACATACAATTCTTGCACTATCAATCATGGAAAAGAAACAAAGAGATCAGCAGAACAGATAAACAATATCTCCATTACACACAAATTGTTTTTAAAAACATTGAAACAAACAAACAAAAAAAAGACAGAACGGAAAGACAGAGGCTTTAGAATTGATGACTGCAAACTTACCCTCCACGAGGACTTCAGCAGAGCTTTCAGCTCCATTGACGACCGCCTTGTACACGGCTTCATCATCCAGTTCAGCACTGTCAATGCAAAGACTGTGAACTGCACCCTCAGATGTCAGACGAATGCGAGCTGAAGCAGTGACAGGTTCATTGTCCTTGAACCACTGAACCGGTTTATCAGGACGGCTGACCTCACACTCCAGGTAAAGTTTCTGGTGTTCTATCACCGTGATGTTGGCAAGGGGACGCACAAAGGTGGTTGGCAGCTCTGCAAGATGTGCAGGGAGGTTGATTACTGCAGACGCTTGTTAGTCACTGATCATTCTGTCACTGTCTTCAAACTGCACTCACCACTGTCACTGAGATGTCTTCAAACTGCACTTTCCACTGATAATTTACTTTCTTTTTCAGTTAATTCAAACTAGAAACTGAAAAAGTTCACACCGGCTAATATTTCAAGAAGTAATGATTGACAAAAATGTCTATGCTGATATGTAACTTACAGAAATTATTACATTCTTTGTGATTGGTAATACATTCAAAATGCATGGCACTGTTGATTTGACAGCTGCTGCTCACAAATTCTCATATTTACAAACATTAATCTGAGAAGAAATGGCTTGAATTTCAACTTCATATGCACATTGTAAAAAAATATATATAACATCAAATAACACATCGTTCACTGGTTTGTGTTTGTCAATTATGTCATTAAAAATAAAAGTGCATAGGACAGAAGTACAGGATCAGAGAGCGAGAAGCATGTGATGTTTGTGTGGTAGAAAAAAGGGTGGACAGAAGAAAAAATAGTGTGGAAATGCAGAAATACCCTTTATTTGTTTGCGTGTTGTTGTTGTTTTTAGCCTTTCCTATCATGGAGATCTCTTCAATATCGAATATATTCAACTGCGACCCTTGTGGTACAATCCATGAACTCTGTTGTCAAAGCTTTATCAAAGAAGTTAATTTCCATAGTAAAACAAATTAGCTGTGCAGCTGTTTTTTGTGTTTTTTTGTTTGTTTGTTTTTCAAATGAATGTAGTGTGAAAGTTTTATTCAGTGTGCAAAAGCAGGGTACTGTTCAAGTATGAGCCTAAGCAATCTCTCTCTCTCTCTCTCTCTCTCTCTCTCTCTCCCACGCATGCACGCACACACACACACACACACACACACACACAGATAACATCAGCAAAACACCAAATTTCTCACCTTCCACCAGGATTTCTGCAGAGCTTTCAACTCCATCAACAACCACCTTGTACACGGCTTCATCATCCAGTTCAGCACTGTCAATGCAAAGGCTGTGAACTGCACCCTCAGATGTCAAACGGATGCGAGCCGAAGCAGTGATGGGTACATTGTCCTTGAACCACTGAACCGGTTTATCAGGACGGCTGACTTCACATTCCAGGTAAAGTTTCTGGTGTTCTGTCACCGTGATGTTGGCCAGGGGACGCACAAAAGTGGTTGGCAACTCTGAAATGGCGTAACATCCCACTTTTAGCAATGTGCTAGTCTCTTTGTCTTTAAAGATGGGCTGTGATGTGGAGAGATGGAAGAAGATGCAGTTCTCTGTTGTGCATGCAGAATTTTGGTAACAGTTGAGCATAAATAAAAGTGACTGAATTCATCCAAAATTGAGTGAAAACATTCTGTATCATGTATGCTGGCAGATATGATAATAACCATGAATACTGTGTACCAAAGACCATGACAGTGACTGTTTTACCTTAACACACAAGACAATAACTACTGTTCACCTGTGACGGACTAACAACAGTGGATTTCTCCTCAATGATGACCTACCTGTGACAGTCAGATTGGCGGCTGTGGTCTTCCCATCGATAATGACGGTGTACTTTCCTTTGTCATCCAGGGAGGCCTCTTTCTTGGTCAGTGTGTGGGTCTGGCCATCCACCGTGATTTCAACACCGTCCTGTGCCTTGATTTCCTGGCCGTCTCTCAGCCAGCGGGCCTTGGCCCCAGTCCTGGACACATTGCAGGTGAAGGTGAAGGGCTGCTTCTCCTCCACGCTCTGGTCACTCAGGGGAGTCAGGATTTCCATGGGGATTTCTGCAGCACAAGAAAAACAGACACACATCATCAGTTAGTGACTGGATTTAGCAAAGCATAGCAGATGGCTATGAGGGGCATATCAGCACAAAGAGATAGATTACAATATCATAACCAGTTTTATATTCTGGAAAGTGTGACAGGAGTATCAAACCATGTATGTGTATAAGAGAAAGGAGAGGACATGCTATTTTGTATTACTTGTAAATCATAGTCTGTTTTATGTGTAAGATAATAAATAAAATAAAATCATGACCCCAAAACATCTCCATGTATATGAAAGCGCATGCTCCTTAATTTTTGTTTTCTTGCTCACACAAGTAGAAACACGCACATGTTCACACACATACACACCCTCAGTCACACACACACACACACACACTTCACCCTCACCTTCCACCAGGACCATGCACTTGCTGGTCTTGTCCTGGACTTCAAGGGAGTAGTCTGCCTCATCGTCCAGCTCTGACTTGGCCACCTGCAGGGTGTGCACACAGCCGTCCACCGTCAACTGGCAGTGGTCAGCATCCACAGGCTGTCCATCCTTCAGCCAGCGTACAGACATGTTGGGTTTGGACAGCTCGCAGGTCAGAGTGAAGGGCTCTCCTTCTGTCACTGTCGCATCCTTCAGCGGCTTCAGGATTTCCACTGGCAGTTCTGAGTCAGTGACATAGTAGAGACACATTGTTCATGCTGGTTTTTTGTTTGGTTGGTTGGTTGGTTTTGTTTACATTTCTGACTGATGATTGTGTGTATGCTATCCTTGTCCTGTGGTTATGAGTTTATTTTGTTTTGTTTTTATTTGTGACTGATAACTGTGTGTATGGTTGTGTGTGATAACTGTGTGTATGGTTGTGTGTGATAACTGTGTGTATGGTTGTGTGTACATGTCACGACCTCCCTAGGGAAGAGGTCGAGAACTATTTTAAAACCTAACGCCCAACCCAATTCACCCGACAACACAAACACAGAATACAGATATTTCTCGTCCACACAAAATTTATTCTCTTCCGCTCTGTCTATCCCACTCACGCAACCTTACTCACACAGCCTATACTTGCAATAAAACAACAAAACAACCATATACTATAACTTCAACAACAAAAAACGAACAGAAGTCGTATACAAAACTACGGATTCTCCCAAATGTAATCAAAAGCAATTTTCCACACACACACTCAAGGAGAAGCAAATCACCCCCAAAAACCAGGACTGGTACACAGATGCTTTAGTCTTTGGCGGGTTCAGGAAGTTTTCCTCTTAAGAGGAAAACAACAACAACAAAAACAAAAAAACTGACGCACGGCCCAGACAAACTTCGGCGGGTTCGACCCAAGGCACAAGCCTCCGATCAAAAGGCCTATGTGCCAGGACTCGGCATACAATGCCAAGCAATGGACCAGGCTGCAAGTCAAAAGGCCCGGAACACAGGGCACCAGTCACAGGGCAGGAAGGGGCGAAGACCCAGGACAGCAGTCACAGGGCAGGAGAGGACGAACACCCAGGACACCAGTCACAGGGCAGGAAGGGGCGAAGACCCAGGACAGCAGTCACAGGGCAGGAGAGGACGAACACCCAGGACACCAGTCACAGGGCAGGAAGGGGCGAAGACCCAGGACAGCAGTCACAGGGCAGGAGGGGACGAACACCCAGGACACCAGTCACAGGGCAGAAAGGGGCGAGGATCTGGGTCACCAGACAAAAGGCCCGGGACACACAGCACACAGCGAGGGCTGCCACAGGTGGCGTACACTAACGACCACCACAAAGACACGACGACGACGAAGACAGACGAAGAAACACAGAAGTGGCTCCCATGGAGAACAGCCGGTCCTCACTTCGTATGGTGCCTAGATGTCGGGGTAGCTACCCCACCAACAACAGGAACGACCCGTACACTACGGCAGTCGGGCTGCAAAAGCCTCGAATATTGTTGCTGCCCAACAATATTTCATATTCGCTCAGGTGAGCGAGTAATATGCATGCACGTGGTTCGTGCGCAATTCGAGACTTCTACCCGAACTGAAGGATGGGAGAAGGAGGGAAAGTGAAAGAAGAGGGTGGAGAAAAACGAAGACGGGCTACACGCCCTAACTGTCGTCACAAGTTGTGACAATACCCCCCATTCAAGTTCAAACTTCACGTTTGGAACTTAAACACACCGTCACAACGACTGACGGACAGACACGTGACAACTCTCGCCCTGCCCTTCCGCATTCCCGGACGTCTATCAGTGGTCAAGGACAGTCACCAAAACAAAAACAGTTTGCGCAGACCGAAACAAGAGAAGAGAAATTTATACAAAAGCTGTCTTAACTTTAAGAGTAGAATATACAGGTACGTGCAGAAGTCAAATGGGACTGCGCATACTCTTCCTTGACGAACACTGCCGAAATCACTTTTCGGGAAATCCCGATTCTTGCTCCAGCAGACGACTGAGATAGTCGGCTCCAACATTTTCTCTTCCAGGGATAACTTGCACTGTTTAGGAGAAAGGCTGGAGCTGCAGTGCCCACCGTGTCAGTCTGCCGCTGACCGTTCTTGCTCTATCCAGGTATTGCAGGGGGGCATGATCGGTCTGGACGACGAATGGTTTGCCGTACAGGTATGGCTCGAACTTTTGTATGCCCCACACGAGCGCCAAGCATTCTCTCTCGATCGTGGGATAGTTCCTCTCGGCTGAAGGGTACAGTCAGAGGCATTTTAAGTAAAGGCACTCTGGGAACCCGCCCTTTTGGTACAGATTTTTGGCACCTGTCGCATGAAAGAACGAAGCGTTTGAGGTCCCTGCACATACCTGGCCAATAGAAATGAGGAAATATTCTCCGTTGCGTCCGCCTAAATCCCAAATGACCAGTCATTGGAGCCTCATGGCCCGGGCGTAGCACTGTGGAACGCAAAGGCTTCGGTACACAGATCTGGGTCGCCTGGCCTCTGTGATCTTTAAACTGCCGCATCAGCACCCCATGCTTTTTAAAATAAGAGACCTCGCCTGAAGGGGTTTTCTGTAAAAGGCCTGAACCAGCCCTATCACGTGCCTGATGAAAATCAGGATCGTCATTTTGCTGGTGCTGTAAGTCTTCCCGTGACACATGGATCTGAATATCCTTGACGGGCAGGGGAGGCAAGGGTTTGGCATTTGCTGCAGCCTGGGCTCTAGTTTGAACGGCGCCCACAAGGCTGGGATCAGCATAGACGGGCACGACCATTGAAGAGCCGTCCCCTCTCCAGGCACAATTCCCAATGAGAACTTCCTCAACAGGAGACTCCATGACAGCCACGTCCAAAACGCCCTGTATGAACGGGGACTGAAAGTCCACCCTGGCGATGGGCAGAACTGAGGAGCACCTTGACTCTGCCAACACCACGCGAACTGTGGCCCCGGTAAAACAGTCAGGTCTTACGAGTCGCCTGGCTACAACAATCAACTGGGCTCCCGTGTCTCGTAAAGCTTGCACTGTGTGGCCATTGACAGAAACCTCGCAGCGAGGCGAGTACTGTTTAGAAGCACAAGACGTGCAAAGCGTCGGGGTCAATGCATTAACACCCTGTACAGGTGAGACATGAGCAATGAGTGAGACCCTCTTGGGTTGCCGGCACTCTTTGGCCAAGTGACCTGGCTTTCCGCAGTTGAAGCAGGCAGGTATTCTTGTAGAGTCTCTTCCCTTTACGTTGTTTGGAGCTGAATCCCCTGACCCATGTGGAGGTCCTTTTTTCTCCGCGCCCAGATTGAAACTGCGGTCGGAAACCCTACAACCTTTTTTGGAAACTCGAAATTCAGCTTCCGCCATGCGACCTGCTCTCCGAGCATTGACAATTTTAGTAGTGATATGGGCAACGTCCTCAACTCTATTGGGTTCCTCACGCCGAACTTCAGTGACGAGATCGGGATTGAGTGTGGTCAAGAACTGCTCCTGAAGGACCAGATCTTTAATGTCCTCTGCATCAGATTCATCCCGTCCAGCGGCCACACACCACCGGGAGAAACAAACCTTCAGCCTGCCCAGAAACTGATCAAACGTCTCTTCCGCTAATTTCCGCATTGAACGGAACCGTTTGCGGTAGGAATCTGCATCCAGGCGAAATTCATGAAGCAGAGCTGCTTTTAAGATGTCATAATCGTGTAGTTGTTCTGGTTGTAACCGTAGGCAGGCATCTCTCGCCCGACCCTGCAAAAGGGCCACCAGGCGGGCTGCCCAGGAGCTACGCTTCCACTTATTTAACCCTGCCACTCTCTCAAAGTGTGTAAGGAAGCTATCGAAATCGTCTTCCCCATCATACGGTACAAGTGGAAACTGCTGAGCCGTGTGAGCTTCTAGCTCTTCCTGGCGCAGTTCCATTTTCCTCTCGAATCTACGCCTTTCCTCCTCTCTTAACTGTTTCATTTCCTCGTCCTTCATTTCCCTGTACAATCTTTCCTCCTCATCTTTTTTCTTCCTATACTCTTCTTCTTTTCTATCCTTCCATTGCCTGTACTTTCTCTCTTCCTCCCTAGCCTGACGCTCTTCCTCCCTGGCTACTGCATCAACCACAAACCGGGCCAACGCCTCTCCAGACAAACCTAAGTCAGTGCCCAACACCCTGAACTTTGAGTACATGTCCTGAGAAGGTACGGCATTAGACTCATTCTTCAAGCCTTCATCGAAAGCACCTTCAGGATTAGCCTCCTTCAGGTGGCCCTGAATCCATCCGGACAATTCGGTCTTTTTTTCAGCACTCAGAGAAGGTGTACTGCCTTCTGCCCTGACCCCCCGTGACCCCGAACTAGGAGTAGAGGCCGCAGAAGTTTTTCGTGTTACAGGCATGTTTTCTTAATTCACAATGTGCAACAACTACACAAAACTTGAGTTAAGATTAAGTCTCTAAGTCACTAACTCCAGGTCCCCACTTCACTCAACCGTCCAACAGTAAGAACCTAACAATCTAACAACCTTAATCACCCCCACAAAAGCTAACCAAAACGAAATGCCTGCAACATAAAACGTAGACTAACAAGACGATCACACCCTACCCCCCAACCCGTGTTACATTCCCTAGAACTTAATACCCCGCATCTCCACCATTGTCACGACCTCCCTAGGGAAGAGGTCGAGAACTATTTTAAAACCTAACGCCCAACCCAATTCACCCGACAACACAAACACAGAATACAGATATTTCTCGTCCACACAAAATTTATTCTCTTCCGCTCTGTCTATCCCACTCACGCAACCTTACTCACACAGCCTATACTTGCAATAAAACAACAAAACAACCATATACTATAACTTCAACAACAAAAAACGAACAGAAGTCGTATACAAAACTACGGATTCTCCCAAATGTAATCAAAAGCAATTTTCCACACACACACTCAAGGAGAAGCAAATCACCCCCAAAAACCAGGACTGGTACACAGATGCTTTAGTCTTTGGCGGGTTCAGGAAGTTTTCCTCTTAAGAGGAAAACAACAACAACAAAAACAAAAAAACTGACGCATGGCCCAGACAAACTTCGGCGGGTTCGACCCAAGGCACAAGCCTCCGATCAAAAGGCCTATGTGCCAGGACTCGGCATACAATGCCAAGCAATGGACCAGGCTGCAAGTCAAAAGGCCCAGAACACAGGGCACCAGTCACAGGGCAGGAAGGGGCGAAGACCCAGGACAGCAGTCACAGGGCAGGAGAGGACGAACACCCAGGACACCAGTCACAGGGCAGGAAGGGGCGAAGACCCAGGACAGCAGTCACAGGGCAGGAGAGGACGAACACCCAGGACACCAGTCACAGGGCAGGAAGGGGCGAAGACCCAGGACAGCAGTCACAGGGCAGGAGGGGACGAACACCCAGGACACCAGTCACAGGGCAGAAAGGGGCGAGGATCTGGGTCACCAGACAAAAGGCCCGGGACACACAGCACACAGCGAGGGCTGCCACAGGTGGCGTACACTAACGACCACCACAAAGACACGACGACGACGAAGACAGACGAAGAAACACAGAAGTGGCTCCCATGGAGAACAGCCGGTCCTCACTTCGTATGGTGCCTAGATGTCGGGGTAGCTACCCCACCAACAACAGGAACGACCCGTACACTACGGCAGTCGGGCTGCAAAAGCCTCGAATATTGTTGCTGCCCAACAATATTTCATATTCGCTCAGGTGAGCGAGTAATATGCATGCACGTGGTTCGTGCGCAATTCGAGACTTCTACCCGAACTGAAGGATGGGAGAAGGAGGGAAAGTGAAAGAAGAGGGTGGAGAAAAACGAAGACGGGCTACACGCCCTAACTGTCGTCACAAGTTGTGACAGTACACTATTATTGTCCTGTAAGTTTAGTCACATGACACCACATTCATGCTATTTTATTTTTGGCAATAAATTATTGGAGTCTGCAAAGTTGTGCAATGACATTTAGGTTTGTTATAATTTCACAACACGCCCAATGTTTATTTCAGTATAACAGCACAACACAACACAAAATAACACACCGAAATTTCTAAAACTTTACACACATATATATATCTACACACACACACACACACCAATGCCCACAAACTATTCTCACCATCCACAGTGACGTTAGCGGAGGTGGAAGCATCCCCACACACACAGGAGTATTTGCCCATGTCCTCCAGAGTGGCGTCCTCAATGATCAGCTGGTGGCTGAAGCGATCGTAGACAACCTCGATGCGACCTCCGGGCACAATCTCCACACCGTCTTTGAGCCACTGGACAGGTTTGCCCTTCCTGGACAGCTCACACTCCAGGATGATGGTGTCCTGTTCAGGCACACGCACGTCCCGCAGGTCCTTGGTGAAGGTCGTTGGGATTTCTGCAACACACATGCCACACAGGCATCATCATGGGGTATCCACATGGACACAGAGCACTGATAAAAAGACTGAGCACTGACAATTCTGAGCGCTGACATAAAAACTGAGCACTGACAATACTGAGCACTGACATAAAGACTGAGCACTGACATAAAGACTGAATACTGACAACACTGAGCACTGACATTATCTTAGCCCTAATTTGGACACAGAGTACTGATATAAATCCTGATCACTGACATTATCTTAGCGCTAACTTGGACACTGAGCACTGATATGAATACTGAGCACTGACATTGTCTTAGCCCTAACTTGGGCACTATGCACTGATATAAACACTGAGCATTGTCATTATCTTAGCCCTAACGTGGACACTATGCACTGATATAAATACTGATCATTGACATTATCAAAGTGCTAACTTGGATACAAAGCACAAATATAAATCTGATTACTAACAAAAATATTAAGCACTGACACTGTCTTATCTAAGGGCTCCTTTGGACACTTAGCACTGACATATAAACTGAGCATTGACATATAGTCTGAGCACTGACATTATCAAAGCACTAACTTGGACACTAAGTGCTGATACAAACACTGACCACAAAAAAGAATACTGAGCAATGACAGTATGTCAGTGCTAACCTGGACACTAAGCACTAGGAAAAACGCTGAGCATTGACACATACACTGAGAACTAGCCATAGTGTACTGACAGAGGTGCAAAAGACTGATGATACAGATTGGTAGTACTAACATGATCACCAAGCATCAAACCGTTAAGGAAGACAGATCATTTACACATACACTAAACACTGACAGAGCTAAGGTGAACTCATCATTTACACATACACTAAACACTGATAGAGCTAAGGTGAACTCATTGTTTACACATACACTAAACACTGATAGAGCTAAGGTGAACTCATCGTTTACACATACACTAAACACTGACAGCGCAAAGGTGAACTGAACATTTACACATACATTAAACACTGACAGAGCTAAGGTGAACTGATCATTAACGCTTACACTAAACACTGACAGGGCTAAGGTGAACTGACCATTAACACTTACACTAAACACTGACAAAGCTAAGCTGAACTGATCATTAACACTTACACTAAACACTGACAGCGCAAAGGTGAACTGAACATTTACACATACATTAAACACTGACAGAGCTAAGGTGAACTGATCATTAACACTTACACTAAACACTGACAAAGCTAAGCTGAACACAGATACTGACCATAGATGCTGAGTGTAGCAGAGCACTCTTTGTCGTTGGGTAGCACGATCGTGTACTCCGCCTCGTCCTCAGGGATGGTTTCCATGATGCGTAGGAAGTGGCGGTATCGGTCACACACGATCTTGATGCGGTCTGAAGGCGTCAGTGGCTTGCGGTTCTTCAGCCAGCGAACTGGGATGTCAGGCTTGCTCAAGGTGCACTCCATCTCTGCATCTTCTCCCTCCTTGCCCGATACATCGCGCAGTGTTGAACGGAAGTCTGGCACTGCTTCTGTAAAGGCAGACATGCACACACAAATTGAGTTAGTAGTGGTGTCAAATATATAACATGGGACACTGAATAGTATCCGCCATCTTTAACAGGCACTGCTTCTGTAAAGGCAGACATGCACACACAAATTGAGTTAGTAGTGGTGTCAAATATATAACATGGGACACTGAATAGTACTAGCCATCTTAAAGGATGCTAACAGCGTGCATCTGCATAGTGTTCCTGTTGGTGTTTTTCTACACATTGTTCAAAACTTCAAGGTGTCAGGTTAGTGATGGGTGTGTGTGTGTGTGTGTGTGTGTGTGTGTCTGTGTGTGTGTGTCTATGTGTGTCTGTGTGTCTGTGTGAATGTCTGTGTGTGTCTGTGTGTGTAATATTCCTGACACAGGAGGACCAATTCATATGCTAAAAAAATAAAATTAAAATTAAAAAAAAAAAAAAATCAGACATTGTATAAGATTTTCTATAGATCAGTTAATAAACATAAATCATCACAAAACCTAAAAAGTCAAAGAAAATAACAACATTTTTTTACAAAAAGTTACCACAAAGCATCCCACACAATGTAAAGTAAGTGCAGCGAGGAGCCCCACCTTCCACAAAGAGCTTGGCGATGGACTTGCTGCCATTGATCTTGATGGTGTAGACAGCGTCATGATCAGCGGTGGCGTCAGGGATCTTGAGGATGTGCGTGCAGCCGTCGGTGATGAACTCAAAGCCGTCATCCTCCGTGATGGGCACGTTGTCCTTCAGCCAGGTGGCAGGTATGCCGGGCTTGGACACCTCACACACAAAGCTGACCGTCTCCCCTTCCAGGCAGTCTGTGTCCGACAGCGGCCGTGTGATGTGCACTGGAGACTCTGTTCACAGGATAGAGGTCACGGACATGTTTGATACAGGTTACAGGCATGTTTGATAAAGGTTACAGACATGTTTGACAGAGGTTACAGACATGTTTGATACAGATTACAGACATGTTTGACAGAGGTTACAGACATGTTTACAGACATGTTTGATAGAAGTTACAGACATGTTTGACAGAGGTTACAAACATGTTTGATACAGGTTACAGACATGTTTGATACAGGTTACAGACATGTTTGACACAGGTTACAGACATGTTTGATACAGGTTACAGACATGTTTACACACATGTTTGATAGAGGTTACAGAGGTTACAGACATGTTTGATACAGGTTACAGACATGTTTACAAACATGTTTGATAGAGGTTACAGAGGTTACAGACATATTTGATAGAGGTTACAAACATATTAACTTGGTGGAGTATGGGAGTGGGTTGGGTAAAATACCGCTATTTTAAAAATTGGCACTTTCAATGATAATGTTAACAACATTAATGATAATGTTAATAACTATAATAATAATGATAATGATAAAAAAATAAAATAAAATAATGAGTGAATGTGAACAACAATAATATAATATTTATAACTATAATGATGATGATGATAATAACAACAACAACAATGTTAACAATGATGATGATAATATAATAATAATGTTAATAATGATAATAGCAATAATAATAATAATGATCAGTGAATTCAGTACAGAACATTTCTCTGAGTAAATTTAGACTCAATGTGCTGGCAATCATCCATTCATATACAGCCACACCCGGAAATGACTGACCACACTCATCATACACACACACGCACCCATGAGCAGAAAACACAGCTCAATATTGAGACTGGGGCCTTTCATTAAGCAGTTACTTTTGAACAAAGAGGAATGGATTTTGGTGAAAGCATTCAATCTGTGACCAAACAACTACTTTACAGAGGAATCAGTACAACACAAACAATACAAAAGAAATCTTCTATATCAAAGTGTACACAAATAAACACACACACACACATACCCCCCACCCACCCACCCCCACACACACACATAAACGCACCTTCCACCAGCAGCAGACCTTTGGACTTCTTCCCTCCAATCCAGACCATGTACTCTGCTTCATCCTCCAGAGTGCTCTTGGGGACAGTGAGGGTGTGCACGGTGCCCTCCACCTTCAGCTGGCAGTCCTCGCTGGGGAAGATCTCCGTGCCATCCTTGAACCAGCGGGCTGGCAGGTCAGGGAGGTTGATCTCACAGGTCAAGGTCACTGAATCACCTTCTGTGACCTCTGTTTCTTTGAGTGGAACGATGATCTCCACTGGAGTTGCTGTACAGATGATTAGAGTCAAATTGCCCAAGGTTCCCAGAACAACTTCAATGGCATAAAATCAACAGCAGTTCATGCGGTAATCAATAGTTAAAGCCTTGATATCATATAATTTTGAATAGAAGGTAACTCAGAGATGGAGACTGAGATCTAACACCTACATGCTGTTGAAACAGTGACTGTGAAAATAACAGAATCAGAACAATATACTTTTTGTACATATCTCAAGCACAATACATGAAAAAATAAATGAATAAAAATGCAGAAATAATGCTTATAACTCAGCCCTATTTCATTCACTTCTTGATAATTTTCCTATATATGCCCCAAAGGCAGTGTCAAGGACTGAAGAAAGAAAGAAAGATCACATGGTTATTGGGTTGTAACAAGCCTTACCATTGACAGTGAGAGCAGCAGATGTCTCGTTGTCACCCACACGTGCCGTGTATGTTCCACTATCGTCAGGAGTGACATCAGCAATGGTGAGGGTGTGAGTGACGCCGTCCTGATCCATTTGGTATCGGTCACCAGGCAACAGCACCTCCTTGTCCAGCAGCCAGTCAACCGGGGCGTCAGGTTTGCTGATCTCACAGGACAGCTGAACGGTGTCGCTCTCCTCCGCTGTGGTGTCCTTCAGTTTGACGGTGAAGTCAGCTTCCACATCTGCCAGACAGAGGGAAACGTTAACTGATGCCACACAGAGCTAACATGATACTTCCTGGTTTCATGTCTTTCTTTATTGGAGGTAGTAATGGAACATGTCTGTCAGTGGGTGTGTGTGTGTGTGTGTCTGTGTGTGTGTGTGTGCTTGTATGTCTGTTTGGTTGTTTTGTGTGTGTGTGAGCGCACGCGGATGTGCGTTCATGCACGTGTATGTGTTTTTGTGTCTGTGTGTGCATGTGTGTGTGTGTGTGTGTGTGTGTGGGGAGGGGGGCAGAGGTCTGGGGGGGCCCATGGGCACAGGATCAAAACGCCACCCAACAGACAACAGATATGACTAACACAGCCACTGACCTTGCACAGTTAGCTTGGCACCGCTGCTCTTGTCCTTGATCACCACAGTGTACTCCGCTGTGTCGTCCAGTTGGGCTTGTTTCAGCACCAGGCGGTGAACTTTGCCATCCGTCTCCATGGCAATGACGTCAGAGGGTTGAAGCTCGACGCCATCTTTGAACCACTTGGCAGGGACGTTGTCCTCAGTGACTTCACACATGAAGGTGACCGTCTCTCCCTCCTTGCAGGTCTGCTCTGTGAGCGGGATGGTGAACTCCAGAGGAGCTTCTGTCAGGACAACAAGGCCGCTTGTACTGGTCATGGCTGGCTATCAGTTTAGATAATACAAATATGCATGAAGGGGTGTCCTTTACAGGAGAATCCACTTTATTTCAAACTTAAAAAAAAAAAAAAAAATCAAATGGAATCACCAATTTGTTTCAAATACTGGTCTTTTTGAGCCATTATATGCTCACTGTGTAGCAGTCTATGAAATATCAAACTGACATCAGACACAATATATCACGTCTTTTTTTTTTTTATCTGAAAATTTCCATTTTTCTGTTTTTCTTTTTAAGCCTGTAAAAAAATTATTAAAAAAAAAAAAAAATACACACAACTTCTGCAGACAAAAGGTTCCACTAAACTAAAATCTCTGACAGTAAAGTAAAGAAGAAGACATGCAGTACAAGAACATCAGAGACATGCATCACAAAAGAGACAGAAGAGAACCAAGGCAAGACAAGGGAACTAACCTTCTCGAAGCATCATGCCAGTCAAGCGACGACTGCCTATCACCACCACATAGTCATCATAATCAGCCATGCTCACATCATGCACAATCAGTTTGTGGGTCCTCCCCTCCACAATCATTTCATACTTGTTAGAGGGCAGCAGCCGCTGGTCACCACGGTACCATGACACTCGCAAATTGATTTTGGAAACGGTGCAAATAAAGGCTGCAATGGATTCTTCATCCACTGTGAAGCGCTTCAGAGACAGGTTGAGTTTGAGTGGAAACTCTGAAAGGCAAGGTTAGTTGAGGATGGAACTGACAGCACTGCATCATACAAAGCTAGCACAACAGCATTCATGGGGGGGGGGGGGGGGAGAGGGAAATCACAATGCATAAAACTAGCCCCCCAAAAAGTGTAAATTCAAAAGCATCTTCATAAAAACAGCACTTCAAGCAACTGCTCTCTCATATACATGCTTTTCCACAATCACCATAATTCTTATCGTCAAACAATTGAAAGCATTCACAGGGAATAAATCACTACAGTACTTGCATTCAAATGAAACCAACCAGAGCAAACTAGTATTCACCAATCCTAGCTGAATCATACAAAAGCCAAGACAGACAACTACAGAGACTAAACAGTAGAAGCTCCATACAAGCTAATAAAACATGGAAAGCAGTTACACACCACTTGCAGTCTACATAGCAGATATTCCAAGTAGGACACCATACATTTATAGTCTGTACCAAGGGAGGTATGAAGCAAAATGCAGATCATAATGTAGTACCATCTGAAATACTATGGTTATTGAAAAAATTATCACTGTACAATGTCTCAGCTCTATTTTAAGTATCTGTGCCCAGTAATTTGGCAAACATAAACTGGACCTAGTATTGAGGCTTCGAGGCTTTAAGTTGCAAACAGGAACAATGTATAAGGCAAACGATAAAGGAAGAATGGTTCATTGATCTCTAGAATATCACATCGGACAATCTTACAGAGACTAAGAAAAAATGCACATAAAACATAAAAGGTTTGTACTTACATCCAGCAGGCAGGACCCCCACAAAGTGAGTGGTTACATGCAAAGCTTGGATCACTAGATGTCTTCACCATGACAACACAACATTCACATACTTCACAAAGGCATGCTCCGGATCTCGGCCAAGCGCTGTGTACTTTTCGTCTGCAGTGTTGTGTAAGTCTCATTCTTTGAGCACCATGCAGTGCTCTCAACTGCCAGTCTTTGGCATTATAGTGTGTAGCTTTGTATTATCAGCCTGCATAATCTGAGATGTACAGCACTGAACACATAGATGTGATCTTATGCACTTTCCAGTTCAACTGTATTGATCTATATATGCAGGAAAAGACTGTGTTGTTCAAACCACTTTGTGTATTTTCTTATCACAAAAGATTTCTGTGTGTGTGTGTGTGTGTGTGTGTGTGTGTGTGTGTGTGTGTGTGTGAAATGACCATTGTATGGCTTCAAATATCATTAATTGAATGTGATTTTTTTTTTTTTTTTCTTACTTATTCATCCTGTAGTTAAAACAAGTGTGATCTTTCAGGTGCAACATTTTACAGGACAACCTAAGATTTAATGTCTGTCTTTTCAATATCCTTTCTTTTCAGTTTCAGTTTAAAGGAGTTTTCACAGTATGTGGATTTATCTGTATCACATCTGCTTTCAAAATAATTATGTTGAAATGTACAGGGTTGGTCCTTTTTTTTGTAGGGGTGGGGTGGGGGGTGGGGTGGGGGCGTTTTTTTTTTGTTTGTTTTTTTTTTGTTTTTTTTGTTGTTGTTGTTGTTGTTGTTTTTCAACTGTTCTTCTGTTCAACTGTACTTGATTTATTTTGATATATGTCTTTTCAGTGTCCTTCTGTATGTATCCAGTATATACTATGTTATTTAAATGTTTGTGATATATACTACAGTGCTATCAAGATGTTTTTGATATATGTATTGATTAGTTATATATGATCTAAATAAGTGCAGTCCTGCTCTTCATGGCTTGTGCACAATACTAGTGTATGCTTTAAACTATTCTTGTTTCTCCATTGTATACTTACTGTTCTAAATTGTGTGCACTGCATCACTACTTGTGTGTATATTGGTACAAGATTATATTTGACTACACCACACCACACTACTCAACTACTTTAGAACTGAAGCAGGATATAAAAAAAGGAATAAAGAAACTTTAAGCAATTTGTTAACAGTGTGAATTATTGTGTTCCTAAAGCAAAAATGGATCTTGAAAAAAATCTAAACTTTCTTAGAATGTGTGAACTGAAATATCATATTGCAGACCACTATCCCCATCTCTCTTGTACTCATTTGTATTTTCAATACATAAACTTCTTTGTAATGTTCCAGAGCTTCTGCTCAAAGTATCATTCATCTGTTCTTTCAGTTTTCTCTGTATCTACTTCTTACACACACACACACACACACACACACACACACACACACACACACATGGTCATTCATGATCTGAGAGGTATATATCTACCGAAATAAAGCAGCTATGTTAGATTGCTAAAGATACACAAGTGTATATGAGTGACATTAAAACCAGAACAGGTGATCCACAAGTCAACCTCAATGTAGTTTCAAGATTTTGAAAAGCTCTGGAGTGATAAACACAAACATCCCGCAACACATTCTTCCATCTCTTTATTGTGTAAACCATCAGATCTCAGCTATGAAAAAAGAAAAGTTAGTGGAGAAAGTTCCATTTATGAGACTACATACATTCCTCACCACAGTCATCAGTGTGACCTTCTACACAACACATAATTGCAGGGGGATATATGGCTGCCACCAAGTTCACACACACTGGGTTGGTACAACTCTTTGCCGTAGTACAAGCTGTATCCAGTCATCAGCCACGTACTTGCTACACACAAACATCCAGCTGTTCTCGTAGTCCTTACTCACAGTAATATATCAAAAGCACTCAGGGAAGCCAGACAAAAAGGTGAAAGAAAAAGTAATTTTATATACTGTGTAAATTTAGTTTTGTGTAATCTGTGTCTGTTCTTCTGAAAAATGGTAATGTTGCCCTCACTGTGCACCCATCTTACTTCATCTGATAACATTTTAGGTACAGAACTGTCTTCCTTTGCAATAGAATCAAATCAATCCTCTTTTATTTGAACCACCACCCTGATATATTTCTGACATTTCTGTCATTCACTTCACTCCTGGCTTTATAAAACAAACAATTTCATTGACTATCTCCTTTTTCAATCCCTCTTCCGCCTATCCCCAAAGCCTGTCTATTTTGGAGTGAAACACACAACGCCGATCTGCAAGACCAGGTCCCTGCAGGTCAACAAACTCTTTGGGAAGGAGTGTGGACACACACAAACCTAAAGATTTTTATGTGTGCACTATCTTAATAAAAGTGCATAATGTCTAAATCAAACAGTCCAGACTCATATCATGAAAAATGAAGCAGAACAAAAAAATGCCCCCTTTCTTAGAAAAGAAAAGCTACAGAATACATATAAAATGAAATAAAATGTCTATATTCATGGTCTGAACGAACATGCACCAAATCCCAACATGCCCAAAGAAACAAAATTGAAAAAAAAAGTCTTTTTCAGACTGCAAAGAACATGCATCATTCTCAGCACATTAAGTCTTAAAAACTCATTCCTTCAACAAATCACAACATGTGATGGACACACGACAGGTAACTAACACAGGTTATGCCAATGGGTCACCATGATCAATCACACACAGAATTACAACTGCTCAACAGACACTGAAGGCGCTCCGTTACATCACGTTACATCCTGTTACATCATGCAAGGGGGGTTAACCAGCACTGCTGGCCAACAAACTTCATTGTGCCCACACTACCATCAGTCACAGCACAGAGAGTCACACTCATCACAATGCTGAACACTGCCACCTCATCTACACTGAGGGCAGACACTGCAATATTCAATCAATCAACAGTCACAAATCTTGTGACCTTACTTTACCAAATGCTCAGGCCAGAAAAAAACAATCATAGTCATAGTTATCTTGCAATTCACAATGGTTGCCTTTCATGCTTTTGTAGCTGAAACACTAATCTGTTATGACAAAGAAAAAGGACAAATAAATTTGAATTTCTGTAAAACTCTGGTAGAAATAATTGTAATGAGCAATTACAATGAAATGGGACATTGTGTCTTTCTTTCTTTTTTTTTTTTTTTTTTTAAGATGTATGGTTGAAATGATAAGTAATACTGACAGAGAAATGGGACAAATGGGAATGCATTTGTTTGAATGTAGCAGCAGACAGCAGGATGAGCATTCTGCATGAATTAAACCGAAGACATTGTCTGCATTATAATGAGGTGATCTGTCTGTTGCTGTGCTCAGGGAAAAGGGATGCCATCAAAAGCTCTGGGGTAACTTCAAACACACATGCAGTTTCTTCAAAAGCACACATCCATAGAAATCTATCCACAACAACATATTTCAACATGCACAGCAATGTGTTACATCCAATGCCATGCACCATGGACATGCACAGTGACATGACGAGCCACTGGTTGTTTTCCCTGATCCACTCACAACATCACCAAATTTCACACAATTTCACATCATTCAGCTCCAACAATCAACCAGTCATTTTCCAGGCATTTTACAAAGAAATGAAATAAAGTTTTACCAAAATAACATGCTGCAGGAAAGATTGTCATTTGGCAAGTCTTCATCATGCAGGTTTCAAACATTCTTTGTGCAAAAAAGACACAGTAATCTACCTTTCAACAAAAGTGCATTTTGTTAATAAATAAACTAGATAATGTGACAGATTTCATGCTATGTTGCTTTCATTATTAAAAAAAAAAAAGTGAGACATATCTACAAATAGTTTCATCACAGCTTTCACCTAAAAATAAACAGGAAAAAAAAACTACAGCAAAAAAGAACAAAAAAAAGTTTAAAAGTGGCATAAAAAATCCAAAATATCAGAAAAATAGTTCAGAGATTCCATCAGTCAGATCAAAACCAAAAAAACAAAATAAAATAAGAAATAAACAACAACAACAACAACAACAACAAAAAAGCTGTAATAATTCCCTGTCATGCTGAGGCACAAACCATCAACATCACACAAACAACTCCCACTCACCATCGAGGTGTAAGCATGCTGAGCTCTTTCTGTCTCCAACGACAACGGAATACTCAGCCACATCACTCTTGTCAACATCCTTGATGACGAGCGTGTGTGTGCGGCCGTCGTCCTGCATGATGTGTTTGTTGCTGGGGGTCAGGGGCTGGCCGTCCTTCAGCCAGGTCACCGTGACATCGTCCTTGTTCACCTCACACTGGAAGTACGCCATCTTGTGCTCCTCTGTGTGGACTTCACTCAGCTCTGCCGCAAAGTCCACTGGTACCTCTGTCAACGACAGTATGTATAACACTGTCATGTCTGGGAGTATGTCATGAGGTCTAAAGGTATTTATGGCAATGATATGGCATGTGACAGTTTCATATTTGTTGACAGTATTACATGAAGTCTGCAAGTACTAATGGCAATGACAATATGGCATGTGACAGTGTAACATTAAACAGTATATTTGAAGTCCAAAGGTACCTTCATAAATGATAACATGACATGTGACAGTGACAGTGACATATTTAGCATGAAGATCACAGTATCTGTGTCTGTAAGAGTAAAGGGATGAAGTGACAGTGTCATGTCTGACCCCATGTCACAAAGTCTGTATGTGCTCTGGGATAGAACTGATAGTTTGAGAATCATTGACTAATAGTAAGAGAATCATTGAAACAGACTTTGCTGGAGATCAGTTTATCTATGTTCGTGTTTAGCCATCAGGAAATGACATACTCAATTTTCTGACAACAGCTTCCCACTTGTGTATCCGACACACACGAGTAAAGTAAAAAGTGAAATCAGATATAGACAGGATCCATATCTCATTAGTAGTGTTTTCCATATAGTACTGAGAACAGATGACCTTATGTCTCTCGATAAATCCCACACCAAGCACATTGTGAACATAGCCACAGCAAACAAAGTCAGGCTCCGTCCTGTTCTCTGCATCAGAAACAGCAAAACACTAAACCACAACTCCATCCTTTGAAACAAAAGAAAATCTGGATAATGTGACAGAACCCAGCACTTAAAACAGACTGGACAACTCACCATGCACAGTCAGAGAAGCTGTGGTAGATTTGTCTTCCACTTTGGCAGTGATGTCCCCTGCATCTGGCAAAATAGGCATCCGTGATGATCAAACGATGCACAGTGCCTTCACGCACCATGCTGTAGCGACGGTTATCACTGATCTCTCGGCCTTCATGGAACCACTTGGCAGTGGTGTTGTCAATGTTGACCTCACACTCAAAGACGGCTGTCTCCCCTTCATTGATCTCCTGGTTCTGCAGGGGGCGTAGAATTTCTGGAGGCAGCTCTGTCAACAACACACAAGTTGGGTCAGAACACACCATCAAGTCAACAGTCATGCACAACCACACAAACATATATGAATTAATATACATTATGCCATGGAACATTCTCTTTCTCATCCACTCTGTTTCTTTTCTCACACACACACACAAAGACACAAACACACACAATGAGGCACACCTGTACTTGCACTCATCCAAACCAGCCCTTACCTCTAATGAAGAGAGATGCTGAAGTCTTTTTGTCCTCCACCTGGATGGTGATGAGACCCTCATCATCCACAGAGCAGTCTTGGATGATCAGTTTGTGTTTACGCCCCTCCTTGACAAACTGCATGCGTGGGCCTTCCTGCAGCTCCACGTCATCCACAAACCACTTGACGGTCTCCACGTCCTTGCTCAGCTCACACACAAACTCTGCTGTCTCCCGCTCCATCACGCTGACGTCATTGAGCGGCACCACAAAGTCTGCAGGCAGCTCCTGCACTGTCAGTGTGGCCGTGCAGGATGTGTCAGCAGCCTTGACCTTGATCTCTCCAGCGTCTTCCATCACCACATCAGAGATGACCAGTCTGTGCTGCAGCGGTCCATCCTTGATGATCTCGATGCCATCACCAGGCTGCAGTTCTTCATCATCCAGGAACCACTTGACAGAGGGCAGATCCTTGTTCAGCTGGCAGACAAACTCCACTGAGGATTTCTCATAGACAGTCTGGTCTGTAATGGGCACAGTGAACTCAACAGCCACCTCTTCCACAGTGAACTTGGCGCTGGACTCCTTGTCCCCGATCCTGACCGTGACGGTGCCAGCGTCCACAGGGGTGCTCTCTTTGATGAGCAGCTTCAGCACAGTGCCGTCAATGAGGAACTCAAACTTCTCATCCTCCTGCAGTTCCTGATCATTGATGAACCAGTGGACGTTCTTCTTGTCAACAGGCAAGGTCAGGGTGCACTCAAACTCTGCTGTGTTGCCTTCTGGTACTGTCACATCCTTCAGTGGCACCGTGAAGTCTGCTGACACTTCTGACACACACACAAGAACACACCACAGTGAAGCACTCTGAGTGAAGTCATACAAGTAAAGAAAACAACAAAAACAGTTTTCAAATACAAGCAACGAACTCTTAATTCTACAATTAACCTTCAATCAAAATCAGTTTACAGGAAAAATTCAAAGAGACCTCAAACAGAAAGAAAACAAAATGTTTCAAACCAAAGTGGTGCAAACCAACATGTTCTCACCTTCAACAGCCAGTTTGGCAGAGGACTTGTTGTCACCAATCACCACAGAGACCTCACACTCATCATCTGGTGACAGGTTGTGGATGGTGAAAGTGTGCTCCATGCCATCTGACACCACTTCGTACTTGTCTGAGGGCGCCACAGGCTGTCCATTGATGAACCACTGGATGGGTGACTCGTCATCATTGGTGCTACAGGTGAAGGTGGCACTGGTATTTTCTTGGCCTTGTGTGTCTTGTAAATGAGAGGTGAAGTCAGCAGGGACAGCTGTAAGAACACAATATCATCATGACAATGGGCTCTTTGTACATTAGCACTGGGTCATGGATATCAGTGTTTAGACAGGAACAAACTGTGCTTTATGTTAGGGGAATTCCTCTGTGTGTGTGTGTCTGTGTCTGTGTGTGTGTGTGTCTGTGTCTGTGTGTCTGTGTGTGTCTGTGTCTGTGTGTCTGTGTGTGTCTGTGTCTGTGTGTGTCTGTGTGTGTGTGACTGCATTAAAAAATCATAATCTTTATCATACATCTGACAAGATAAAGAGAAATGTGGATTAAAGTACAGTCCTGCATGCCTGAAAGTAGCAATGAGCACAAGGACTTACATAACACAATTAAATGACACGAAAATGACAAACAGGGACGACACACTCTCCTGACATTTGACACACCTGAACCCATGACACACAACATGTAACTTACGCTCTACAGTGAGGTTCGCCTCTGTAACAAGCTGTCCGTAAGCGCAGGACACAGGTCCAGCGTCTTTGGGTCGACACTTGCTGATCAGCAGTGTGTGTTTTTTGCCCTCTGCTTTGATGGCATACTTGGGGCTGGGCTCTATCTCCTGCCCGTCCACACGCCACATGATCTTCACATCGGGGATAAACAGCTCACACTCAAACTTGGCTGCTTCACGCTCCTTCACGTGCATGTCTTCCAAAGGCACGATCCACCTCCACTGAAGTCAGAGGCACACATGGTCAGGGTCAGATAGTAGTCATCTGGTGTGATTGTGTGTGTGTGTGCATGCGTGCATGCGTGCGTGCGTGCGTGCTCTGTGTGTGTGTGTGTGTGTGTGTGTGTGTGTGTGTGTGCAAGCATACATGCATGCATGCTTGTGTGTGTGTGTGTGTGTGTGTGTGTGTGCAAGCATACATGCATGCATGCTTGTGTGTGTGTGTGTGTGTGTGTGTGAGTGTGTGTGTGTGTAGTGTGTGCAAGCATACATGCATGCATGTGTGTGTGTGTGTGTGTGTGTGTGTGTGTGTGTGTGTGTGTGTGTGTGTGTGTGTGTGCAAGCATACATGCATGCATGCTTGTGTGTGTGTGTGTGTGTGTGTGTGTGTGAGTGTGTGTGTGTGTAGTGTGTGCAAGCATACATGCATGCATGTGTGTGTGTGTGTGTGTGTGTGTGTGTGTGTGTGTGTGTGTGTGTGTGGAAGTGTCTAAGGATACAAAAAACACTATGACTAGAAAGAGATGGAGAGCTGTCTTCTCTTCAATAGATTTTTAAAGTAATCTGTCTAGCATAAGACTGGGCTATGCAATGATCTGTGTCTACCTTTGAACATACACCACCTAAAATGAACATTCTGCTTCCTACCTTTCAACACTTACCACCTGTAAATGAACATTCTAATTCCTACCTTTCAACACTTATAACCTGTAAATGAACATTATATTTTCTACTTTTCAACACTTACCTCATTTAAATAAACATTCTACTTCCTAGCTTCAACACATATCACTTGAAACAAACATTGTGCTTCCTACCATTCAGCACATATCACTTGAACAGAACAACTCTACCTTTCAGCACATTCATACTTGACCTGAACATTCTACTTTCATGTTTCTTTTTCAGTACCTGGGCTTTAGGTATGGTGAGTGTCCTCTCCTCCAGTTCTTCTTCGTCCTTTGTTTTGACAGCTCGCACATATCCCGTTGCTTCCTCCTCCTCGGCACTGACTGGGGCAGCAACTTTGGGTTTGGCGCGCTCAAAGGCTTCCAGATCCTCATGCTCACGTGGGGCCATCTCAAAGTGAACTGGTTCTGGTTCACCTTCCAGCTGTATCAGAGAGGACAATACAATAAAATTAACTCACTCAGTACGGCCAGTCCTCTCTTCTCCTCTACACATACCCCTCGGATGTCCAGTGGGTGTCTGAATGACCCAACCTTTAGCTTCCGTCGTCAGAACTGTGGTATTCTTTGTCAACATTCACCTCTTCAGTATAAGAGCCTTCCGCTTGCAATATTTTGATGATGGTAACTGGAGTGAAACACTTTTAACTTCGTCTCTTTCGCCATTCATATGGAGAGAGTTAAAAATCTTCTGAGAAATGCAGGAAATAGCTTTTCAGGACACCAACTTAAAATCTGTTTGTGCTTTCTGTCCATGCCTGAAAATACCCCAAACCAACAAAATGGCAGAGCAGTAAATTGAATCATAATATAGTACTTGATTCAGTTTAGTGTTCTTCTGGGGCAGAAGATTTTGTGCCATTCATGCAATGGATAAAAAGACTTATGGGAAAACATAACAAAAAAAAACAAACAGTGAGATGTACCTCAGGTCTTTCTCGTTTCTCAGCAGGAATGTACTCTGTGCGTTCAACGTCGGGTGAGATGGGTTTGGGTTTTTCCTCAGGTGATGGGGATTTGGATTCCACCTGTTCCACGTGTTTCAGGTGAACATCCCAGACGTCCTCAACCTGCACCTCTTCTCGCTTCACCTCTCTGTGGGCACACAGCAAACATTGTAATGCAGGACTACAAGCAACACAAGTGACAGAAATGGTTCAGGTGAACATCCCATCCAACTTCCATTTTACCTTTCTGTTGGCACCTCTCTGTGAGTATTCTGGTTTTACTCTAACCTCTGACTGACATGTTTCACAAGTACCTTCAGAGATAACCTGTCATTTGAGGGTAGTTAAAAGTCCCCTCATTATTACTACGATTGTGTTTACATTGTAAAAACTGGACCAGTGCATTTTAGCAGTGTATTCTGATCTGTTTCATTTCTGATCTCTAATGTGTATTTTAGCAGTGTGCTTCACCTGTTTCATTTCTGATCTCTAATGTGTATTTTAGCAGTGTGCTTCACCTGTTTCATTTCTGATCTCTAATGTGTATTTTAGCAGCGTGCTTCACCTGTTTCAATTGTTACCTCTGACCAGTAGTTTGCTGTACATTCTGATAATTTGATATTCTTTTTGCATTTGTTGTGCAATATACATCCTCTGATAGTAACTTCTTAAGTAGTTTTACACAGTTTAGCAGTGCATTCTGACCTCTGCCCAGTATTTCATTATTTCAACACTGCGTTATGACCTGTGACCTCTGACTACTATTTCAGCACTGTATTCTGATCTGTGTTTTCACTGTGACCTCTGACCTGTATTTTACTATTTCAGCCTTGCATTCTGACCAGTGACCTCTGACCTGTATGTCACCATTTCAGCATAGCGTTCTGACCTGTGTTTGAGCTGTGCCTTCCAGTCCAGCACCTCCTCCATCTTGTCTGTGACCATGAGGGTGGCGGGGGCTTGTTCAGTGCCGTGTTCGTTGCTGGCGGTGACGGTGTAGGTGCCTGCATCCTTGGGCTTGATGTCGTTGATGCGCAGAACATGCTCCTTGGTGCTCTCGTCGTAGAACACCTTGTTGCGTCCACCGTCCTGCAGCTTTGTCCACTTGCCCTTGGACCACTCCACCTTGGGCGTCGGCTCTCCATCCACAATACAACGGAACTCGGCTTCGTGGCCTGGAAAACATACATTCAAGTCAGCTGTCTACAGAAATGTTAAGCTATCTAGTATTCCATCATTTTTTTCTTAATCTGTCAGAATGTGGCCTGAAAAAAAACAAAACACACATTCAGGTCAGTTAAAAACAGAAATGTTACCTGGTGGTCTACCATTTTATTCTTAATCATGTCAGAATGTGGCCTGAAAAACACACATTCAGGTCAGTTGTCTACATAATGATACCTAGTGGTCAATAATTTCATTCTTGACATATCAGAATTCTTCATTGCTTGCTGAAGTGCATATATAAGTACAAGACTTGTGACATGTAGACATTCATCAATAATATGTAAACAGTCTTTCTTCATTTATGGTGATCAAAAGATGTATGTTAAAAGTTTGGTGTTCTTTGCTGTTGAAGGCTAAAAGTCTGTGTGATACATGGAAAGTCATGGTTCATGATTCTCTGCCCAGGACACAGCGGACCAATGACCAGTGGCCAGCTCATGTCGGTCTCTGTTCACAGAAACGGTGTTCAGCTTCACTACAGTTACAGACTGCTATTCACTGGTTTGGTTAACCTCTTCATCCATTCCATTCTTAACAACTCAGTCTTTGGTTTTTTAGCTTACCAGTATATCATCATTTTCAACCGGTTCCTGTTTCTGTGACATTATTTACACCAATCCATTCCAAATGATCAATTATATCTTTTGGCCATAGCATCACTCACTCTAGCACCATGTAAAATGCCTTCAAACACTGCTGTGCCATTCCCTACCTTCCAGTACACTGCACTTGAGTGGCGTCTCCACAAATTTGGGGGCACGACCACGTATCTCCAGGTTGGCAGAGCACAGATCTTCACCACCATTGTTTTTGGCCACTGCCTTGATCTCTCCCTGCATGCTGGGAGCAGCGTCGGAGATGACCAAGGCATAGGTTCCCTGTTTGGGGTTCACCTCGAAGCGGATGTTCTCCCCTGGCTGCAGCTCTTCACCATTGAGGAGCCTGTAGTGGTGGCAGAAACAGTAAGCAATGAAATAATTGGTCTTTAACACATGCAGCAAAATAGTGTACATGTGATAATACACAGACCAACCAGAGCGATATGACTTTTGCACTGACCATCCAGTCATACATTATTAACACACTAACCAACCAGACAAACATGACTAACACACTGACAGACCAGACAAACATGACTAACACACTGACAGACCAAAACTGACTGACACACTGACCAACCAGACAAACATGACTAACACACTGACAGACCAGACAAACATGACTAACATGCTGACCAACCAGGCAAACGTGACTAACACACTGACAGACCAGACAAACATGACTAACACACTGACCAATCAGACAAACATGACTAACACACTAACAGACCAGACAAACGTGACTAACACACTAACAGACTAGACAAACATGACAAACACACTGACCAATCAGACAAACATGACTAACACACTAACAGACCAGACAAACATGACTAACACACTAACAGACCAGACAAACGTGACTAACACACTAACAGACTAGACAAACATGACAAACACACTGACCAATCAGACAAACATGACTAACACACTAACAGACCAGACAAACGTGACTAACACACTAACAGACTAGACAAACATGACAAACACACTGACCAATCAGAAAAACATGCCTGACACACTGACCAATCAAACATGACTGACACACTGACCAATCAGACAAGCATGACTGACACACTGACAGACCAGACAAACATGACTAACACACTGACAGACCAGACAAACATGACTAACACACTGACAGACCAGACAAACATGACTAACACACTGACCAATCAGACAAATATGACTAACACACTAACAGACCAGACAAACATGACTAACACACTAACAGACCAGACAAACATGATTAACACACTAATAGACTAGACAAACATGACAAACACACGGACCAATCAGACAAACATGACTGACACACTGACCAATCAGACAAACATGACTGACACACTGATAGACCAGACAGACATGACTGACACACTGATAGACCAGACAGACATGACTGACACACTGATAGACCAGACAGACATGACTGACACAGACAGACCAGACAAACATGAATGACACACTGACCAATCAGACAAACACGACTAACACACTGACCAACCATTGTGATGTGACTCACCAAGTGATTTCAGGCATGGGCACTCCGGCTACCTGGCATTCAAACTTGACCTCACCCCCTTCGGGCACCAGGGCATCTGACAGCTTGCGCTTGAAGGTGGGTTCCTTGACAGCTGTTCACACAGTGTGACACTGACTGTTAGTTTGAGTGGTTTGGTGGTGGGGTAATATGGGGACAAGTGTGACAACACACACACACACACACACACACACACACACACACACACGCATTTAATATTTTTTAATGTACAGTAGTTTAATTCCTCATAGCCTTGCAGGAATCAGCTTTCACTACCAAATACTTCCCTTGGTGTACTCCTCCTCACAAACACTTCCCTTGGTGTACTCCTCTCTCACTATGAACCATTTATATGTCACCCCTTCTCTCACTCTGAACCAATTTCATGTCATCCCTCTCACACTTTGAACCATTTATATGTTAACCTTTCTTTTGCTTTGAACCATTTGCCTGCCAGCTCTGCACTTAAAGCCCTTTGTCAACACATATCTCACTTTAAGCCATTTATCTGTCAACTATCCTCCCACTTTGAGCCATTTACCTGTCAACCCCTCTCTCATTTTGAATTCTTTCCTGTAAACCCCTCTCTCACTTTGAGCCTTTACCAATCACCCTGAGATACATCCTCCAAGGTAAATTATCTCACTGAAGGTCATTATCCAGTACTTTTAGGTACACACCTATCACGCTAAGGCACACACCTATCATGCTGAAGCACGCACTGATCAGTCACTTTGGTGTACATACCTATCACTTTGAGTCGACCGTTGCAGGACACTTGTCCGGAAGGATTCTGAGCGCGGGCAGTGTAGAGACCAGCGGTGTCCATTTTGCACTTCTCCAGCACCAGTGTGTGAGTGTTTCCGTCCACCTCCAGGTGGATGTCCTCTGTGTTCTGCAGCTCTTTGTCTCCCTTCATCCTGTTCACATAACAACGATCATAACAACCTGCATTTACATAGCACCTACACTGCACTTCAAAGTGTGTTTAATTATACATCTGGCTTGAATGAGGAGCAGAAACAGGAAAACTATTGAAGATACCAACTCAACAAATCATTATTTTGAACAACACTTACAAAAAACAAATGCACTAACCCCACCCGACACCATCCCCACACACGTACTTGCATGTGCACCTCCAAGAAGATACTGAATGTGTCCCATCCTTCTCTATCCTGTACCAACACTTCTCTGTCCCACCCCTTAACATACACATGTCCTCTTCCAGCTCATCCTCCTCTCACATGCACATGCTTTTGAGACAAAGATCGATTGTTTGAAATATTGTTTCAACCAATACTGCGGTAATCTAATCTGGCAGAAACATATGAAGTGAGTGTTATTTCTGTTGCATTATTAGTGACACATCTCCAGAATAAACTAAATAATTTGAGTTTGTAAAGAGCAGTTTGACAGAATCATTGTTAATCATCAGTGTTTTCCTCCATCTCAGATGTCTCCTATGTTCTGCAATTCTTTAACTCCCTTCAACCTGTTATTTCAACCATCATTATCATCACCACCATCATCATCATCAGCATCAGTTTCAGTTTCAGTAGCTCAAGGAGGCGTCACTGCATTCGGACAAATCCATATACGCTACACCACATCTGCCAAGCAGATGCCTGACCAGCAGCGTAACCCAACGCACTTAGTCAGGCCTTGAGAAAAATCGCATCATCAATGATGTGCATTTTAAACCTTCATCCTGATTGTACCTACATAGGCATTTTTGCCCCATCATCATCAGCTTCATCTGTCATCACTGTTTCCATGATGCTTACTCATATTATTATCATCTTTCCAAGTACTCATCTTCACCAATACCACCACCACTACCACCACGACTGCTGTGACTACAAGGGGACAGGATCTGGGTGAGAAACGGTGTCATGGAATCCACAGAGGCCAGTGACATGGGTGTCATACCATGTGACGTGGGGTTTGGGTTTGCCAGTGACCTGGACCTCCAGGCGGATGGTCTCTGTCTCCAGCACCTCGTATGTCTCCAGCTTCTTCACAAACTTGGGGCCCTCTTTCTTCTCTGCTCACACACACACACAAAGAGTATTATATTAGTCACCTTTATAGTGACTGCACTTCCTTTCCTACACACACACACACACAGAGTATCAGTCAACTTTATATGGTGCATCACCTATTCACCAATAAACACACACACACACACACACACACACACATGACACACACAACACACACACACACACACACACACACACACACACAGTCCACTGACCTTCAATGGTGAGTGTGGCCTCTGTGGTGGCCTCTCCAGCCTTGTTGGTGGCCACTGCCTTCACCCTCCCAGCATCCTCCACCTCAGTGTTCTCCAAAGTCAGGGTGTGGGAAACGTCGGCAAAGCTGCTGCGTTCATCCACATGGAAACGGAGGCCTGCCTCCACTGGCTGTTCGTTCAGGAACCTGGCCACACAGCACAAAACAACAACAGTAACACTGTCACTGTGCCGCACAACACCTTTCTAATGCTTACTTAGCAAATCTGTTACAATATATCTTTATTCATCTAACTAGCACATCCTCAAGCGTGTTGGGTTAAGCTGCTGGTCAGGCATCTGCTCAGCAGACGTGGTGTAGTGTATTTTGATTTGTCCGAGTGAGGTGACACCTCCCTGAATGACTGAAATGAACTTAACTTTTCTAACTGGGAATTAATTGCGCTTCCACAGGCTTGTCACTTACACCACACAACCTCTCAACACACAGTCAAGTCCAACACACATAAAAACATGACAAAGGTTGGACTAAAAGGTAAAAAGGTTAGACAGTACCTCAGTCACATGATAATTCGTCTCATATGCTCCAAAAACATCATTTGCTGTCATTGTGAAAATGTCTTCTGTAGACTCATATATGAT
>NC_134876.1:67616717-67619217 GCF_041734735.1 Babylonia areolata
ACAGCCACACAGGTGTATGTTCCAGCATCTTCTTTCTCCGTGTCCTTGATCTCCAGACAGTGGGTGTCCTCATACTTCTCAAAGTGGTAGAGTTCCTGGTCCTCCAACACCTCATCGTTCAGCTTCCAGGTGACTGCAACAGGTGAGTGGTCAGTCGTCACCACACCTGTTCTCAAATCAACTACCGTCAGTATGCTGTGGACAATAGTGATGCATGTCTGCTGTATGCTGCACTGCTCTGTCTTCTGTTGTAATGCATTACTCTGTGGTGGGTTGTATTGTATCAGAGTATAATTATTGTAACTAAAAGCATTACAAGGGATCATATTCTACTGAATTTTGTTTGGTAATCTACTGTATTTCGTTCAATATAAAAAAAATGTCTCCCACAGTTCAGTTTCAAGGAGGCATCAAAGTGTGTGGACTGATGCATATATACTGTACTATATCTGCTTTAAAAAAAACTAAAGAAAATTTAAAAAACACAGCAGATGCCTGACCTGTGCATGAAACCAGCATTCCCTGCATGTTAAGACACCTGCTCCACGCCTTCACATAGTTGATTTGGGAGTTGACTCAATACTACCAGAGCATGACCTCGCCTGTATGACTGGCAATACACAGAACACTGTTTGGCCCTGTCTCACCTGTAGGTTTTGGATTGCCGATGACCTTGACCAGGAACTGGGCACGGTCATGTTCACGCACCACCACTTGGTGAGGCACCTTGATGAACTCAGGTGCTGCTCCTTTCTCTTCAGGTACTTCTGCAATGTTAATGCACACATATGCATACACATACACAGAAGCACACACACACAGGTGCACAAACACACACACACACACAAGACTGATATGTTTTCACTTCACTGTTACCATCACAGAAGTACATCAGGTAAAATATATTTATTTTGCCTAAGAGCAAACCACACAAATGAAAAGAAAGCATACAGTGTACTGACAATGTGACAAAGAACAGCCATCCGTTTTTTCCTTTATGGAAGAAACAAGTCGTGCAAGCATGTGTGGCATCATGAAGGAGTGCATGACCCATGCCATGAGGACAGTCCACTGAACACTTATGGTCAGTACACAGACCTGTCGTATGTAAAACAGTGTACTTACCAGTGGCACCCTAACATCATTCTTCAAACCCACCTCTTCCCAAGATAGCCCCCCCCCCTCCCTCCTCCCTGGGCCCTCTGCCTCTTCCTTGTTTTCAGTTTTTTCCCCACTTTAGATTTATGCATGCGTGCCACTGACTGGTGTCAAAGTGCTTTGATTTGTCTCTGCACAAGATTTAGCCCTATATAAATACTAATTATCATTATTTGTATCATCCTTCTCTGAGTTTTGTTTCTTGTCTCACACATACCTTCCACAAACACCTCCGCTTTGGTCCTGTCTGAGCCGGCCGGGTTGGTTGCCTGGCAACTGTAGGTCCCATCATCCTCAGGCACCACATCAGTGATGACCAGGGAAGTTTCTCCGGTCTTCTTGACCTCGATGGTGACATGGTCAGAGGGCAGGACCTCTTTGTCGTTCTTGTACCACTTGAGATCAGGGGCTGGAACCCCGGTGGCCTTGCAGGTCAGCGTGACTGTCTTGCTGGGAAGGGTTTCAACATCTTGGAGAGGAATGACAAACTTGGGGGCTTCCATCTGGACTGCCTCTTCCACAGCCTCCTCCGCAGTCTCCTCCACAGGCTCCTCTGTGAACAGCATCACAATTACATGTTTTGTCTCAGAGAAAAAGAAAAAAAAAGAAATGACTAAAACAAGAGAGACAATACTTTCCTGATTTGTGTATAATATCTACAAAATCAGCCATAGAAATATCGTGTAGAAAAAAAGGTGATTATGCAGGGAAAAAAGTGATCTGTTTGTACCAGAGTGGATGTATTTGACTTTCCATCCATCCATACAATGGGAACGGCTCTTGAAATGGATATGATCCATGCCCTGGCCCTTCATATTTCCCCACTACTCCGATTCTGTTTGTCCAAGGAGGTTCAAACTGCAAGCAAACTGACCTGGAGCCATTGCCCTTGCCATCAGTCACTGGGAGCTGAATTATCTACTTGTACATTACATATACAAACGTGCGCGCACGCACACACACACACACACACACACATACACACACACACACACACACAGCACACACACACATGCACACACACACATACACACACACACACACAAGGACGCGTGCGCACACGCACACTTTTCATGACCAGCTTATGTGACAAAGAATGTGTCACTGACATACAGCATGTCAGAAAAATACATGGCATGCCTTCTATCTTCATGATGACCTGATTGCTCTCCCCTGTGTTGATCTTCGTGGAGGCTGTCTCCTTCACTAGTCACCACTGTTTTATTCATAATCCACAAGCATCATGTGTGGATGATGATGGATGCTGGGGACTGGCATGAAGAGTTTGATGTAGTGTTTGTGGATGCCAGACCATTAACAAAACTTGCATGTCAATTTCTAA
>NC_134876.1:67621717-67729217 GCF_041734735.1 Babylonia areolata
GTGCATGAGTCAAAATGAAGGGGGTGTATGGGATGTAGATATATATTTTTTGGGGGGAAAGGAGAGAGAGAGAGAGAGAGAGAGAGAGAGAGAGAGAGAGAGAAAGATCTGAGTTGGATCAACATTCACATGTCTGCATACATGCTTGTATATGTGTGCTTATGTTTTATTCTTCATCTCTTGAAATAAAACACAAACAATACAGTTTTATTTATTTAACAGAACTTTATTTAATCAAATATTGAAAGGAATGTTGACTATTATGTAGGCTTTAAAGACTTAAAAAGAGGAATCAAGGAGGAGATTTTCAGGAGAAGTCACCTTTAATATATAAAAGAAACTGATTGAACAAAATTAATTCACCCAAAACAGAAGCTGTGTGGTGTCTGGATTACATCAGTCAACGATTGTGCTCAAGAATGAAGGAAAATATGCAGGGTCAAAAATATGCAAAAGCACAAAATATATCAGTGTAGCTGTACCAAAATACCTAACAAGCTGTAGCATTGCTTTATTTCCACAATAGTGGAGTATGGCAGTTATGCAGGATAATAGTAATATTCTATATTTTAGCAGATAAAAATTACACTTCAAAATTGTGACGGTCATGTGACTGTGAGTGAAAAAGGCAAACGCTTCACAAAACACCCTGGTTTTATCAGATATAATACATTTATAGCAAGCTTCTATCTCATGTCTAAATGAAGTCTGTCATGGTTAAACTCAGTGATAATATGACATTATGATAAGATTTTTTGCAGCTCCCCTTTTAATGTTTTGTTTTGTAAAATGACAATAATGAGTCAAGAAGTTTGATCATGAGAGTTAGAGCAATAACTCAGCTTTGATTATTCATAAACCAAATTGATTTTGTTGATTTTATAAACCAATTATATAGAGATGACCATCAAAGTACCAATAAAACGGTCAGCCAAACAACTGTTCCAGCAGTATTTGTCAGGAGAAAGTATGAGGTGTTTACACATAACTGCTTATTACAATCTTATCATTGCTTCTTACATTGTTTTGATAAGATAAAATACTTTCTTTTCTGATTTGCTTGGGAACATTATACATAAAATTTTCATGTATCTTTATACTTGGGAAAAACCCCAACTAACAACCATATGCTACTGTGATACAAATCTTGCACATACACAAAAAAAGAAAAAGAAGAAAACTACTGATAACCTACTGAGATTTCAGACAATTACACAGATGACTGGGCATTAATTTTTCACTAGTCTAAAATACACAAATCTACATAGTAGCTATGCAGATAATATGTCTGCTCACTAGATTGATGAACATAACAATCAATGAAAAGAAAACAACCAAAAAGGATTCTTCTCCAGATTCTTTCCCAAACATGATACTGACAAACCATCCAAGAACACAGCAATCAGTCTGCCTCACAATGCACTGTTAATAGCTGTTCCATTTAAAGAGACAGCATGCACTACCAGTGACAGCCACAGATACCTGTTTTCTGCTGAATTCCACAGGAATGTTTTGCTAACAACATGAACAGTACAACACACTAAAATGTGGATCTCTCACAGCAACCCAATCCAGTTTTTCATCCCAGCTAGTTCACAGGTTAACAAAAATGATCCAACACCATGCTATTCACAGACCATGTCACTCCAATGCATTTGCCTTCCCTCACACCAACACACAGCATAATGTTGTGGTTAACATTTTACATCCACACTGTCACACTGTATATCCAAAATAACAATCAAGTCACAGATCATGCAAATGACACTGATGTCACACAATGTGCAGATAAAGTACAATTTGTCAAGTTGTTAAACACTGTGAAATGAAACAAGCAAAATGAAATTAAAACACCCAAGTAATAACAGTTTCAAGAATCAGACTGATTTCTACAAACTCAAAACAAAAAACAACAAAAATGAACTAAATATAGATGTCTCCCTCAACAAATAACAGAAAGGGAAAACGTCTCAGGCATCAAAAACATTGGCAACTGGCAAGAACTAAAACACTTATTTTCCCTCTGAGACACCAATTCTCCCTCTACCACATAGATTATACCTCTTCCACATGTATTATCCCTCTAACCCATGGATTATCCATCACATGGATTATTCATCTACCTCATGCTCCCTTTACATGAATGTTCATTCCACCACATGGATTCTCCCTCCCACATAGATTATCCAACTCACAGACAATGCCTCCAACACATGTATTCTCCCTCTAATATCTGGTTTATCCCTCTTCTATAAGCCTTATGATAAGGATTCTCCATATAATACTCCCTCTAACACACAGATAATCCTTCTAACACTCAGATTCACCCTCTACCATATGGACTCTGTCTCTGCCGCATGGGCTCTCCTTCCAATACATGGCTTCTCTGTATTAACACAAAGAATCTCCAATTAAACATATGGACTCTCCCTATCCCACTACCACACTGATTCTCCAACAAACGCTACCTGTGTATTCAGTAAAGAGGCCCAAGGAAGCATGGGGGAGAAGGAGGAGGCGTCTTTCTGTCTGGTCGTAGACCAGGTCAGACTCTCAAATGTGACAGACTGCTAACCAGTACAGACAGACTAGGAAAACCTGTTGAAACTCAACAGGCAATGAGAAGAGCAATGTCTGTGTATTCACAGAGCAGTCCTGGCTCCCAAGCATATGTCCATGACCTATGATGTTCATAACTCCTGTGTACTCAACCCGTCTGTATCATCCCACCATCACACTGGAGTATCTTCCCACAAAATTCATATATCCAGACTGTGTATTTTAATTCATAGTGTTCATTTTTATGCAACATCTACATCACACTCTATAACACATACACACAGCTGTCCAACAGTGGTGTCTTTACAGTGTACATTCATCATCACATAAACACATCGAGAACAAAACTGCATGCAGTAAGAAACAAGGAAAAAAAAAAAATGTGAACACTACAAATCAAACGAAAAAACCAGTCCTAAATGTACAGAAAACACAGTACTTGAGACGCAGATGTGATTCCACAGGCATGCAGTCTGCTCATGTCACACAGGGGCAAAGGTTAGACAATCAGAGGTTAAATATCCAAATGCAGTTTATTTTGTCCTCATAGTCTGACTTACAGAACACCTACAATGACTGAACCAACAAAACAAAAAAATCACAATAAATAGAAATAAAAACAAGAAAAACAGCAGACTTCTTATTCATTTTGATATTAACAGTTTCTCGCTCTCTCTCTCTGCATTCACTGGTTGAAAGACTCCTGCACTGAATATAGATGAACAGACATGATTCTAACTTTTTTCTAAAAATCTGGTTAAAAGAAAGTGGGTCACATTCATACTGCTTATGATTAATCAACTTTTCTTTTTGTGTTACATATCTACTGGAGACCATGAGGGATACTTAAAATCATCTTTACATTTACATCATAGACAATGTAATGAGGCAGTGAAATGGATTCAGTTATGTTATGAACTGACCCAAAAAGAGGTCACCTGAGCTCCCCAGCATTCATTTATCAAAGAAAACTTTTAAAACAGCATCAGCAAAGATATTTGGGGCTTTTACAGATACACTGTCAAAAGAATGTCCCTTTATGGAAGACCTTTGAACAGAATCTATGATGTGACTCTCTCATTCAACATTCACAGTGACTATGATCCCAGTTAAGTAACACTCAGCATGCACTGCTCTTGGAACATGACCCATCCTGTCAATCTTGTTCTTAATGATTTATCATCAGATTATCAGACCAAAGACAAACTTGGAATGATCTGACAACACAAACTGCACTGATATCTGTAGTTCTACAGCTGGGCTGGGGCAGCTGAACATGAAGAATATACAAGCAGAGAATGAAATGACAGCTGGCACAGGAAGTGAGAAATCAAAACTTGTTTAAAATGTCAAAGCTGTGAACAGTAGTGGCTGATACAAATATATATGATACACAGGTTACAAAAATCAGCTGGAAAGTTTCACATAGGGAAAAGAAAATGAGAATGAGGTTACAAAAATCCATCTCCACTACTATGTCTTTTGAAATCTATATGTAATACAAAGATGGCATTGGTTGCCTGCAATGTGCCAAGAAACAGACTTTTTTTTTTCATTTCTTTCATGAGGTAAATAAACTTTTTTCTCTGCTGTGACTGACTTCTTATATAATTTTCATAATTAGATCACTGGATAAAAATGTTGGAATCCACCAAAAAATTGTTAAGAAAAAAACAAAAATAAAACCTTTTTTTTTTTACTTTATAACCTGTGCAATTCATACAAATTCTTACCCCTCCAAAATATTAAGGTATATTTTGTTTTTGCACATTTGTTTTCACATCATAAGCTGCAAACATCAACCACATTCTCATTTTTTTGTATTATTTAACAAGATATGCTCCGGATACTGGTGTGTTAAACACACAGGCATATGCATGATATGACAGGAGACATGCTACGCTGCATAACGGACAGTGGAGTATTATGACCCTACACTGAACACACACCAGCCAAGGGGAGGTCACAATGTTGGGGGGGCAGTCTGGGTTCAGCAGCACCAGCAGTTACCAGTGCTGAGTGACAATGGTGCAGACTGCTGATTAGACCCATGCACACTAGCGCCACAACACACTGCTCAAGGCACACCCTGAACACCCCACACCACAACATCACACACCGACCTTCCGCTATCAGATGAGCCACTGTGGTCGCCTCTCCTGCAAGGTTGTGGGCGCGACAGGTATAGGTGACCTTGACATCCTCCAACGTGATGTCGCTGATGTCTAAGGTCGTCTCGTCATCAATGTAGGTGGTGTGGAACTTGGGGCCAAGCGTCACTGGAACGTCATCCACCAGCCATGTGACCTCTGGTCGAGGGATGCCCTTGACCTTACAGGTCAAGTGGGCGGTATCCTTGACCTTGACTGGTGAGTCTTGCAATGGCTTAGTGAATGTGGGACCTTCAAGGTGGACAAGGAGGTCAGCACTGCAGGAAGCCACGCCAAAGGAGTTGACTGCTTTGACTGTGTACTCTCCTTTGTCTTCTGGCTGCACATTGTGGATGGTCAGCCGAACGGTCTCCTCAATGTGTTCCACCCTGAATGGGAGACACACCCCAGAGTATTTAATTCTGATCAGTATTTTAACCGTGATCAGCACGCGCAGTGTTTGATTGTGATTAAAATTGCAGTGAATTATTTTCCGCACTGGATAAAAACATATCGCATTCTTTTTAGTTTCCTGTAACTTTGTGCGTGCGTGCGTGCGTGTGTGTGTGTGCGAGCATGCACATGCGCATATGCAAGTGTGTGTGTGTGTGTGCACACACATGCAAGTGTGCAAATGATGTCTCTCTGTGTGTCTATATGTATATGTTTGCACCTACACACATGGAAATGCATATGCACATACACATGTAGCTACACATGTTACCACCAATTGTACATTTTTCCATCACTATAAGTTTGATAAAAGATAAAGCCCTGAATTTACTACTCAGTTTTTCTTTAATCAAAGTGACACATACCATAAAGTTTGGTCTAACAGCCGTGACTTTTTACCCCAGCTTCAACCTCTGCGACTTATACAAGGATGCAGCTTATTTGAGGATTTTAACGACCCCAGGAGTGTCACATTCTCGTCTATTCTTAGCTGCCCTTCAACTCACCAAATTCATGATTTCTGTCCATGAATTTTTGGATGAGCTTCAGGATAGTGTGCTAACTGTTCACGTTTTATAAATCAAATGCTGACACATTAAAGCCTTCAGATCAGCATTCAGTTCTACTCTGCTCAAGCGTACACCCTCATCATGCCGAAAATGCAACGTAATGCCTATGACGCAGCCTTCAAATTGAAGGTGATCGACCTAGCAGACAACAGTGCAAGCGGCGAACCAGCAGTGACCTCCACTTTGCGTTCAATGTTCATGAAGTGAAAGCAAGGCTGAAGTCAGTGACAAGATGGCAGAGGAAACTGAGCTGGTTCTCTTCAACTCGGGCGCTGAAGACGAAGATTTCAGTGGATTCAGTGAGCAGGATGACATTGAATAAATGTGACTATCCCTAAATTATGGATCTTATTTTCATTGTGTTTTTTGTTTTTTGTGGCACTAGCAGTATTTTCGCTTGCTTTTCTTTGTGTTGTTCCCGCTTGTGTTTATTTCATAACCTACAGTACTGACAGCTTTTCTGTAATATCAGTATGTGTTCCGGTACCAGAAATAAGTGCGGCTTATAAGCCAGTGCGGCTTATGTATGTGTGAAGTTCAATTTTTTCCACAATTTAGTGAGTGCGGCTTATATACCAGTGCGCTCAATAGACCGAACTTTACAGTACATCTCTCCAAACTGAAGGCACTTTTTTTTTCTCAGTTCTTAAATTAAAGTCTTGGTTTCCTCCTGTGAAGGGTTCAAATCCAGGCCACACCACTCACTTGTAGCGGTCACCCATCAGCTCTATGGTCAGCTCCACGTTGTCCTTCATCCAGGTGATCTCTGGCCGTGGAGAGCCCCTCACCTTGCACTCCAACACCACTGTGGTTTCCACATGGACCGTACTGTCAATCAGGGTGCTGATGAAGCTGGGGGCTTCACCTGTCACAAACAATACATGGGTGCATGGTGACACTTCGCCCGTTATAAACAGCACACACGGTATACAGTGACACTTTACCTGTCACACAACACAGCTAAGCTATGACACTTCACACACAACCCACAACTGTACTATGAAGCTTTGCCTCTCACACCCAACACACAGGCATACAGTGATGCTTCACCTGTCACACAATACAACTACATAATGATGCTTAACATGTCACACACAATATTCAACTACACAATGATATTATCTATGTGGTTTTATTCAACCACATATACACAATAGAGATTTCAAGACATATCATGTGCATTACGTGAACACGTGAAGGATGAATGAAGAGAAAAGCTGAATCATAAATACTTCAAGCAGTGTTTTCAGTGATACAGATATAAAAATTAAAAAAAGAAAAGAAAAAAAAAGAAAAATGTAAGAGTGCAATCATCCCCACCTCTGATCTCCCAGGTCAACATATATGCAGACCTGCTTGTGCCTGAACCCCCTTCATGTGTATACACAAGCAGAAGATCAAATACGCATGTTAAAGATCCTGTAATCCATGTCAGCATTCCATGGGTTATGGAAACAAGACCATACCAAGCATGCACACCCCCGAAAACAGAGTATGGCTGCCTACATGGCAGGGTAAAAACGGTCATACTCGTAAAAGCCCACTCCTGTACATACGAGTGAACGTGGGAGTTGCAGCCCATGAACAAAGAAGAAGAAGAAGATCCCCACCTGAAGGATTAACGAAGAGGTCAGCAGTGGTGGAAGCGCTGCCAGCAGTATTTGTGGCAGTGCATGTGTACTCAGCGTCATCATCCAGAGTGGTGTCAGCAATGGTGAGTGTGAAGGTGGCTTCCTCTTCTGAAGTCTTGTGTCGATCATCTGGTGTGATCTCCACCTCGTCACGGTACCTGCAACCGATGTCCCCACATTGCCATTATGGTACACTCAACTCTTAATACCTGGGTTAATCAGTCATATACAATTGCTACACTTATATATTAATTTAATCAGTCAATATCCTGCCATTAGGATGTTGTTGTTTTTTTGTTGTTTTTTTTGGGGGGGATATATTTCACACAGGCAACAGAATGGTTTTATGAGTGTGTGTTGCTTATGCATGTGTGTATGTGTGTGTGTGTGGCGGGGGGAGAACAGGGGGGGGGGGGGGAGGATGCGTGTGCGCAAACAAGTGTTTGCGAATGTGAACATGTATGTGTGTGCACATTCAGTTATATAGGGATGAATTCCAGACAGTATAAGCAGGGTGCCTGTTCCATGACATAAACAAAAGGCCTTACCTCCACAGACTGCCTTTAGTGCTGAAAACAAGAATCATTAAAAGACAGATTATGTGCTGGCTGAGGACTTAATTATCACTTCTGTAGACTCCATGTCCCCAAGGTCACAAGCCTTCTGACCTACAAATAATAGAGAAATAAAACAATAAAATAATGCAATAAAAACAAAATGTTAAAGCAGGTATGTCTCACCAGGTGACAGTAGGTTTGGGTGTGCCGCCGATCTCCACCTGGAAGTTGACGGTGTCTCCCTCTGTCACTTCTTGAGTGCTCAGCTCCTTCAGGAACACAGGCGCCACCAAGCTCACCTCCTCACTCACTGGTTCTTCTGCTGCAGGTACTGGCAGCACCACTGCTTCCTCAACCTCTTCCTTTTCTGCTGGGATGTCTAGCCTCAGAGAGATGGCTTCCTCCACCTCATCCTTTTCTGCTGGGATTTCTGCATGGATGGTGACAGCTTCCTCCAATTCCTCTTTTTCCACTGGCAAAAAGACGGTTTCTTCCACTTCATCCTTTTCATCTGGGATTTCTGCTTTCAAGGTGATGGCTTCTGAAACTTCTTCTTCTGGGGCCTCTACCTTGAAGGCAACGGCAGCGTCTGTTGTGTCTTCTAGTACCAGTGTCTCTGCCTGAAGTGTGACGGCTTCGGTGATTTCCTGGGGCTGGGGTACCTAGAAAGGTGGGGTCAGAGTGAAGGTTGGCTCCCATGATACAGTGGAAAAAGAACACCAAACAAGATGTACACCGCACACACAATACAAACACATGGCTGTATACAACTGAAGACAACAGACACATCATCACAAAAAAACCCGGATCCCACAGACCATAGGCACACACTACAACATGCAGAAATATTACATACACTATTATATACACTACAAACACAGTAGTGCAATACATACACTTAGCAGATACTATGACTTAAAGGTATCCAAATCAGGGGAAAAAAAACAATGGCAATATAATAAAATCCTATATAATGCACACACAAGATGGGATAGATAATAAAATCAAGATTAATGAATGAGTCAGGACCAAAAAAAAGTGCTGACACAGTATTTACTATTTCCAAACATCAAAAGGATGTAAAAGAGACAGATAGAGAGACAGACAAAAAGAGAGACAGACAGAAAGGTAGCAGGAAGGAGAACAGGTGGCAAGAACTGCTAACTCAGAGATGACACTGTTCCAGTATTAATTCTTGCCTTCTGTACTGGAACATTAAAGAAACATAAAGAAAGCTTTTCTTTCCTCTCCTACATTTCATACCTCTCTGAAGTGTCACTGAGAATAGACAAATGACATTGGAACTATCAGACAGCTGACAATGTGAACAGACAGCTGAAAAAGAACATATCAAACAGCTGACAGAGGCGTAATCTTTTATGGTTATCAGACAGCTGACAGAGGCGTAATCTTTTATGGTTATCAGACAGCTGACAGAGGCGTAATCTTTTATGGCTATCAGACAGCTGACACAGGCCTAGAGAGCTGACAGTGGGAACTTCAGAAAACAGCTAGTGAGCTCAAAGCATGAAGGGGATAGTTGACAGATAGGGTAGCTGTGAGCAGGAAAGAATGGAAACAAGCAGAACATGTAATAACAATATGAAAAGAAATTTTGGTGAGAAGTTCAACAGTAATGTGAACACACAACTATGATGTGAAAAGAACATTTCTCAACAAGTTCAATAGTAATATGAACACACAACCATGACACAAAAAGACATTTTGGTAACTGGTTTAACAGCAAGATGAGCACACCACAATGATATGGAAAGACATTATGAAAAGAAGCAATGTTAGCTTACAATGTCCTCAGCCAGAATCTGCTACAGTGCAGACTCTATCAGGCTCCACAAAGAGGAAAAAAGTACAAGTGAAACCATTTTCATTGCTTAGGTATCACCAAGAAGAAAAGTATACATGTGAAGCGATTTTCAATGACGAAGTGCCATAAAACAGATACAATACACAGTAAAGCGATACACGATGAGTATGAACAAGCACAGCTAGTGATGCAAGACTGATTCTAAACATAAAATGTAACGTACCACTGCATTTCTAATTCCACCAAAAAATATCTCTAGGAATATTACAACTACTACAACAACATATTTTGTAGATTAAGAGGATCTAACACAGAAGATACATACAAACATAATATAAAAAAAAAGAAAAACACAGGACAGAGATAAAGAAACTGATTGAAACCTAAAATCTCAGAACCAAGAGGGGCAAACAGCCCATGCAATATTGTCCTAAAGCAGGCAATGAGGGGTGATCTAAATAATGTCTGAATGGGACAAGGGACCCATGCCTGTACAAGTTTATTGGGATGCCACATTTTTTCAGTGGACAGAGGACCCATGCCTGGGAACGACGGGCGCAATAGCCGAGTGGTTAAAGCGTTGGACTGTCAATCTGAGGGTCCCGGGTTCGAATCACGGTGACGGCGCCTGGTGGGTAAAGGGTGGAGATTTTTACGATCTCCCAGGTCAACATATGTGCAGACCCGCCAGTGCCTGAACCCCCTTCGTGTGTATATGCAAGCAGAAGATCAAATACGCACGTTAAAGATCCTGTAATCCATGTCAGCGTTCGGTGGGTTATGGAAACAAAAACATACCCAGCATGCACACCCCCGAAAACGGAGTATGGCTGCCTACATGGCGGGGTAAAAACGGTCATACACGTAAAGGCCCACTCGTGTACATACGAGTGAACGTGGGAGTTGCAGCCCACGAACGCAGAAGAAGAAGAAGAAGGAACTAGCTTATCTGGGCACCACAATGAAGGGGTTAAGCACCCATGCCTGTACCAGTTTATGTGGGCACCAGTGTCTGAATGGGACAGAACCCATGCCTGTTGTGGAAATGGGTATAACAATGAACTGGACAAGGGACCCATGCTGTAGGAGTTTAGCTGAGTATCCGATCAGGGCAAATGTAAGGACTAAATAAATAAAATCAACAACATGGAAATCAAGAAAGGATGGGACATTCACTGGATTGGCTTGGAACTGGATAAATCTTGGGAAAGGATATGTAGTACCTCTTGATCAGGACACCTCCTAAAAACACCCAACAACCCTGCCTTTACCCACCCCCTATAAAGCTAAGAATCAGTCAAATGGGAAGCTTGTTTGTGGTCGGCTGGGCTATAAGCAACATGATTTCATTTGAGTTGGAATACTCTGTCAAAGCACATGGATGGAATGGAACCCCCCCCCCCCCCCCCAGCAACATCTTTGAAAATATTTATCATACTTGATGATATAACCCCCGCTATGCCCAACCATGATGGACAATCATGCATGACCCACCTCTTCAACTACCACCTCCTCTTCACTCTTCACTGGCTGGGTCACTGCAGACACTGAGACTTTCTCTTCTGTGTCTGGGAAGGGAGTCACTTTGCTCACGCTGATGTCCTTCTTTTCATCTTCAGCTTCTACATCCTTCACACTGACCACATCTAAGCTGACAGAGACCCCTGTGTCCTCTTCCACAACACTCACTTTGGGCTTTGGAACTTCAGCCTCTTCCAAAATTTCTGTTGTTACTTCTGGTGCAAGAACTATTTCAGCTTCAGTGTCTGCTGGTGTGGGTTTCTCTTCCACTTCAAAGACAACTTCTTCCTCTTCTTCTGGTTTGGGAACTTCCACCTCTTCCAGAACTTCTGTTGTTACTTCTGGTGCAAGAGCTATTTCAGCTTCAGTGTCTGCTGGTGTAGGTTTCTCTTCCACTTCAAAGACAACTTCCTCCTTTTCTTCTGGTTTGGGAACTTCCACCTCTTCCAGAACTTCTGTTGTTACTTCTGGTGCGAGAGCTATTTCAGCTTCAGTGTCTGCTGGTGTAGGTTTCTCTTCCACTTCAAAGACAACTTCTTCTTCTTCTTCTGGTTTGGGAACTTCCACCTCTTCCAGAACTTCTGTTGTTACTTCTGGTGCGAGAGCTATTTCAGCTTCAGTGTCTGCTGGTGTAGGTTTCTCTTCCACTTCAAAGACAACTTCTTCTTCTTCTGGTTTGGGAACTTCCACCTCTTCCAGAACTTCAGTTGTTACTTCTGGTGCGAGAGCTATTTCAGCTTCAGTGTCTGCTGGTATAGGTTTCTCTTCCACTTCAAAGACAACTTCCTCCTTTTCTTCTGGTTTGGGAACTTCCACCTCTTCCAGAACTTCAGTTGTTACTTCTGGTGCGAGAGCTATTTCAGCTTCAGTGTCTGCTGGTGTAGGTTTCTCTTCCACTTCAAAGACAACTTCCTCCTTTTCTTCTGGTTTCGGAACTTCCACCTCTTCCAGAACTTCAGTTGTTACTTCTGGTGCAAGAACTATTTCAGCTTCAGTGTCTGCTGGTGTGGGTTTCTCTTCCACTTCAAAGACAACTTCTTCCTTTTCTTCTGGTTTGGGAACTTCCACCTCTTCCAGAACTTCAGTTGTTACTTCTGGTGCAAGAACTATTTCAGCTTCAGTGTCTGCTGGTGTGGGTTTCTCTTCCACTTCAAAGACAACTTCTTCCTCTTCTTCTGGTTTGGGAACTTCCACCTCTTCCAGAACTTCTGTTGTTACTTCTGGTGCAAGAACTATTTCAGCTTCAGTGTCTGCTGGTGTAGGTTTCTCTTCCACTTCAAAGACAACTTCTTCTTCTTCTTCTGGTTTGGGAACTTCCACCTCTTCCAGAACTTCAGTTGTTACTTCTGGTGCAAAAGCTATTTCAGCTTCAGTGTCTGCTGGTGTAGGTTTCTCTTCCACTTCAAAGACAACTTCTTCCTTTTCTTCTGGTTTGGGAACTTCCACCTCTTCCAGAACTTCAGTTGTTACTTCTGGTGCAAGAACTATTTCAGCTTCAATGTCTGCTGGTGTAGGTTTCTCTTCCACTTCAAAGACAACTTCCTCCTTTTCATCTGGTTTGGGAACTTCCACCTCTTCCAGAACTTCAGTTGTTACTTCTGGTGCAAGAGCTATTTCAGCTTCAATGTCTGCTGGTATAGGTTTCTCTTCCACCTCAAAGACAACTTCTTCTTCTTCTGGTTTGGGAACTTCCACCTCTTCCAGAACTTCAGTTGTTACTTCTGGTGCAAGAGCTATTTCAGCTTCAGTGTCTGCTGGTGTAGGTTTCTCTTCCACTTCAAAGACAACTTCTTCCTCTTCTTCTGGTTTGGGAACTTCCACCTCTTCCAGAACTTCAGTTGTTACTTCTGGTGCGAGAGCTATTTCAGCTTCAGCGTCTGCTGGTGTAGGTTTCTCTTCCACTTCAAAGACAACTTCCTCCTTTTCTTCTGGCTTGGGAACTTCCACCTCTTCCAGAACTTCTGTTGTTACTTCTGGTGCAAGAGCTATTTCAGCTTCAGTGTCTGCTGGTGTAGGTTTCTCTTCCACTTCAAAGACAACTTCTTCCTCTTCTTCTGGTTTGGGAACTTCCACCTCTTCCAGAACTTCAGTTGTTACTTCTGGTGCAAGAACTATTTCAGCTTCAGTGTCTGCTGGTGTAGGTTTCTCTTCCACTTCAAAGACAACTTCTTCCTTTTCTTCTGGCTTGGGAACTTCCACCTCTTCCAGAACTTCAGTTGTTACTTCTGGTGCAAGAGCTATTTCAGCTTCAGCGTCTGCTGGTGTTGGTTTCTCTTCCACTTCAAAGACAACTTCTTCCTTTTCTTCTGGTTTGGGAACTTCCACCTCTTCCAGAACTTCAGTTGTTACTTCTGGTGCGAGAGCTATTTCAGCTTCAGCGTCTGCTGGTATAGGTTTCTCTTCCACCTCAAAGACAACTTCTTCCTTTTCTTCTGGTTTGGGAACTTCCACCTCTTCCAGAACTTCAGTTGTTACTTCTGGTGCAAAAGCTATTTCAGCTTCAGTGTCTGCTGGTGTAGGTTTCTCTTCCACTTCAAAGACAACTTCTTCCTTTTCTTCTGGTTTGGGAACTTCCACCTCTTCCAGAACTTCTGTTGTTACTTCTGGTGCAAGTGCTATTTCAGCTTCAGTGTCTGCTGGTGTAGGTTTCTCTTCCACCTCAAAGACAACTTCTTCCTCTTCTTCTGGTTTGGGAACTTCCACCTCTTCCAGAACTTCAGTTGTTACTTCTGGTGCAAGAGCTATTTCAGCTTCAATGTCTGCTGGTGTAGGTTTCTCTTCCACCTCAAAGACAACTTCTTCCTTTTCTTCTGGTTTCGGAACTTCCACCTCTTCCAGAACTTCTGTTGTTACTTCTGGTGCAAGTGCTATTTCAGCTTCAATGTCTGCTGGTGTAGGTTTCTCTTCCACTTCAAAGACAACTTCCTCCTTTTCTTCTGGCTTGGGAACTTCCACCTCTTCCAGAACTTCTGTTGTTACTTCTGGTGCAAGAGCTATTTCAGCTTCAATGTCTGCTGGTGTAGGTTTCTCTTCCACTTCAAAGACAACTTCTTCCTCTTCTTCTGGTTTGGGAACTTCCACCTCTTCCAGAACTTCAGTTGTTACTTCTGGTGCGAGAGCTATTTCAGCTTCAATGTCTGCTGGTGTAGGTTTCTCTTCCACTTCAAAGACAACTTCTTCCTTTTCTTCTGGTTTGGGAACTTCCACCTCTTCCAGAACTTCAGTTGTTACTTCTGGTGCGAGAGCTATTTCAGCTTCAGCGTCTGCTGGTGTAGGTTTCTCTTCCACTTCAAAGACAACTTCCTCCTTTTCTTCTGGCTTGGGAACTTCCACCTCTTCCAGAACTTCTGTTGTTACTTCTGGTGCAAGAGCTATTTCAGCTTCAGTGTCTGCTGGTGTAGGTTTCTCTTCCACTTCAAAGACAACTTCTTCCTTTTCTTCTGGTTTGGGAACTTCCACCTCTTCCAGAACTTCTGTTGTTACTTCTGGTGCAAGTGCTATTTCAGCTTCAGTGTCTGCTGGTGTAGGTTTCTCTTCCACTTCAAAGACAACTTCTTCCTCTTCTTCTGGTTTGGGAACTTCCACCTCTTCCAGAACTTCAGTTGTTACTTCTGGTGCAAGAGCTATTTCAGCTTCAATGTCTGCTGGTGTAGGTTTCTCTTCCACCTCAAAGACAACTTCTTCCTTTTCTTCTGGTTTCAGAACTTCCACCTCTTCCAGAACTTCTGTTGTTACTTCTGGTGCAAGAGCTATTTCAGCTTCAATGTCTGCTGGTGTAGGTTTCTCTTCCACTTCAAAGACAACTTCCTCCTTTTCATCTGGTTTGGGAACTTCCACCTCTTCCAGAACTTCTGTTGTTACTTCTGGTGCAAGAGCTATTTCAGCTTCAGTGTCTGCTGGTGTAGGTTTCTCTTCCACTTCAAAGACAACTTCTTCTTCTTCTGGTTTGGGAACTTCCACCTCTTCCAGAACTTCTGTTGTTACTTCTGGTGCAAGTGCTATTTCAGCTTCAATGTCTGCTGGTGTAGGTTTCTCTTCCACTTCAAAGACAACTTCCTCCTTTTCTTCTGGCTTGGGAACTTCCACCTCTTCCAGAACTTCTGTTGTTACTTCTGGTGCAAGAGCTATTTCAGCTTCAATGTCTGCTGGTGTAGGTTTCTCTTCCACTTCAAAGACAACTTCTTCCTCTTCTTCTGGTTTGGGAACTTCCACCTCTTCCAGAACTTCTGTTGTTACTTCTGGTGCAAGAGCTATTTCAGCTTCAATGTCTGCTGGTGTAGGTTTCTCTTCCACTTCAAAGACAACTTCTTCCTTTTCTTCTGGTTTGGGAACTTCCACCTCTTCCAGAACTTCTGTTGTTACTTCTGGTGCAAGTGCTATTTCAGCTTCAGTGTCTGCTGGTGTAGGTTTCTCTTCCACCTCAAAGACAACTTCTTCCTCTTCTTCTGGTTTGGGAACTTCCACCTCTTCCAGAACTTCAGTTGTTACTTCTGGTGCAAGAGCTATTTCAGCTTCAATGTCTGCTGGTGTAGGTTTCTCTTCCACCTCAAAGACAACTTCTTCCTTTTCTTCTGGTTTCAGAACTTCCACCTCTTCCAGAACTTCTGTTGTTACTTCTGGTGCAAGAGCTATTTCAGCTTCAATGTCTGCTGGTGTAGGTTTCTCTTCCACTTCAAAGACAACTTCCTCCTTTTCATCTGGTTTGGGAACTTCCACCTCTTCCAGAACTTCTGTTGTTACTTCTGGTGCAAGAGCTATTTCAGCTTCAGTGTCTGCTGGTGTAGGTTTCTCTTCCACTTCAAAGACAACTTCTTCTTCTTCTGGTTTGGGAACTTCCACCTCTTCCAGAACTTCTGTTGTTACTTCTGGTGCAAGTGCTATTTCAGCTTCAATGTCTGCTGGTGTAGGTTTCTCTTCCACTTCAAAGACAACTTCCTCCTTTTCTTCTGGCTTGGGAACTTCCACCTCTTCCAGAACTTCTGTTGTTACTTCTGGTGCAAGAGCTATTTCAGCTTCAATGTCTGCTGGTGTAGGTTTCTCTTCCACTTCAAAGACAACTTCTTCCTCTTCTTCTGGTTTGGGAACTTCCACCTCTTCCAGAATTTCTGTTGTTACTTCTGGTGCAAGAGCTATTTCAGCTTCAATGTCTGCTGGTGTAGGTTTCTCTTCCACTTCAAAGACAACTTCTTCCTTTTCTTCTGGTTTGGGAACTTCCACCTCTTCCAGAACTTCAGTTGTTACTTCTGGTGCGAGAGCTATTTCAGCTTCAGCGTCTGCTGGTGTAGGTTTCTCTTCCACTTCAAAGACAACTTCCTCCTTTTCTTCTGGCTTGGGAACTTCCACCTCTTCCAGAACTTCTGTTGTTACTTCTGGTGCAAGAGCTATTTCAGCTTCAGTGTCTGCTGGTGTAGGTTTCTCTTCCACTTCAAAGACAACTTCTTCCTCTTCTTCTGGTTTGGGAACTTCCACCTCTTCCAGAACTTCAGTTGTTACTTCTGGTGCAAGAACTATTTCAGCTTCAGTGTCTGCTGGTGTAGGTTTCTCTTCCACTTCAAAGACAACTTCTTCCTCTTCTTCTGGTTTGGGAACTTCCACCTCTTCCAGAACTTCAGTTGTTACTTCTGGTGCAAGAGCTATTTCAGCTTCAGTGTCTGCTGGTGTGGGTTTCTCTTCCACCTCAAAGACAACTTCCTCTTTTTCTTCTGGTTTGGGAACTTCCACCTCTTCCAGAACTTCAGTTGTTACTTCTGGTGCAAGTGCTATTTCAGCTTCAATGTCTGCTGGTGTAGGTTTCTCTTCCACCTCAAAGACAACTTCCTCTTTTTCTTCTGGTTTGGGAACTTCTACCTCTTCCAGAACTTCTGTTGTTACTTCTGGTGCAAGAGCTATTTCAGCTTCAGCGTCGGCTGGTATAGGTTTCTCTTCCACCTCAAAGACAACTTCTTCTTCTTCTGGTTTGGGAACTTCCACCTCTTCCAGAACTTCAGTTGTTACTTCTGGTGCAAGAGCTATTTCAGCTTCAGCATCTGCTGGTGTTGGTTTTTCTTCCACCTCAAAGACAACTTCTTCCTTTTCTTCTGGTTTGGGAACTTCCACCTCTTCCAGAACTTCAGTTGTTACTTCTGGTGCAAGAGCTATTTCAGCTTCAGCGTCTGCTGGTGTAGGTTTCTCTTCCACTTCAAAGACAACTTCTTCCTCTTCTTCTGGTTTGGGAACTTCCACCTCTTCCAGAACTTCAGTTGTTACTTCAGGTGCAAGAGCTATTTCAGCTTCAGCTTCTGCTGGTGTAGGTTTCTCTTCCACCTCAAAGACAACTTCCTCCTTTTCTTCTGGTTTGGGAACTTCCACCTCTTCCAGAACTTCTGTTGTTACTTCTGGTGCAAGAGCTATTTCAGCTTCAGTGTCTGCTGGTGTAGGTTTCTCTTCCACCTCAAAGACAACTTCCTCCTTTTCTTCTGGTTTGGGAACTTCCACCTCTTCCAGAACTTCTGTTGTTACTTCTGGTGCAAGAGCTATTTCAGCTTCAGTGTCTGCTGGTGTTGGTTTTTCTTCCACCTCAAAGACAACTTCTTCTTCTTCTGGTTTGGGAACTTCCACCTCTTCCAGAACTTCAGTTGTTACTTCTGGTGCAAGAGCTATTTCAGCTTCAGTGTCTGCTGGTGTAGGTTTCTCTTCCACCTCAAACACAACTTCTTCTTCTTCAGGTTTGGGAACTTCAGCTTGTTCAGGAATGTCTGGAGCTATGAGGACTTTTTCCATGATAACATCTGCCTGGCCTGTTATTTCTTCTGAAATCTCCAAGTCAGCTGTCTGAGTTTCATCCACATCTTTCTCAGATACATTTTCCAGTTCCTTTTCCGAGATGCTTTCACCGGCTTCAAAAACAATCTGATCTGTAACAGCAGTTGAAATCTGCTCAGTTTCCTCAGACAGTGTGCCTTTTCCTTCTTCTGGTCTGAACTGATCAGTAAATTCTTCCACTTCACCCTCAACAACAGGAAGTGCAACTGCTTCTGCTTCTTTGGTGATTTCAATTTCGGTTAGTTCAAGAGAAACTTCCTCTGTGACCTCTTCAGGTGAAGCTTCTACCACTGGCACTTCTTGCACATCCTCAACCTGCATGTCTTCAAGTTCAATAGGGGCCTCTGTCAGTTTCTCTAACTCAACAACAATATGCTCTTCCACTTCCTTGACAGTTTCTGGTGTCTCTTCAGAGACCTTAGGGAGTTCAGTTACAGTCTGCAGCACCTCCTGAGGAGTTTCTGGAGCAAGTTCCACAACGGTGGCTGTTGGGAGGGCGTCATCTGTACTAGGCGCCTCCTTCAAGACAGCACACATCAGGTCACTCCAACATCAGTAACAGAAGACAGGGAATGCTTGGCAAGTGCTAATTTGCTTCACATGCAAAACCAAGTCAGAGGCGATGCTGTTCACAAACTGAGTAAGTAATGCCAACAATTTTTCAGAGGCGATGCTGATCACAAACTGAGTAAGTAATGCCAACCATTTTTCAGAGGCGATGCTGATCACAAACTGAGTAAGTGATGCATAAAGACCATTACATGCAACAAAACAAATGAACAAAAAAATGCTATTGGTAAATACAAACAAAATAAAAGGAATGTTTAGGTCGGTCAAGGTTTATTATCAGAAATGCAAAGCAGACAATGCCAACGGCCACAAAATTAACAAAATCAGTACAGAACAAAACACAACTGGAAAGTTTAGTCCTTCACACAGTGGAAAGAATGGTGCTGCTTTCACAGATTAACATATACACAGTAATACATCAATGCCAACATTAAAACTGCAAAGTGTTACAGTTGGTGTCAGAGAATAGGCAGTGTAGAAAGTGCAATAGTCAGCAGCCTTAATATGAAAGTAATTAATGCTCACAATAATTAATAGTAATCACAAAAGCTAGCTTGTGCTCAGTGAGGGCAAAGAGAGTGCCCTGACAGAAAAATCAACAAAAAATATGAAAAGCATGATAACTGCACAAAACAGAAGAGAGTGAAAACAGAATATGACACACTGTCATTATTAATATTATCATTATTAATACTATTATTGTCAGTGTTGTGCTTTTGCTGCATGGCCAACACAGATAGTGAGAATCATGCACATACATCATCAAAAGGGCATTATTATTTCATGTATTACATTCATTTTCTTAATTTCACACATGTACACCCACATTCATTCTCTCTCTCTCTCTCTCTCTCTCTCTCTCTCTCTCTCTCTCTCTCACTCACACACACACACACACACACACACACACACACAAACACACTCTACAAACATGAGATCTAAAATATTCTTTCGTTCTATGCATCTACACAAATATTTCCAAGCATCATTAGCAGAACTGAACCTTGCTTGTGAAGAAAAGGTATAAATACTGATGAACTTAAAACAAGTATGTTGCATACTATTCATACATTACAGACATTGTAATAATCATCACTGCACAGTCATGAGCGAAAGGATTACATTGAAAATTGTGCCTTTGAAAAATTATATTTTTTTGGCATGTACTATGTGCATGAAAGAAAGAAAACAGAGTGAAGAGATTATGTGACCAAAAAAATCTGTGTCTGTGTATGGTACGGATGTACTGTTGTGCATCATTCTGTTTCCTTTCTTTGTACTGATGTACAGATAATCAGCTTAAATGATCTTACACACATCACTTACCTCCTCAGCAGAAATAAAGAACTCCTGTTCTGTTGTTGTCTTTGTTTCCTTCAGGACTTTCACCTGTTCTCGAGCCTGCACATCAGGAATCCTTTCAGTCAAGACATCTCCCACACATATTATTTATTCATAACCAGACACACACTGACACAGACACACACACACACACACACACACACACACACACACACACACACACACACACACACATTTCATGATCCTTTCATTTCTGTGGAGGCATATGGTAAATAAATCAGAAGTCAGAAACACAATTAATTCACACACTGAACATCAGCAGAAAGGTAAAAATAGCATGAACTGCAATAAATTTCTGAACTCCTCTGGTTTCAGACTAAAGAGAATGGCCACATCAGCGCTTGACTCTGTGGGAAATCTCACCTTGTAGCCTCTGAAGGCAGCCTGTATTTTGGTGGCCGCTTCCTGGACCACAGTGTCTGGGATGGGTTCCTCCTGCTCTTCATCTTGCCGTGACCCCACAGAGCTGACCTCTGACACCAGTTCTGTCCACAGCAGACAGCCTCATGTTACGTCACTGTCTCACAACTTTCACAGTGAAACAAGCAACCCTTTTACTTCCAGCAGCATCATGTCTGATTCACATTCTGTGCCACAGTCACTAGCCTAACCAGCACAGGAAACAGGTGAAGTACAAAAAAGCATATTCTCAGCATCAGCAATTGATGGCACAATCTATAAAGTACAGAAACAATTTCTAAAACAATCTGGAATGCACAGAAATAATCTTCTGCAAGTTTTGTTCCTGCTATCATCTTCTCAGAGTCTTTTTCAGTCAGCTCAGACCAGGAAGTAAAAGTAAAAAGCTACTGTGAAATGAAATGGTTTGATCAGATTTTGATAAAAAAAAATTTAAAAAAAGGGGCTGGAAGATGTGAAGAAACCTAAAACACATGTTATAATCTCTTTTCTCCACCCTGTCCACAACACACACATACAATAACAAACCTTCAACAGTGAGAACGGCAGAGCAGGTGGCCTCGCCAACAGCGTTGACAGCACGCACAGTGTACTCCCCAGCATCCTCAGGGAAAGCCTCATTGATGAGCAGTGAGCTGCACCCATCCTCACCAGGCAGGATCTGATAGATGTCGTCTGACTTGAGAGGTTTGTCTTGGTGGTACCACACCAGACTGGCTTCAGGTGTGCAACGCACCTGGCAGTCAAAGCGTGCTGCTTCTCCCTCCTTGATTGTCAGGTCTTGAATGGGAACCAAGAATTCAGGCTGAGTCTCTTCAGGTCGACCAATCTGGAAAAAATAACCCACATAATAATAATTCTGTTGGCTAGTCTACCAGTCTACAGAAATTCGTACAACACAAAATTATACAGTGCAATGTAACAAAACATGAAATAAAACAAAGCAAAATATGGACATAGAATTTCAGCAGTAACTGCAGTAACTAAATATACATACAAAATTCCAACAAAGAAATATATATGATAATGATAAAAGAGTGCTGTAAATATTGCAGACTGACGGATACCTTAAGATGACAGAATGCTAAGAGTCCTTGGCTCACAAGCAATGAATAAAGTACATATAAAACAGTCCTTGCTCTGCAAGCAATAGCAGAAATGAAAAGTGAATAAACTGTCTTTGCCTTGTAAGCAGTGGTAGGAGGTGAACAGTGTTTAAAAAAAGTGTCCTTGGCCAGTGTGTCAAAGCACTCACCTCAACGGTCACCTCCTGCACCTCAGGCTGCTGGGGTTGTTCCTCCACCACCTCCTCCACCATCTCTGTGGTCTCCTCAGCTGTCACATCAGTGGCAAATTTCCTGTAGGGACAAAACAGCCACTCCTGTTAGAGACATAATTTCTGTGTGCAAATAAAATCAACACGAGGTCTCATTTCTGTTGGCAGCAACATCATTTTCTCTTTTCAATTGTTTCAATCTATTTAACATCATTTATTTCTTAACTTTTTCTCAGCATGTTCCATTCTCCATAACAGAGTATGGATGCTTCACTATGATTTATCTCATTCCATTCCAGTCCAGAAAGTGAACAGATCTTTAACAGGAAAATTTCATCAACAGAAACTGAACATTCTGAAACCATAAGTTAATTGATGTTTTCTTTCTTTCACCCCCTGTGTGCCAACTTTAACAGATGTACTACTTCGCAGACATGGATGGAAGTAAAACATATATGTTTGTTTACATTTCAAATTATCACAAACAGGTACACACATAACTGTAATAGATGTTTGTTTACTTTAATGCAATGAATAAACAGGCATTCAGAGAAATATAATAGTTGTTTGTTTAAATTTTTTAGAGATACCGAGACAGAATAACAGAGAATATGACAGCAGAACAGAAGGCAAGAGAATAAGAGAAGAAACAGAAAGAAGTGAAAAAGACAAGCGAAGTGGTAGAAAGTAAAACAACAGAACTGCAAGCCGTATCACTGAATGGCTTTCAGCCCCTTTCCTTCTCTTTCAGATCTTTTAGCCACACTACATCCCTTTGATGCATGTACCAACAGTATGCAAAAACAGGTCTTCCTGAAGTAAAGTGACCAGTGTCCCTGTGCTGACGTAGAAGCTGGGATCACACCAAAGACATCTATACATCAGTTGACAATGTCCAGCGTGGAAGACTTACTGGGACTTTTGAGTGGTCCTTTTCAACAGGTGTCTGAAGTCAAGCTGCTGCGTTTCATACTGCACGCCTACCCTAGTTTTCCTGCATCAGCACAACAACAAATCATGCAGTTACACAGCACACAGCATGCACAGAGCCAGGTTTGACTTTGCAAGAACACACAGCAAGCATTTATTCTTCCCGGCTGGACTGTGTTAGTTCACAATCACATCTGTTCTAGCCTACAGTCATGCTTGAGCACATCTAACCCCTCTCTCTCTCTCCCTCCCCATCCCTTTCTCTCTCTCTCTTTTCCTCACACTGTGTCCTTTCTCATCATTTTCAACTCAAGCCAGATGGAGCTGCTGCAAAAATCATGCTTGATGTGTGTTGCTTGATGTGTGTATACATGCACGCGCGCGCACGCACACACACACACACACACACACACACACACACACTGCTGACCACAGGCATTAGGAAACAACATGGCTGTTAGTACTTTCTGAAAATAAAATTCAAACTATGTAATGACAACCAATTCCACAAATTTTAGTTAACAACAAAAATCACTAACCACACATGTTAATGTTTTAAAAGTGTGATAAACAAATAAGGCAATATTAACATGTGATTATGTTTGCACAGTCCCCAATGTTGTCCTGTTTTCTGCTGTTGTGTCTGCTGCCAATGTCTCCATTACACTGGTCTATTCCCCATTCTTACTGACACATTCCTTACTGGTCCACTCCTGACTGTCCCATTCTCCTCTCAGCCATTCTTACTGGCTCATTCCTTACTGACCCACTCCTTACTGTCCCATTCTCCTCTCAGCCATTCTCTACTGACCCATTCCTTACTGACCCACTCCTTACCGTCCCATTCTCCTCTCAGCCATTCTCTACTGACACATTCCTTACTGGTCCACTCCTGACTGTCCCATTCTCCTCTCAGCCATTCTCTACTGACACATTCTTCCCATGCACATTATCCACTGGTCCAATATCACCTGATCCAATATCCAATCACCAATTCTCTCCTGTTTTGCACTGGCCCATTATGTTCTGCTGAAAGATGCCAACAAGCAGTTCTTTTCCCAGCTATCCTGGGTTATAACTCCATTGTGTTACTCAGTTCTCTGTTTTGCTTTGCTTCATTTTATGATGGATTATTTTGTCACATCATTGTATTTGTCCTTTGCAATTCACTGTGCTATATACTGCACTACTGTCAGTGTACTGTTGAGCAGAAGGGCACTGAACTGCAAAATGACTTCACACTGTGTGTGCTGACAGTGAGACTGATACTTCAAGCACAGCAGTGTCACGTGTCTTCACACAGATGGGACCTGACATGCTCTTATGCAGATGAAAGGAAATTTCTTTTGAATGACTTACCAGCAAGATACCACTACATCTGTCCACTACAGCTGGCTTCTGCAAAGCATTAGGTAATATCAGCACAGTCAGTATAGGATTAGCACTATCTCAGTACTTTCATTCATGAGTAACATAGCGAACAACACCTGTCTTCATGCACTTTCTTTCACTGGCCATCATAACATATCCACAGGAAAGAGGGGGATCTCCAGGACACAACATGCTGACAGTCATAGCTCATGGTAACTTACACCTCTGTGGTCAGCTGACCACGGAAATCCACCTGTTCTGCCTCAACGGTGGTGGGTTTTGCTTCTACCTCTACCTCTGAGCGCTGCAGCTGGTCTCTGAAGTCTGTCTTCTCTTCAGATGTCCCTGTCACATTCAGCAGTAAGGCAAGTATAGTCAGTGCTTTGCACCACTTTTGTTCACATCCCTTCCAACGCTAATCAGCCTTGACCATTCACAGCACACACACACACACACACACACAAACACACACACACACACACACGCTCACACACACACACATTAACTCATTCTGCTCCTAAACTCTCAACTCCTCCCTCCACATCATTCACTCCACCATCTTTTCTAATATCATCCCCAGTGAAAAAAATGAAAACTCAGAGAATGGAAACATAGTCTGTTACCACTCCTGAAAGGTACTTGTGGATTGGTGCAATAAGGCTAGAAGCCGAAGATAGAGACGGAGGTCACTGTTGACAATGAAGGAGACATAGACAGGATTTACTGTTGAGACTGAAAAAGACAGAGACAAAACTTAAGAGTTCACAATGAGGGACTTACTGTTGACAATGAGGGAGACAGAGACACTCTCCTCTCCCAGCTCATTGGTGGCCTGAACACGGTAGGTTCCAGAATCCTCAGGTGTGACGTCACTGATCGTCAGTGAGACATGCTGAATGGTACTGACTGACTCATCTTGTGTTACTTTCGTCACAAATCGGTCCTCCTCAGGCAGAGGCTGGGCATCGCGAGTCCACAGGATCTGCAGGACACCATTCATCTCTCTCACCTTCTTTACATATCCAAGTCAAAAGATTTTTGTTTATAACTTATCCGTCTAAACTCAGAAAGCAAAACAAAATCAGAAAGGGAACAAATACACAAACGCAGTATAAACAAGGAAACAAAGTTCACTTGCTTGACGAATAATTAATTTTCCCTGACACTGTTTGTAACTCAGTTCAGACAGCTAAGCTTGGAAATCAAAAAGTATGTGAGGTTACCATCCCCTTCCCACACCTCTTTCTGTCCCCTCTGACACTCACCCATCACCCCTCCCACTTAAAATTTAAAGTGTGTTCCCATACACCCACACCAAACCACTGCAACACTGAGGAAAGCTTCTTTTCGCAACACAACACTGAATCAAGGAAGACAGGAACTTTTTTTTTCATCCCATCCACAGACGTGTTCCTTCTGCACATACTGGCAGAGATAGGACACTTTTCTGGTGCCCACGTTTAGAGAGATAGGATAGTTCCACTGTACCCATGCTGACAGAGAACACTTTTTCAGCAATCATGCAGATCTGTACTTACCGTGGGCTGGGGCACAGATTCCACAGAGCCCTTGAAAGTGACTGTTTCTCCCTCCTCCACTGTCTGGTAGCGTGGCTTCTCAAGGAATTCTGGTGCCAAGCCTGACACTTCCTCTGGACCCACTTCCTCCTCTGTCTCTGCCACTGCAGTCACAGAATAATAGAATCATCCAATGCTTTTAACAATAACTTGGGTTTTACATACATTTCACCTCCAAAGAACAAAAATTTCTGTAGTACACTCATGACTCATGTACTCTTACTTAATGCACCACTGGATAAATGTTTCTCAATTGTACAACATCTAAGGAAAAGATGTGATATTCATGTTAAACTAGTATCAAATATAAAGGGCAAACTAGCCTGGGTGTGGCTGAATATGGGGGAATTAAGGATATGCAGCATGACTATTAACTACTGCCACTGAAATCATGCTGACAATGGGGAAGCACAAAAAATTATAAATGTAAAGGGTTACATGCCTTCATTTCCAAACTGCATTTTCTTTTTTCTTTTCTTTCTTAGCGATAAAGGTTTGTACAGTATAGTAATATCTCACCTTCAACTGTAAGCTGGGCAGTAGACGTGACTGTTCCCAGTTCATTCTTGGCAACAATCGTGAATTTGCCAGCATCTTCAGGTAGTACGTCGTGAATAAAGAGAGTGTAGTTGTTCTGGTCATCCTGAGATATCTCATATTCCTCGGTTTTGGACAGAACTTCATCCTCTCTGTACCATGTGACCTCAGGCTGTGGCACGCCCACAATGTTTGCTGTCAGTCGAACCTGCCCTCCATCCTGGGTCACAGTGTCCTCCAGGGCAAGGCGGATTTCTGGTGCAAACCGCTCCTCTTGAACTTCTGAAAAACATCAAAGACTTTGTGCTGCTTGGTGCATGGACTGTGTGATTTTTAAATACATCAAACACTATGCTGTTTGATGCATGAACTGTGCAAATTTTGAAACACATCAAAGACTTTGTGCTGCTTGCAGTGTATTACACACTGTGTCATTATGTTGCACTTTCAGAGCTTCTGTGCTTATTACATCCCAAAATCTGTTAGTGTATATGTATTCAACCTAAAAGCCTGTCTTATAGTGTGTAAATGTTATAAACTTCATCCCAAAGCCTGTTTACTATGTGTTAGATGTAAGTATTCCATCCGAAAGCAGCTTAGTTGTATTTACTGCATTCCAAAGCCTGTTTTGTACTAGTTGTTTGTATTAAATCCTAAAAATGTGGTTTTCATTCTTCTATGTGTCAAGACCCATGGACACATAATTGTTTTCTTGCTTTTCTGTAAGAGCCCAATGATGTGCACCACTGTTTTCCTAATGCTCTACACCAAAATTGTCCCCAGTCTATTGTGCTGGTTTGTCTGTGTGTTTGACAATCAGGCACAAGCACAGGAGTCAGGGGAAATGGGACTGACAACTCACCCACAAACTGGGCTTCCAGCACTTCTGGGGATTTCCGCTCCTCATCTGATACAGCATCCTTTTCTTCTTCTGCCAAACATATACATGTGGTGTTGAAGTGGATGATAAAATATCAAATGCATCTTTAAATGTGTGTGCACTGATCAAGACATGAAATGAGCCAATTTGAATATAACTGTAATTATACCTATTTCAGTTATTTTATGTCAGTTTGTTATCAACAAAAAAGCAAGAAAAAACAGAAACAATAATCAATGTTGAAATGAGGAGTGTGACTGAGAATTTTCTCCTACAATAACACAACCAATGCCAAGAAACAACAGCACCAAAATGTGGCTGAAAATATTTTTGAATCCTGTAGGGATATGCCATTGTTGCTAACTACTAGCTTCTTTTAACTCATATAAACAATGAGTACACTACCATCACTGTTAACCATTGAATTCCACAAGTGTTAATTTGCGTCATTGTCCATTGGATCAATAATAGTGACTTGTTGGAATCCTTGGCTGTTATGTTTGTTTCTTTTCAACATGAAACAACAACAACAGCAAACAAAAGTACACAGACTAGCTTTTTATATATAAGGCACACAAGTCCATGTCAATTCCAACCAGCTGGCATATCAGTAAATACGAGTATGTATAAATAAACAATCCCTAAAAATTCCCAGAAATGTTCCTGAACTATTTGGCAATGTTCCTTCTATCCTCCTATTTACTTGTATAATATGCAAGCTGATGGTAAACACTGAGCAGCAATGGCCTGTGAATGTGCGCATTTACCTTTCTTTCATGAGCAGAATTAGGGTACTTGCTTGATGTTTGATATTCAATGTCCTTAGCTTCAATCAGATTTCCATTCTTTATTTGTGTTAAGCCTGGAATGTACTCATAGTGAAGCATCAGTAAAACAGTGCAGTAATACAAGATACTGCACTGCTGTTTGATGTTTATGCTGCCCTGCACTGATTATATAACCAGGTGCATAAGTTCACAATGTTCACACTGTAAGGAGTGAGGGATACTCACCAGCTGTCACCAGTTTCTCTTTCTCTGACAGCACTTCTTCTGTCACATGAACCTCCTCTTCTTCAACAGGTCCTGTCAAAAATCACACCACTGGTTATTGACATATCACATAAACATGAACCAAATGCATATCATACAGCACGCAACCAACAATTCCAGATTATAAAGTCATTTCAACACAAAATCAACACAGCTTCCAATACACTTGTATAATACATCACAAACACATCTAATTTGCAACACATTTCAACAACAAGTGGCCAGCATGTCATGTTTCCAACGAGCTAACTCACACAACACACCATCAACACTTCTGTGTCATAAACATTCCCACATGAGGCAGGCTTCTAACAAGATACTTCAATACACCAAAATCATATCCACTGCTACTTTTCCTTTACCCTGAAAATGGAAACGGGTGATGGTGGTTATCAACTATCTTCACCTGTCTTGATTGACAGCCACTGTGATTCATAAGGTATATTAGACAATCATCCACACAATGGTTATCTTATCCACCACGTACAGTCAGAACACAGACTGAATAGTGGAAACAAGGTACCACAATGAACACACACACAGACACACGCACAGACACACACGCTTAATATGTATAGGTGAAAACAAAATAATGAAAGAACATATTCTCTCTCTCTCTCCCTCTCTCTCTCATTAAAGCTAATTAAATATGCAATTAAACATGAACAAATAAAAAAAAGACAAAACATAATCACAGACAGAGAGGGGGACAGAGTTTATCATGGGTAATCACTAAAACGAGGTGTCATGCAGCATGAGAAAACAAACACAGAAAGCAACTACTTTACCAAAATTACCTGATGCACCTGTATACAATGAAAATTACATAAAAATAATAAACAGCATATAGCATATATACATATTTTACGAGTAATACATACATTCAAACAATTTGACAGAAAAACAACTCTGATATGTCTGCATTTCCAAGCATATCAGACATATAGTTATTGAAAAGAACAACAGAAAAAACAATCAAAGCAAGACATTGATGAAATAAGTATTATAAAATCAGCTGCTTACAGAGACCGTGCTGAAAATAAAAACACTGAATACAGAAATGAAATAAAATAAAACTAATTTGACCAAACACATTTGAGGCAACTGAAAATGATCAAAGACATCTGTTAATAGCACATCTAAAGCACACTTTCGTGCTGTTAACACATGAACGCATGAACAATAGTGTTGGTGGTGTTGGATGATCGCCACAGCCTAAGCTGCAGTGCTATAAATAAAAGACAAAGCAGTGCAATCAGCGCAGTCAGTTGTTCAGCAGGCAGCTGGGAATGGCTCAGTGGCTGGTGGGATGCTCATACCTGTTTCACCGGCTGCAGCGATGAGGTCCACAGTTTCCACCAGAATATCCTGTCTCTGATCCGGCTCTGTGGATACTTCTGCTTTCAGTTCAAACAGGATGTCATGGGGAGACAGCTCACCACTATCTTCCCAATACTGCTCTGTTACAACAGTTGTTTCTGATGGTTTCACTGGAGAAACAATGCACTCTTCTTTGAAATGTTCTCGTTCCATGATTTCAGGTTCTTCTTCCTTGGGTGTTTCCTCAGTGGACATTTCTTCGCCTGGAACAGCAACTTCAATGGTGACCTCCTCCAACTCTGTTGGTTTCTCTGGAGAAACAGTGATCTCTTCTTTGAAAGTCTCCACTTCCACAATTTCAGGTTGTTCTTCTGTTGGTTTCACCTCTGTGGGAAATTCGATGTCTGAAACAACCTCCACAGATACTTCCTCTGTCTCTGATGGTTTCTCTGGTGAAACAGTGATCTCCTCTTTGAAATGTTCAAGTTCTACAATTTCAGGTTGCTCTTCTTCCGGTATTTCCTCTGTGGGGAATCCTTCACCTGGAACAGCAACCTCCACTTCCAGAATCTCAGGTTGTTCTTCTGTTGGTTTCTCCTCTGTGGGAAATTCAATTTCTGAAGCAACTTCGACAGTGACTTCTTCTGCCTCTGATGGTTTTTCAGGGGAAATGGTGATCTCTTCTTTGAAATCTTCCATCTCCACAACTTCAGGTTTCTCTTCATCTGGCATTTCCTCTTCAGGTTTCTCTTTGGACACAGGAACTTCAGTGATCACTTCTTCTGTCTCACTAGGTTTCTCAGAAGGAATGCTTATTCCTTCTTCAAAGGTCACTATTTCCTCAGGTCGCTCATGGACCAATGTATCTCTCATCACAGTTTCTGTAATGTCATCAGGTCTGGCAATTTCTTGTGGAACTCCTTCCTCTATTTCTTCTGTAATCTCTCTCACAGTCTCAGGCATTTCTTCTGAGGGTACCTCAAACTCAGTGACAACAGTCACCGTTTCTTCTTCTTCACCTTCAACAGAGATTGTGATCTCTTCCTTGACATCTTCTGTTTCCACGACTTCAGGAAACTCTTCCTCTCGTTTTTCTTCTTCAGAAATTTTGTCCATGGGAAAGATGACTTCCACAGTTTCCTCTGTTTCTGTTGGTTCCTGTGGAGAAACAGTGATCTCTTCTTTGTAATGCTCTCGTTCCACAATTTCAGGCTGCTCTTCCTTCGGCGTTTCCTCAGTGGGGAATTCTTCGCCTGGAACAGCAACTTCAACAGTGACCTCCTCCATCTCTGTAGGTTTCTCTGGAGAAACAGTGATCTCTTCTTTGAAACTCTCCACTTCAAGAATTTCAGGTTGTTCTTCTGTTGGTTTCTCCTCTGTGGGAAATTCAATTTCTGAAACAACCTCAGCAGATACTTCTTCTCTCTCTGATGGTTTCTCTGGAGAAACAGTGATCTCCTCTTTGAAATGTTCTCGTTCAATCATATGATTTCAGGTTGCTCTTCTTTATTTCCTCTTTCGGGAATTCTTCACCTGGAACAGCAACCTCAACACTAACTTCCTCCATCTCTGTTGGTTTCTCAGGAGAAACAGTGATTTCTTCTTTGAAAGTCTCTTGGTCCACGATTTCAGGTTGCTCTTCCTTCAGGACTTCCTCAGTGGAGACTTCTTCGCCTGGAACAGCAACTTCAACAGTGACCTCCTCCATCTCTGTAGGTTTCTCTGGAGAAACAGTGATCTCTTCTTTGAAACTCTCCACTTCAAGAATTTCAGGTTGTTCTTCTGTTGGTTTCTCCTCTGTGGGAAATTCAATTTCTGAAACAACCTCAGCAGATACTTCTTCTGTCTCTGATGGTTTCTCTGGAGAAACAGTGATCTCCTCTTTGAAATGTTCTCGTTCAATGATTTCAGGTTGCTCTTCTTCCGGTATTTCCTCTTTCGGGAATTCTTCACCTGGAACAGCAACCTCAACACTGACTTCCTCCATCTCTGTTGGTTTCTCAGGAGAAACAGTGATTTCTTCTTTGAAAGTCTCCACATCCAGAATCTCAGGTTGTTCTTCTGTTGGTTTTTCCTCTGTGGGAAATTCAATTTCTGAAACAACCTCAACAGATACTTCTTCTGTCTCTGATGGTTTCTCTGGAGAAACAGTGATCTCCTCTTTGAAATGTTCAAGTTCTACAATTTCAGGTTGCTCTTCTTCCGGTATTTCCTCTATGGGGAATTCTTCACCTGGAACAGCAACCTCCACTTCCAGAACCTCAGGTTGTTCTTCTGTTGGTTTTTCCTCTGTGGGAAATTCAATTTCTGAAACAACTTCGACAGTGACTTCTTCTGCTTCTGATGGTTTTTCAGGGGAAATGGTGATCTCTTCTTTGAAATCTTCCATCTCCACAACTTCAGGTTGCTCTTCATCTGGCATTTCCTCTTCAGGTTTCTCTTTGGACACAGGAACTTCAGTGATCACTTCTTCTGTCTCACTAGGTTTCTCAGAAGGAATGCTTATTCCTTCTTCGAAGGTCACTATTTCCTCAGGTCGCTCATGGACCAATGTGTCTCTCATCACAGTTTCTGTAATGTCATCAGGTCTGGCAATTTCTTGTGGAACTCCTTCCTCTATTTCTTCTGTAATCTCTCTCACAGTCTCAGGCATTTCTTCTGAGGGTACCTCAAACTCAGTGACAACAGTCACCGTTTCTTCTTCTTCACCTTCAACAGAGATTGTGATCTCTTCCTTGACATCTTCTCTTTCCACGACTTCAGGAAACTCTTCCTCTCGTTTTTCTTCTTCAGAAATTTTGTCCATGGGAAAGATGACTTCCACAGTTTCCTCTGTTTCTGTTGGTTCCTGTGGAGAAACAGTGATCTCTTCTTTGTAATGCTCTCGTTCCACAATTTCAGGCTGCTCTTCCTTCGGCGTTTCCTCAGTGGGGAATTCTTCGCCTGGAACAGCAACTTCAACAGTGACCTCCTCCATCTCTGTAGGTTTCTCTGGAGAAACAGTGATCTCTTCTTTGAAACTCTCCACTTCAAGAATTTCTGGTTGTTCTTCTGTTGGTTTCTCCTCTGTGGGAAATTCAATTTCTGAAACAACCTCAACAGATACTTCTTCTGTCTCTGATGGTTTCTCTGGAGAAACAGTGATCTCCTCTTTGAAATGTTCTCGTTCAATGATTTCAGGTTGCTCTTCCTTCGGGACTTCCTCAGTGGAGACTTCTTCGCCCGGAACAGCAACTTCAACAGTGACCTCCTCCATCTCTGTAGGTTTCTCTGGAGAAACAGTGATCTCTTCTTTGAAACTCTCCACTTCAAGAATTTCAGGTTGTTCTTCTGTTGGTTTCTCCTCTGTGGGAAATTCAATTTCTGAAACAACCTCAGCAGATACTTCTTCTGTCTCTGATGGTTTCTCTGGAGAAACAGTGATCTCCTCTTTGAAATGTTCTCGTTCAATGATTTCAGGTTGCTCTTCTTCCGGTATTTCCTCTTTCGGGAATTCTTCACCTGGAACAGCAACCTCAACACTAACTTCCTCCATCTCTGTTGGTTTCTCAGGAGAAACAGTGATTTCTTCTTTGAAAGTCTCTTGTTCCATGATTTCAGGTTGCTCTTCCTTCGGGACTTCCTCAGTGGAGACTTCTTCGCCTGGAACAGCAACTTCAACAGTGACCTCCTCCATCTCTGTAGGTTTCTCTGGAGAAACAGTGATCTCTTCTTTGAAACTCTCCACTTCAAGAATTTCAGGTTGTTCTTCTGTTGGTTTCTCCTCTGTGGGAAATTCAATTTCTGAAACAACCTCAGCAGATACTTCTTCTCTCTCTGATGGTTTCTCTGGAGAAACAGTGATCTCCTCTTTGAAATGTTCTCGTTCAATCATTTCAGGTTGCTCTTCTTCCGGTATTTCCTCTTTCGGGAATTCTTCACCTGGAACAGCAACCTCAACACTAACTTCCTCCATCTCTGTTGGTTTCTCAGGAGAAACAGTGATTTCTTCTTTGAAAGTCTCCACTTCCAGAATCTCAGGTTGTTCTTCTGTTGGTTTCTCCTCTGTGGGAAATTCAATTTCTGAAACAACCTCAACAGATACTTCTTCTGTCTCTGATGGTTTCTCTGGAGAAACAGTGATCTCCTCTTTGAAATGTTCAAGTTCTACAATTTCAGGTTGCTCTTCTTCCGGTATTTCCTCTATGGGGAATTCTTCACCTGGAACAGCAACCTCCACTTCCAGAACCTCAGGTTGTTCTTCTGTTGGTTTTTCCTCTGTGGGACGAACAGCAACCTCCACTTCCAGAACCTCAGGTTGTTCTTCTGTTGGTTTTTCCTCTGTGGGAAATTCAATTTCTGAAACAACTTCGACAGTGACTTCTTCTGCTTCTGATGGTTTTTCAGGGGAAATGGTGATCTCTTCTTTGAAATCTTCCATCTCCACAACTTCAGGTTGCTCTTCATCTGGCATTTCCTCTTCAGGTTTCTCTTTGGACACAGGAACTTCAATGATCACTTCTTCTGTCTCACTAGGTTTCTCAGAAGGAATGCTTATTCCTTCTTCGAAGGTCACTATTTCCTCAGGTCGCTCATGGACCAATGTGTCTCTCATCACAGTTTCTGTAATGTCATCAGGTCTGGCAATTTCTTGTGGAACTCCTTCCTCTATTTCTTCTGTAATCTCTCTCACAGTCTCAGGCATTTCTTCTGAGGGTACCTCAAACTCAGTGACAACAGTCACCGTTTCTTCTTCTTCACCTTCAACAGAGATTGTGATCTCTTCCTTGACATCTTCTCTTTCCACGACTTCAGGAAACTCTTCCTCTCGTTTTTCTTCTTCAGAAATTTTGTCCATGGGAAAGATGACTTCCACAGTTTCCTCTGTTTCTGTTGGTTCCTGTGGAGAAACAGTGATCTCTTCTTTGTAATGCTCTCGTTCCACAATTTCAGGCTGCTCTTCCTTCGGCGTTTCCTCAGTGGGGAATTCTTCGCCTGGAACAGCAACTTCAACAGTGACCTCCTCCATCTCTGTAGGTTTCTCTGGAGAAACAGTGATCTCTTCTTTGAAACTCTCCACTTCAAGAATTTCTGGTTGTTCTTCTGTTGGTTTCTCCTCTGTGGGAAATTCAATTTCTGAAACAACCTCAACAGATACTTCTTCTGTCTCTGATGGTTTCTCTGGAGAAACAGTGATCTCCTCTTTGAAATGTTCTCGTTCAATGATTTCAGGTTGCTCTTCCTTCGGGACTTCCTCAGTGGAGACTTCTTCGCCCGGAACAGCAACTTCAACAGTGACCTCCTCCATCTCTGTAGGTTTCTCTGGAGAAACAGTGATCTCTTCTTTGAAACTCTCCACTTCAAGAATTTCAGGTTGTTCTTCTGTTGGTTTCTCCTCTGTGGGAAATTCAATTTCTGAAACAACCTCAGCAGATACTTCTTCTGTCTCTGATGGTTTCTCTGGAGAAACAGTGATCTCCTCTTTGAAATGTTCTCGTTCAATGATTTCAGGTTGCTCTTCTTCCGGTATTTCCTCTTTCGGGAATTCTTCACCTGGAACAGCAACCTCAACACTAACTTCCTCCATCTCTGTTGGTTTCTCAGGAGAAACAGTGATTTCTTCTTTGAAAGTCTCTTGTTCCATGATTTCAGGTTGCTCTTCCTTCGGGACTTCCTCAGTGGAGACTTCTTCGCCTGGAACAGCAACTTCAACAGTGACCTCCTCCATCTCTGTAGGTTTCTCTGGAGAAACAGTGATCTCTTCTTTGAAACTCTCCACTTCAAGAATTTCAGGTTGTTCTTCTGTTGGTTTCTCCTCTGTGGGAAATTCAATTTCTGAAACAACCTCAGCAGATACTTCTTCTCTCTCTGATGGTTTCTCTGGAGAAACAGTGATCTCCTCTTTGAAATGTTCTCGTTCAATGATTTCAGGTTGCTCTTCTTCCGGTATTTCCTCTTTCGGGAATTCTTCACCTGGAACAGCAACCTCAACACTAACTTCCTCCATCTCTGTTGGTTTCTCAGGAGAAACAGTGATTTCTTCTTTGAAAGTCTCCACTTCCAGAATCTCAGGTTGTTCTTCCGTTGGTTTTTCCTCTGTGGGAAATTCAATTTCTGAAACAACCTCAACAGATACTTCTTCTGTCTCTGATGGTTTCTCTGGAGAAACAGTGATCTCCTCTTTGAAATGTTCAAGTTCTACAATTTCAGGTTGCTCTTCTTCCGGTATTTCCTCTATGGGGAATTCTTCACCTGGAACAGCAACCTCCACTTCCAGAACCTCAGGTTGTTCTTCTGTTGGTTTTTCCTCTGTGGGAAATTCAATTTCTGAAACAACTTCGACAGTGACTTCTTCTGCTTCTGATGGTTTTTCAGGGGAAATGGTGATCTCTTCTTTGAAATCTTCCATCTCCACAACTTCAGGTTGCTCTTCATCTGGCATTTCCTCTTCAGGTTTCTCTTTGGACACAGGAACTTCAGTGATCACTTCTTCTGTCTCACTAGGTTTCTCAGAAGGAATGCTTATTCCTTCTTCGAAGGTCACTATTTCCTCAGGTCGCTCATGGACCAATGTGTCTCTCATCACAGTTTCTGTAATGTCATCAGGTCTGGCAATTTCTTGTGGAACTCCTTCCTGTATTTCTTCTGTAATCTCTCTCACAGTCTCAGGCATTTCTTCTGAGGGTACCTCAAACTCAGTGACAACAGTCACCGTTTCTTCTTCTTCACCTTCAACAGAGATTGTGATCTCTTCCTTGACATCTTCTGTTTCCACGACTTCAGGAAACTCTTCCTCTCGTTTTTCTTCTTCAGAAATTTTGTCCATGGGAAAGATGACTTCCACAGTTTCCTCTGTTTCTGTTGGTTCCTGTGGAGAAACAGTGATCTCTTCTTTGTAATGCTCTCGTTCCACAATTTCAGGCTGCTCTTCCTTCGGCGTTTCCTCAGTGGGGAATTCTTCGCCTGGAACAGCAACTTCAACAGTGACCTCCTCCATCTCTGTAGGTTTCTCTGGAGAAACAGTGATCTCTTCTTTGAAACTCTCCACTTCAAGAATTTCTGGTTGTTCTTCTGTTGGTTTCTCCTCTGTGGGAAATTCAATTTCTGAAACAACCTCAACAGATACTTCTTCTGTCTCTGATGGTTTCTCTGGAGAAACAGTGATCTCCTCTTTGAAATGTTCTCGTTCAATGATTTCAGGTTGCTCTTCCTTCGGGACTTCCTCAGTGGAGACTTCTTCGCCCGGAACAGCAACTTCAACAGTGACCTCCTCCATCTCTGTAGGTTTCTCTGGAGAAACAGTGATCTCTTCTTTGAAACTCTCCACTTCAAGAATTTCAGGTTGTTCTTCTGTTGGTTTCTCCTCTGTGGGAAATTCAATTTCTGAAACAACCTCAGCAGATACTTCTTCTGTCTCTGATGGTTCTGGACTTCCTTCGGAACTTCCTCAGTGGAGACTTCTTCGCCTGGAACAGCAACTTCAACAGTGACCTCCTCCATCTCTGTAGGTTTCTCTGGAGAAACAGTGATCTCTTCTTTGAAACCCTCCACTTCAAGAATTTCAGGTTGTTCTTCTGTTGGTTTCTCCTCTGTGGGAAATTCAATTTCTGAAACAACCTCAGCAGATACTTCTTCTCTCTCTGATGGTTTCTCTGGAGAAACAGTGATCTCCTCTTTGAAATGTTCTCGTTCAATGATTTCAGGTTGCTCTTCTTCCGGTATTTCCTCTTTCGGGAATTCTTCACCTGGAACAGCAACCTCAACACTAACTTCCTCCATCTCTGTTGGTTTCTCAGGAGAAACAGTGATTTCTTCTTTGAAAGTCTCCACTTCCAGAATCTCAGGTTGTTCTTCCGTTGGTTTTTCCTCTGTGGGAAATTCAATTTCTGAAACAACCTCAACAGATACTTCTTCTGTCTCTGATGGTTTCTCTGGAGAAACAGTGATCTCCTCTTTGAAATGTTCAAGTTCTACAATTTCAGGTTGCTCTTCTTCCGGTATTTCCTCTATGGGGAATTCTTCACCTGGAACAGCAACCTCCACTTCCAGAACCTCAGGTTGTTCTTCTGTTGGTTTTTCCTCTGTGGGAAATTCAATTTCTGAAACAACTTCGACAGTGACTTCTTCTGCTTCTGATGGTTTTTCAGGGGAAATGGTGATCTCTTCTTTGAAATCTTCCATCTCCACAACTTCAGGTTGCTCTTCATCTGGCATTTCCTCTTCAGGTTTCTCTTTGGACACAGGAACTTCAGTGATCACTTCTTCTGTCTCACTAGGTTTCTCAGAAGGAATGCTTATTCCTTCTTCGAAGGTCACTATTTCCTCAGGTCGCTCATGGACCAATGTGTCTCTCATCACAGTTTCTGTAATGTCATCAGGTCTGGCAATTTCTTGTGGAACTCCTTCCTGTATTTCTTCTGTAATCTCTCTCACAGTCTCAGGCATTTCTTCTGAGGGTACCTCAAACTCAGTGACAACAGTCACCGTTTCTTCTTCTTCACCTTCAACAGAGATTGTGATCTCTTCCTTGACATCTTCTGTTTCCACGACTTCAGGAAACTCTTCCTCTCGTTTTTCTTCTTCAGAAATTTTGTCCATGGGAAAGATGACTTCCACAGTTTCCTCTGTTTCTGTTGGTTCCTGTGGAGAAACAGTGATCTCTTCTTTGTAATGCTCTCGTTCCACAATTTCAGGCTGCTCTTCCTTCGGCGTTTCCTCAGTGGGGAATTCTTCGCCTGGAACAGCAACTTCAACAGTGACCTCCTCCATCTCTGTAGGTTTCTCTGGAGAAACAGTGATCTCTTCTTTGAAACTCTCCACTTCAAGAATTTCTGGTTGTTCTTCTGTTGGTTTCTCCTCTGTGGGAAATTCAATTTCTGAAACAACCTCAACAGATACTTCTTCTGTCTCTGATGGTTTCTCTGGAGAAACAGTGATCTCCTCTTTGAAATGTTCTCGTTCAATGATTTCAGGTTGCTCTTCCTTCGGGACTTCCTCAGTGGAGACTTCTTCGCCCGGAACAGCAACTTCAACAGTGACCTCCTCCATCTCTGTAGGTTTCTCTGGAGAAACAGTGATCTCTTCTTTGAAACTCTCCACTTCAAGAATTTCAGGTTGTTCTTCTGTTGGTTTCTCCTCTGTGGGAAATTCAATTTCTGAAACAACCTCAGCAGATACTTCTTCTGTCTCTGATGGTTTCTCTGGAGAAACAGTGATCTCCTCTTTGAAATGTTCTCGTTCAATGATTTCAGGTTGCTCTTCTTCCGGTATTTCCTCTTTCGGGAATTCTTCACCTGGAACAGCAACCTCAACACTAACTTCCTCCATCTCTGTTGGTTTCTACAGTGGAGACTTCTTTGCCTGAACAGCAACTTCAACAGTGACCTCCTCCATCTCTGTAGGTTTCTCTGGAGAAACAGTGATCTCTTCTTTGAAACTCTCCACTTCAAGAATTTCAGGTTGTTCTTCTGTTGGTTTCTCCTCTGTGGGAAATTCAATTTCTGAAACAACCTCAGCAGATACTTCTTCTCTCTCTGATGGTTTCTCTGGAGAAACAGTGATCTCCTCTTTGAAATGTTCTCGTTCAATGATTTCAGGTTGCTCTTCTTCCGGTATTTCCTCTTTCGGGAATTCTTCACCTGGAACAGCAACCTCAACACTAACTTCCTCCATCTCTGTTGGTTTCTCAGGAGAAACAGTGATTTCTTCTTTGAAAGTCTCCACTTCCAGAATCTCAGGTTGTTCTTCTGTTGGTTTTTCCTCTGTGGGAAATTCAATTTCTGAAACAACCTCAACAGATACTTCTTCTGTCTCTGATGGTTTCTCTGGAGAAACAGTGATCTCCTCTTTGAAATGTTCAAGTTCTACAATTTCAGGTTGCTCTTCTTCCGGTATTTCCTCTATGGGGAATTCTTCACCTGGAACAGCAACCTCCACTTCCAGAACCTCAGGTTGTTCTTCTGTTGGTTTTTCCTCTGTGGGAAATTCAATTTCTGAAACAACTTCGACAGTGACTTCTTCTGCCTCTGATGGTTTTTCAGGGGAAATGGTGATCTCTTCTTTGAAATCTTCCATTTCCACAACTTCAGGTTGCTCTTCATCTGGCATTTCCTCTTCAGGTTTCTCTTTGGACACAGGAACTTCAGTGATCACTTCTTCTGTCTCACTAGGTTTCTCAGAAGGAATGCTTATTCCTTCTTCGAAGGTCACTATTTCCTCAGGTCGCTCATGGACCAATGTATCTCTCATCACAGTTTCTGTAATGTCATCAGGTCTGGCAATTTCTTGTGGAACTCCTTCCTCTATTTCTTCTGTCATCTCTCTCACAGTCTCAGGCATTTCTTCTGAGGGTACCTCAAACTCAGTGACAACAGTCACCGTTTCTTCTTCTTCACCTTCAACAGAGATTGTGATCTCTTCCTTGACATCTTCTGTTTCCACGACTTCAGGAAACTCTTCCTCTCGTTTTTCTTCTTCAGAAATTTTGTCCATGGGAAAGATGACTTCCACAGTTTCCTCTGTTTCTGTTGGTTCCTGTGGAGAAACAGTGATCTCTTCTTTGTAATGCTCTCGTTCCACAATTTCAGGCTGCTCTTCCTTCGGCGTTTCCTCAGTGGGGAATTCTTCGCCTGGAACAGCAACTTCAACAGTGACCTCCTCCATCTCTGTAGGTTTCTCTGGAGAAACAGTGATCTCTTCTTTGAAACTCTCCACTTCAAGAATTTCTGGTTGTTCTTCTGTTGGTTTCTCCTCTGTGGGAAATTCAATTTCTGAAACAACCTCAACAGATACTTCTTCTGTCTCTGATGGTTTCTCTGGAGAAACAGTGATCTCCTCTTTGAAATGTTCTCGTTCAATGATTTCAGGTTGCTCTTCCTTCGGGACTTCCTCAGTGGAGACTTCTTCGCCTGGAACAGCAACTTCAACAGTGACCTCCTCCATCTCTGTAGGTTTCTCTGGAGAAACAGTGATCTCTTCTTTGAAACTCTCCACTTCAAGAATTTCAGGTTGTTCTTCTGTTGGTTTCTCCTCTGTGGGAAATTCAATTTCTGAAACAACCTCAGCAGATACTTCTTCTGTCTCTGATGGTTTCTCTGGAGAAACAGTGATCTCCTCTTTGAAATGTTCTCGTTCAATGATTTCAGGTTGCTCTTCTTCCGGTATTTCCTCTTTCGGGAATTCTTCACCTGGAACAGCAACCTCAACACTAACTTCCTCCATCTCTGTTGGTTTCTCAGGAGAAACAGTGATTTCTTCTTTGAAAGTCTCTTGTTCCATGATTTCAGGTTGCTCTTCCTTCGGGACTTCCTCAGTGGAGACTTCTTTGCCTGGAACAGCAACTTCAACAGTGACCTCCTCCATCTCTGTAGGTTTCTCTGGAGAAACAGTGATCTCTTCTTTGAAACTCTCCACTTCAAGAATTTCTGGTTGTTCTTCTGTTGGTTTCTCCTCTGTGGGAAATTCAATTTCTGAAACAACCTCAGCAGATACTTCTTCTCTCTCTGATGGTTTCTCTGGAGAAACAGTGATCTCCTCTTTGAAATGTTCTCGTTCAATGATTTCAGGTTGCTCTTCTTCCGGTATTTCCTCTTTCGGGAATTCTTCACCTGGAACAGCAACCTCAACACTAACTTCCTCCATCTCTGTTGGTTTCTCAGGAGAAACAGTGATTTCTTCTTTGAAAGTCTCCACTTCCAGAATCTCAGGTTGTTCTTCTGTTGGTTTTTCCTCTGTGGGAAATTCAATTTCTGAAACAACCTCAACAGATACTTCTTCTGTCTCTGATGGTTTCTCTGGAGAAACAGTGATCTCCTCTTTGAAAAGTTCAAGTTCTACAATTTCAGGTTGCTCTTCTTCCGGTATTTCCTCTATGGGGAATTCTTCACCTGGAACAGCAACCTCCACTTCCAGAACCTCAGGTTGTTCTTCTGTTGGTTTTTCCTCTGTGGGAAATTCAATTTCTGAAACAACTTCGACAGTGACTTCTTCTGCTTCTGATGGTTTTTCAGGGGAAATGGTGATCTCTTCTTTGAAATCTTCCATCTCCACAACTTCAGGTTGCTCTTCATCTGGCATTTCCTCTTCAGGTTTCTCTTTGGACACAGGAACTTCAGTGATCACTTCTTCTGTCTCACTAGGTTTCTCAGAAGGAATGCTTATTCCTTCTTCGAAGGTCACTATTTCCTCAGGTCGCTCATGGACCAATGTGTCTCTCATCACAGTTTCTGTAATGTCATCAGGTCTGGCAATTTCTTGTGGAACTCCTTCCTCTATTTCTTCTGTAATCTCTCTCACAGTCTCAGGCATTTCTTCTGAGGGTACCTCAAACTCAGTGACAACAGTCACCGTTTCTTCTTCTTCACCTTCAACAGAGATTGTGATCTCTTCCTTGACATCTTCTCTTTCCACGACTTCAGGAAACTCTTCCTCTCGTTTTTCTTCTTCAGAAATTTTGTCCATGGGAAAGATGACTTCCACAGTTTCCTCTGTTTCTGTTGGTTCCTGTGGAGAAACAGTGATCTCTTCTTTGTAATGCTCTCGTTCCACAATTTCAGGCTGCTCTTCCTTCGGCGTTTCCTCAGTGGGGAATTCTTCGCCTGGAACAGCAACTTCAACAGTGACCTCCTCCATCTCTGTAGGTTTCTCTGGAGAAACAGTGATCTCTTCTTTGAAACTCTCCACTTCAAGAATTTCTGGTTGTTCTTCTGTTGGTTTCTCCTCTGTGGGAAATTCAATTTCTGAAACAACCTCAACAGATACTTCTTCTGTCTCTGATGGTTTCTCTGGAGAAACAGTGATCTCCTCTTTGAAATGTTCAAGTTCTACAATTTCAGGTTTCAATGATTTCAGGTTGCTCTTCTTCCGGTATTTCCTCTTTCGGGAATTCTTCACCTGGAACAGCAACCTCAACACTAACTTCCTCCATCTCTGTTGGTTTCTCAGGAGAAACAGTGATTTCTTCTTTGAAAGTCTCCACTTCCAGAATCTCAGGTTGTTCTTCCGTTGGTTTTTCCTCTGTGGGAAATTCAATTTCTGAAACAACCTCAACAGATACTTCTTCTGTCTCTGATGGTTTCTCTGGAGAAACAGTGATCTCCTCTTTGAAAAGTTCAAGTTCTACAATTTCAGGTTGCTCTTCTTCCGGTATTTCCTCTATGGGGAATTCTTCACCTGGAACAGCAACCTCCACTTCCAGAACCTCAGGTTGTTCTTCTGTTGGTTTTTCCTCTGTGGGAAATTCAATTTCTGAAACAACTTCGACAGTGACTTCTTCTGCCTCTGATGGTTTTTCAGGGGAAATGGTGATCTCTTCTTTGAAATCTTCCATTTCCACAACTTCAGGTTGCTCTTCATCTGGCATTTCCTCTTCAGGTTTCTCTTTGGACACAGGAACATCAGTGATCACTTCTTCTGTCTCACTAGGTTTCTCAGAAGGAATGCTTATTCCTTCTTCGAAGGTCACTATTTCCTCAGGTCGCTCATGGACCAATGTATCTCTCATCACAGTTTCTGTAATGTCATCAGGTCTGGCAATTTCTTGTGGAACTCCTTCCTCTATTTCTTCTGTCATCTCTCTCACAGTCTCAGGCATTTCTTCTGAGGGTACCTCAAACTCAGTGACAACAGTCACCGTTTCTTCTTCTTCACCTTCAACAGAGATTGTGATCTCTTCCTTGACATCTTCTGTTTCCACGACTTCAGGAAACTCTTCCTCTCGTTTTTCTTCTTCAGAAATTTTGTCCATGGGAAAGATGACTTCCACAGTTTCCTCTGTTTCTGTTGGTTCCTGTGGAGAAACAGTGATCTCTTCTTTGTAATGCTCTCGTTCCACAATTTCAGGCTGCTCTTCCTTCGGCGTTTCCTCAGTGGGGAATTCTTCGCCTGGAACAGCAACTTCAACAGTGACCTCCTCCATCTCTGTAGGTTTCTCTGGAGAAACAGTGATCTCTTCTTTGAAACTCTCCACTTCAAGAATTTCTGGTTGTTCTTCTGTTGGTTTCTCCTCTGTGGGAAATTCAATTTCTGAAACAACCTCAACAGATACTTCTTCTGTCTCTGATGGTTTCTCTGGAGAAACAGTGATCTCCTCTTTGAAATGTTCTCGTTCAATGATTTCAGGTTGCTCTTCCTTCGGGACTTCCTCAGTGGAGACTTCTTCGCCTGGAACAGCAACTTCAACAGTGACCTCCTCCATCTCTGTACGTTTCTCTGGAGAAACAGTGATCTCTTCTTTGAAACTCTCCACTTCAAGAATTTCAGGTTGTTCTTCTGTTGGTTTCTCCTCTGTGGGAAATTCAATTTCTGAAACAACCTCAGCAGATACTTCTTCTCTCTCTGATGGTTTCTCTGGAGAAACAGTGATCTCCTCTTTGAAATGTTCTCGTTCAATGATTTCAGGTTGCTCTTCTTCCGGTATTTCCTCTTTCGGGAATTCTTCACCTGGAACAGCAACCTCAACACTAACTTCCTCCATCTCTGTTGGTTTCTCTGGAGAAACAGTGATTTCTTCTTTGAAAGTCTCCACTTCCAGAATCTCAGGTTGTTCTTCTGTTGGTTTTTCCTCTGTGGGAAATTCAATTTCTGAAACAACCTCAACAGATACTTCTTCTGTCTCTGATGGTTTCTCTGGAGAAACAGTGATCTCCTCTTTGAAATGTTCAAGTTCTACAATTTCAGGTTGCTCTTCTTCCGGTATTTCCTCTATGGGGAATTCTTCACCTGGAACAGCAACCTCCACTTCCAGAACCTCAGGTTGTTCTTCTGTTGGTTTTTCCTCTGTGGGAAATTCAATTTCTGAAACAACTTCGACAGTGACTTCTTCTGCTTCTGATGGTTTTTCAGGGGAAATGGTGATCTCTTCTTTGAAATCTTCCATCTCCACAACTTCAGGTTGCTCTTCATCTGGCATTTCCTCTTCAGGTTTCTCTTTGGACACAGGAACTTCAGTGATCACTTCTTCTGTCTCACTAGGTTTCTCAGAAGGAATGCTTATTCCTTCTTCGAAGGTCACTATTTCCTCAGGTCGCTCATGGACCAATGTGTCTCTCATCACAGTTTCTGTAATGTCATCAGGTCTGGCAATTTCTTGTGGAACTCCTTCCTCTATTTCTTCTGTAATCTCTCTCACAGTCTCAGGCATTTCTTCTGAGGGTACCTCAAACTCAGTGACAACAGTCACCGTTTCTTCTTCTTCACCTTCAACAGAGATTGTGATCTCTTCCTTGACATCTTCTGTTTCCACGACTTCAGGAAACTCTTCCTCTCGTTTTTCTTCTTCAGAAATTTTGTCCATGGGAAAGATGACTTCCACAGTTTCCTCTGTTTCTGTTGGTTCCTGTGGAGAAACAGTGATCTCTTCTTTGTAATGCTCTCGTTCCACAATTTCAGGCTGCTCTTCCTTCGGCGTTTCCTCAGTGGGGAATTCTTCGCCTGGAACAGCAACTTCAACAGTGACCTCCTCCATCTCTGTAGGTTTCTCTGGAGAAACAGTGATCTCTTCTTTGAAACTCTCCACTTCAAGAATTTCTGGTTGTTCTTCTGTTGGTTTCTCCTCTGTGGGAAATTCAATTTCTGAAACAACCTCAACAGATACTTCTTCTGTCTCTGATGGTTTCTCTGGAGAAACAGTGATCTCCTCTTTGAAATGTTCTCGTTCAATGATTTCAGGTTGCTCTTCTTTAGCAGTTTCCTCTTTCGGGAATTCTTCACCTGGAACAGCAACCTCAACACTAACTTCCTCCATTCAGTTCACATTTCAGGTTGCTCTTCTTCGGATTCCTCATGGGACTTCTTCACCTGGAACAGCAACTCCACTTCCACCTCAGGGTGTTGTTCATGTTGGTTTTTTCCTCTGTGGGAAATTCAATTTCTGAAACAACTCAACAGTACTTCTTCTGTCTCTGATGGTTCAGGGAAAGTGATCTCTCTTTGAAATCTCCTTCCAAATTCAGGTTGCTCTTCTTGGATTTCCTCATGGGTTCTTTTGGACACAACTTCAGTGACTCTCTTCTCACTTGGTTTCTCTGAAACAGTATCCTCTTTGAAATGTCTCTCGTTCAATGATCGGTTGCTTCTTTGGAATTTCCTCATGGGGAATTTCGCCTGGACCAACTCAGTGACACATCCCTTTCATTCTTAGTTTCACTGGAGAGAAAGTGATCTCTTCTTTGAAACTTCTTTTCCGACTTCAGAATTTCTGGTTCTCTCTGTTGGTTTCTCTCATGGGAAATTTTTCCTGGAAATGTTGGTTCTCAGGAGAAACAGTGATTTCTTCTTTGAAAGTCTCTTGGTCCACGATTTCAGGTTGCTCTTCCTTCAGGACTTCCTCAGTGGAGACTTCTTCGCCTGGAACAGCAACTTCAACAGTGACCTCCTCCATCTCTGTAGGTTTCTCTGGAGAAACAGTGATCTCTTCTTTGAAACTCTCCACTTCAAGAATTTCAGGTTGTTCTTCTGTTGGTTTCTCCTCTGTGGGAAATTCAATTTCTGAAACAACCTCAGCAGATACTTCTTCTGTCTCTGATTGTTTCTCTGGAGAAACAGTGATCTCCTCTTTGAAATGTTCTCGTTCAATGATTTCAGGTTGCTCTTCTTCCGGTATTTCCTCTTTCGGGAATTCTTCGCCTGGAACAGCAACCTCAACACTAACTTCCTCCATCTCTGTTGGTTTCTCAGGAGAAACAGTGATTTCTTCTTTGAAAGTCTCTTGTTCCACGATTTCAGGTTGCTCTTCCTTCAGGACTTCCTCAGTGGAGACTTCTTCACCTGGAACAGCAACTTCAACAGTGACCTTCTCCATCTCTGTTGGTTTCTCAGGAGAAACAGTGATTTCTTCTTTGAAAGTCTCCACTTCCAGAATCTCAGGTTGTTCTTCTGTTGATTTCTCTTCTGTGGGAAATTCAATTTCTGAAACAACCTCAACAGATACTTCTTCTGTCTCTGATGGCGTCTCTGGAGAAACAGTGATCTCCTCTTTGAAATGCTCTCGTTCAATGATTTCAGGTTGCTCTTCTTTAGGAGTTTCCTCAATGGGGAATTCTTTGCCTGGAACACCAACTTCAATGGTGACCTCCTCCATCTCACTTGGTTTCTCTGAAGAAACAGTGATCTCTTCTTTGAAATGTTCTCGTTCCATGATTTCTGGTTGCTCTTCCTTGGAAGTTTCCTCAATGGGGAATTGTTCGCCTGGAACACCAACTTCAATGGTGACCTCCTTCATCTCAGTTGGTTTCTCTGGAGAAACAGTGATCTCTTCTTTGAAATGTTCTCGTTCCACAATTTCTGGTTGCTCCTCTTTGGGCACTTCTTCAATGGGGAATTCTTCGCCTGGTTGAGCAACTTCAATGGTGACCTCCTCCATCTCTCTTGGTTTCTCTGGAGAAACAGTGATCTCTTCTTTGAAACTCTCCATTTCAACAATTTCAGGTTGTTCTTCTGTTGGTTTCCCCTCTGTGGGAAATTCAGTTTCTGAAACAACCTCAACAGATACTTCTTCTGTCTCTGATGGTTTCTCTGGAGAAACAGTGATCTCCTCTTTGAAATGTTCTCGTTCAATGACTTCAGGTTGCTCTTCTTCCGGTATTTCTTCTTTGGGGAATTCTTCCCCTGGAACAGCAACCTCAACATTCACTTCCTCTGTTTCTGTTGGTTTCTCTGGAGAAACAATGATTTGCTCTTTGAAATGTTCATGTTCAACAATTTCAGGTTGTTCTTCTTCAAGTATTTCCTTTTCAGGAATTTCATCACCTGGAACAGTAACAGTGACTTCTTCTGTCTCTGATGGTATTCCAGGAGAAATAGTGATCTCTTCTTTGAAATCTTCTTCATGGGGAGCCACAGAGACAGGATATTCTGACTGGATGACAGAGTCCAGAGCGACCTCATCAACTTTCTCCTCCTCTTCCACCTCTCCCTCCTCTTCTTCAATCTTCTTTTGTGTCTGGGGTCCTTTGGACAGGAAAGGCAGTAGGTGTGATATTATCACTGCTCTATTCACAACTGAGATATTCACTAACCTATCTTTTGACTAGATCCACTGGATAGCAAGAACAATAGCTGTATTCTTACGCTTTTATACAGGATCCACACATAAACGTATCTGAAGGTGGAATATGTGCGTGTAATACTGTTATTGTTCTATGCAAGATCCACACATAAACCTTAAGGAATATGTACATGTAATATAAGGTATATGTAATATGTTATTGTTTTATACAGGATTCATACACAAACCTTTCATAAGGTGGAATATGTAAGTGTATTATAAGTATTCTACATAAAATATCACACATCAATCTCAAAATCTTTCAATCAGTTCCATTGAACAAAGGCAGGAGTGTATATAATGCTGCTGTTATAAACAATCTACCTTATAATAATATAGTGCTGCTGTTATAAAATAAACTATCTTAGTAATGACATATTTCATGCCAATTTGAGATTATCCCAGTCTGAAATGAAATATACTGTAATGTATCTATAAAGTGAACCTCTGGTCCCTACACATTTCTGAGTCTTTAAATAAACTTTGCCGGTTAGATGAGGCATATGCAGAGAAAAAGAATTGTATGAAAGGACAAAAATCTGAACATATCAGAAATACATCTTAAAAGCATCAGCTCTAAACTAAATGTAGGGACATAGAAATGTATACATAAAGATTAAACAGGGACACACAGATGTTGGATTTGTTTCCATTCTTTTCCTACCTGAAATGAAACACACTTCAAAACAAAGTTAACATATTAAGCATATCAAGCTTAATCAGCAAACTACTATTATAAAACATGAAAGGACAGACAATGATTCCATATTATTCTATGGATAATTTTTTTACGATAATGATACGCTTTGGGTGTGAGTTCCAAGATTTCTTAATGTGAGCTCTAATATTACAAGACATTTCCCAAGAATGAGCTCTGAATATGTTCTGAAAATTTATAAGATACTGTTACACAATATATCACCATACTGAATGGCAGACAACACAGAAAGCCAAACTCAGTTTTAAGGTGTTTGATGTACGGAAAGAGACTATACCTTTCTGAATCAAGACCATCAGAGCCAATATCTAAATTTGAGTTTCCTTGTTGTAAAAGACATTGTCTGAAGACAATCAAAGAGACAACATTTGAACCAATATTTTCCTGTTGCATAAGATAAAGTTTAAGACTTTTAAATAACCAGCACTTAAACCATGATTTTCAAGGTGTAAAGAGTGTTCTTTCAGTGGGAGTGGGGAGACAGGATACGTACCAAACAAACATCTGAAGTATTCAAAATAAAATCAAATGGCCTGTGATTAGATAACACCCAGTTGATGGGTCAAATGATAAATCATTAAGCAAGAAATCAATTTATTACCAGTTGTCTGAACTAATGAAGTCAATTAATCAGTCATAATAATGCCCTCAAAATGTTTACATGAATTTCAAAAACAAAAGACAAAAGATTCAATCTGTGCAGCTTAGTAAGGTCAAAGAAATCACAATAAACTGATTTTTTATGGGAAACACAACACTGTTCATACTTTCATATCATTTCACATTGCTTATTTCCCAGATGACTATACGGACAATTCTTAAATATCACATTTTGTGTGATCTGAAATTCTTTAGTTAATGATCTTGTTACAAGGGGTTGAAACTGCTGGACATTGTAGGTGTTTCAATATTATCAAACATGTAATGATTGAGACAATCACCGGAAGTAAAACATGATATTTCAATATATACTAACAGTGAAAGAGCATGCTTAAAATATATATTGTTGGAAATGTGTTTTATGTTATCAAATATTAGTTATCAGGATTAATAAAAAGTGAAACTGCACAGTAAAAGAGACTGTATTTAAACATGTTGTGTGCAAGATGACAGGACCCTGGCATCCAGCCCATACAGCAATTGTTCAAGATACTATTCTCCGCAAATCAGACAGATGGTAGAAACAATGACTTCAATAGCTGACATGTCTGAAAAAGTCCATGTTAAGCTATTGATATGGAAAAGGACCAACCGTTCACAATGGCCTAGACCCTTAGTCTGAAAGCAGAGATGCTAAATCATACCCCATGACGTGATACAAATGTTTGAAAAAAAAGGAAAGTCCATTCCTGTACATCAGACACCAAGCATACAGATGGTAGTGATTACTTCACACAGGTGAATGAATAATCATAGATATTCTACTAACACACAAAGAAGAAAAATTGAACTTTATGCAAGGGTAAAATTATTAATCTTTTTTCTGTACTAAAATTACACATTTCCACAAAAATATGTTTGCATAAATATGCATATTCAGATTAATGCATGCAAATATGCAAGTGATTCTATGTATGTGTGCATGTATGTAGTTTTTATGTACCTTTATGTACATATACAAGACAAAGAAAAGAAAACTGCTTTAACTGGGTTTTTTTCTACCTTCAAGGTTTGACCAGTGCACTGAGTCAAGCATCAGACCTGGTTTAGGTCTGGCATTTGCACACCCCACCCTCCAAAACTCTGCAATGTTTTTCCACTAATGCAGTGTGATGCTTATGGTTCAGTATAAATGCTTTGACACTTCCTTGAAACTGGAACTAGATATAAAATGAAATGAAAGAAGTATAATAAAGAAACAGCATCCAAATAAATATCAACACTACCAACTATCAAGAGAGGAGACTGGCTGCAGACAAACACACATTTGGATATGTTTCAGGATGAAAAAAATCAGGTTTGATGCAATGGTCAGGAAACATTTTTTTTTTTTAACTAAAAAAAAAAACCATGCACATAAGGCAAGATAGTCATGGAAAAGACCAAAAAAAATGACAACAGCTAGAATAGTTACAAAAAAAGTTTAAAAAGAAAAAGAAAAAAAGAACTACAACAAATACTCAAAACAGACAAAAATCCAAAGCAGAAGAGTGTGTAGTCAGACAAAAGACTGAAAAAACAAGCATGGTATTCAGGGGAATATTTTTGGACAAAAAAAGACCATGGCAGAAACAAGACAATTCAGAGGAACAAATACTGTTTAGAGAGAAGATGAGGAAGACGCAAAAAGGTGGTCAAGAAGGTTTTGCAGACTGAAAGGCAGAAGACAGATTTTCAGACTGAGAAGGTCAGTGGCAGAAGCTATGTGCTCACGAATGCACATTTCTGACTGAAAAGGTCAAAAGCTGAAGCAAGGGAAGTGAAAAGAAAGTAAAGACCTTTTTTTCCTTTTTTTTAAAGAAAAAATAATAGACAGTAATGAAACCAGGGGAAAACGTTCAGACTGAAATGTTGAGAACATAAGGCAGGGAATAATCATGAGACAAACTGGAAAAAACGGGAGTATATTATTATTGAAAAGGCCTGGCCAGTTAACCCAGGTTATTTCAGAGGACAGAGGAACAAATCAGAAGAGCAGTTTGCAACACTGTTCATTCACCCATCCCTTGGATGTTTCAAACCCTCTCTCGAACTACTTGTATCACAAACACAGGAAAGGAAATCACAAGGCAGCAAACATGATGTACAGAAAAGGCTTCACAAACACAACAACCATTAGAACAGATGTTCTGACATGTAGGCCCTTCCTGTCCAGTTACCACATTTCAGACAAAAATACAGACACAACAGGAATGAAAAAACAGCCACGAAAACAACAAACATGAGGACAAGTCTGCAGACAGAAAATCCTTCACAACCATAACAGATGGCTGCTGACAGAAAATGACACAGAAAGACAGCACCATTGTAAGCCATATACATCTCATGATCTGCATTGAGAAACAGCCTCACAAATACAGTGGCTACAAAAACAAACACACAGACACATCTGCATGTAGAAAAGGCCTCACACAGATGGCGGCCACAACAACTGACACATCAACATGTCTGAAAATAAAGCATACCATTCTCCTCAAACCTGGTAACCATGTGGGTATCAGAATGGAAAGATAAAACATCAAGATTCAAGATGGGAGACATCAAGATGGAGGAGATAGAGAATCAAACTGGAAAGACATTGAGGCTGCAGCATGGAAATGGGCCAAGAGAGGATGGAAAGAGGCAGACACAGAACAGAAACGGGTGGACAGGTTGGAAAGAAAGGGATTTAGATGTGAAGATGTTGCTTCACTATCAGGCTGGATTCAGTATGGAGATGTCATCTTTTGGCAAATTTTATCAAAATGGGCCATGTCAACTTCACCGAGTCGACAGCATAACAGAAATGATAATAGTACAGTTCCTTTTACCTGCAACTATTCCAGAAAAGGGTGTTGTTGCATCCTGTGTTTCTGAATGAACTAATAAAGCAATTCTATCATGACAGCTTGGAAAAGAATCACAATAGGTAATGTGCTTATATTTCCCGAGTTTACATTCCAATCAACAGAGAGTTAGCAGTACATCTAATATCTGAACAGTGATGCACCCAATACCAGAATTATCATTTATTCTATATACTGCCTGACTTGTTAGTTTCACATTTCTGGATGACATGTTAATTTCACAATGATCTGTTCTGACTATCAATTTTACGTCAGAGGTAACACTGGCTTCTTTTAAGTTTACCACTTAATAAAATCTTATCCTACTGAAGAAACAATGAACATAGCCTAGCAATAATGCCACATTATTCATGGAATCATATTCCGAGTTTCATATGTTTCTCATTTGCTCATGAAATTATGATAAAGTGTGGGCAAGTTTTGGGGCATGAAATCACTGGATAGTGTGACATGATTATTGAATTGATAGAATGAGGAGAACATGGAAAAGGGACAGGTGCATAACTCTGATAAAAAATTAAAAAAAAGGATTATACAAAAGAACTGACCTTGTATTTGCAGTTCTGCCTTGGTGCTGGCTGTTCCAAACTGGTTGATGGCCCGGCATTCATACTCCCCCTCATCCTCAGGGAAGGACTGGGGCAGCTCAAGAATGCAGGTGCCGCTGGGTTCAGTGATGATATGATAGATGGGTGACTCCTTAATGGGTTCTCCATCAAGGAACCAGCTGACCTCCGGCTGTGGGAAGCCGGAGACAGCGGTCTCGAAACGAACAGGTTGTCCTTCTTGGGTCTGCACGCTGTGCAGTGGCTGTGTAAACGTGGGGGCCTGGCCCTCCAGTTTCTCCTCCACAATCTCCTGTTCCACCTCCTCACTGGCAGGCAGCTCCAGCAGCTCAAACTGTTCCTCCAGTGGGGTCTCCGTCTCATCAACAGCCACTCCTTCCACAGTGGGTTTGGGGAGTTTGGCTTCTTCTTCAATGACTGGAACCTCCTGGGGAACGTCCTCAGCGAAAGCTTCCTCAATCTCTGTGATAAGAGTCTGGAAACTCTCTGCAATGGTTCTCTCAGGGGCTGCCTGCTCAGACTCAGGGACAGGAGTTTCTTCAAGGATTTCTTCATGAGAAACAGCTTCTGCTGTTTCTTCCACGATGAATTCATGTGAAACTTCCTCCGTCTCGGCGGTTGTTTTTTCAGCAATGGTTTCCACGGAAATGACCTCAGTAGTTTCTGGGGCAACAGTCTCCGTGGTTGGTGCTTCCAGACCCTCCACTGTGATTGCAAGTTCATCCTTGGCAACGATGGGGGCAGCAGTTTCTTCCGATTCCGGAACTTCTGAATATAAAAAAAGAAAAGTCGTACCATGAGTGTTTGATTTCTGCTAATCACCACTTCAGTAGGTGCACATACGCAATGCACTAGTCACAATCCAGTCACTAAAAAGGTTTGTGCATGTTTATACTATCAGTATGCAGAAATGCTTCAACTCTAATTTCATGCAGAGAACACTCTTTTCTCCAAGAAGAAATGATGGGGCTTTATCTAGAAATAATGAAACAATACAGCAATGAATCATTTTTCTATCGGGATGCAGAAAAGAAATATGGCAAGCAATTTGTTTCAAAACCATGCACATTGTACACACAGCACTCATTGCTTTTAAGGTCAGACTGCTTACAAATCACACACATGCTCTTTGGTCCATTCCCAGAACAAGAGAATTTTCCTTTAAAAATTATTAGGCATTATATCATATCACTAATCATATTACAGATTAATTAATATAATTAAACAAAGACATGCAAATGAACATAAAGCACAATGAAATGTGTTCTTGTAATATAGTGGCTGACAGGCAATGTATCCATCATATTTCACTGACTGTCCATGGTGATACCCACATTTCATGAGGTCTCTTTCAAGCACACAATGCTATGTGTCTTGGCTTCTTCCTCCACTGAACATCATGGGTAATACCAAAATAACCATGGATGACCACAGTTTCAGATGCTCCAAAGCAACATGTCAGCATTATGTAATGTCAGTATATGCTTATATAGATTCATCCCCCTTGCAATGAAAAAAAAGGTGTCCTTTTTTCACCATTTCTAGTACCTCCATGCAAAGGATAAGCTGGAAAAAAAAAGGAACAAACCTAAGAGTAGCAGTTCCAATGAATAAAAGCATTCCAGTCTGAATTTTTTTGTTGTTGTTTGTTTGTTTGTTGTTGTTTTTTTGGTTTTGTTTTATTCTTTTTTTGATCAAGAAAGTGTAAGGTTTGTAAAACCTGTAATTGTTATAAACTGTTAAAGAGTCATGTGACAGTTTAAATGATGCATCTTGATCACAAGTTATCTAGCAATATAATGCCACTTGATGACATTGCCATGTGGCTCAGATGGAAGCCACAAGATCTGTCTTACCAATGGCAGCAGGCATGAATTCATGGAATCAGCACAACCTGTCTGATTCAATGCATATGAGAGGTGGCTCAGATGGATTTGCAACTGTCTGGCAATGAGATGTTAAATCTTATCAAAGGGATCTGACCACCTGGCCATGAGATGCACCTCAGATGCAAAGGGACTAATGACTGGCCATGCAATGTGCCTAGAATGGGATCCAAGTGATCTGTTTGGCCATGAGAGGTGCCTCAGATGGAGTCAGTAAGATCTGACTGTCTGGCTGTGAGATGTGCCTCATATGAAATTAGAAGGATCTGTTTTGCCACGTATGGTGCTACAGATGAAATCTGTAGGATTTTAAACTGTTTGGCCATGAGTGTGCCTTGAATAGAATCAGTAAGATATACAGCTGTCTGGCTGTGAGATTTGCCCAAATGAAATCAAAGGGATCTGTCTGCCTGGTCATGTGATGTGCCTCAGAAGGAATCAATAAGATTTATAAATGTCTGACTGTGAGATGTGCCTCAAATAAAATCAAAGGAATCCATCTATCTGGCTTTGAGAGGTGCCTCAAATAGAATTAGTAAGGTCTATAAATGTCTGGCTATGCAGTGTGCCTCAGATCGAAAAGAAGTGATGTATGTCACTGCCTGGTGATGAAGTACAGCTCCAATGAAATTGTCTGCTGGAGCATTTTGACTAGAACTGAAATGAAATCATTCTCCTCTGAGCATTTTCAAAGAACTCTACATTCACCCAATATTCACCTTGTTTAATTCCACTTCTTTATTTTTCTTTAAATCAACTGAAGAGGATGGTCTTTTTTCAATGATTTGTGAGTAATCCTCCTGCCTTTTGGAGAATTTCAGTGAGACTGAAGTACACAAATGATACTTTGCTTGATTGATGAACTGTGTACAATGCTGATGTATGTGACCTGATCAAGAAAGGAGTAGAATGATGAAACAATCAAAGTGTATGTTGCTGTAGACTTCATTTAGAGAAAACTCCACGATAAATAAAATAATTTCCAATCATTACTAACTGATCAATAAGGAATAAAATAATACCAATAAGAATAACGTGAAAACTGCCTCATTGACATGAGGCTTGCAGCCAATATGGCATTAAACCAGCAGTCCAAACTCTTGTCATGGCATTATGTCCAGTAATTTGTCATACATTCACATATCTATTGTTTCCAAATTTCTGTGCATGTGTTCCCATAATTACATATGTTAAGCGCTAGTCATAGGTTGTGGTCAGAAAATCAAATGCCTTTTATTCAATGCTGGTTAGAGATATGCATGACAGATCCATCATAAATGTAAAACAGAATGGACCTTTACTAACCATTGGCCACCATTCAATTCAAGAATAACAGTCATTTACCAAATATTTGTGACACTTACAATGTAACAATAAAGTGGTATACATTCCATCAAATGCTGAATACAGGTCCAGCGTAACAAATTATCAAAATCATAAAACTGATCATAAGGAGAGTTTGACCAGGTATAAACTCTTCTTTTCCTATTCAAATGCTGTTTATAAGTTCAGATATCAGTTTATCATTATTTTTTAATAATCAAATGCTGGTGACAGGTCCAGCATCAGAATAAATCTGAGTTCACTAAATGCTAATCACAGGTCTCAATGTGAAATCTTGACACATATTATCACTCATCGTTATTGTTTTTTCTTAACAGAGGTCAAAGCTCCCATATACTGTACAGTATGGTACTTCATATAAGTGTCAATGATTCAATGAAACAGATTTTCAAACAATGCTGAATGTAGATTTAGTTCATAACTCAGGAGGATTATAAACAAATTCAGGCCAAAGATCACGAGTGACAGTGAGACAGATAATAATCTAATTAATGCCCAAAATGCAATGCGGCATCACAGACCTCTTCAGTGTGGGGGTCAAGGATGGAGTGAAACAATCAGATGAACATCTGCTATGTTCAGGCCAAAGATCCACAATAAGTCAGAAAAAAATAATTACCAAACACTGATGAACAGGTTTTAGAGAATGTCTTCCGACATCCATGCATGAACCAAATAGAAAAGTCTATGGGGGATTCAGAACTTAATTTGTATGTACCACTGAACTTGCTGCAATCTGATATCTGAACTGTCCAAACCGATGACCTTCCACAAAACTGTCTTGAATTGACCCTGCTGATGGGTGATGACCTTCCACAAAACTGTCTTGAATTGACCCTGTTGATGGTTTGGGTTTATTTGAAGTTGTGTACAACTATGAACTTGTGCACAGCCTTAGCTGACAAAGACTGACTGTATCAAGAGTCGAGGGTTTAATTTGTTTGAAGTCCATGACCAAGTCATCAGTCTTAGCTAACAAAGATGATGACTTTTCAGTCATGCATTAAGCTGGCTGACATACTAAATTATTATGAGATAATAACCATGACACCCCAAACTCAAATTTGACAGAGAGGAGTCTAATAATGATGGATTCACAGAGGGTTAGAAAAGATTAACATTTTAGCTGCTGTGAGTATGATTCATGTGAAAAACATTTATTCTGCAGTTTTCTTTCCATCTTCATGTTTAAAAATCACCAACCATGACCATAAATATGATTCGCATCAGACTATTGTAGCTTTAAGATAAGTAACTGATGTCACTAGTGGAATGGTTTCTATGGTGGGTTACTCTGATTGTCCGTGGTGGCATGTACACAGAGGGTTGTCCACTCTGACAGCTATGGCTACAGATTATTTGATTTTGATACTGCTGCATGTGGTTATACATGTCTAAGAACATGAGACAGACAGAAAGCATGTACTTAATAGTGTGAGCTTGTATATATGTATGCATGTATGCATGCATGCATGCATGCATGTGCGCGCACACACGTGTGTGTGTGTGTGTGTGTGTGTGTGTGTGTGTGAGCCATGAATCTTACTCAGCACATCAGTCAGACATAAAGGCATAAGTTCTGACATAAAGGCATAAGTTCTATCAGCAGTTGCCATAGCAAGGATATAGACAGTTATACTGGAATATCTGATTGTTCTTATTGGAATGTTTAAATGGCTGCCTTTTGGGAATATGTAAATGACTGTTGCATGGCAACATGTACATTAAAGCCAACGTCTGTTGCATGGGAATGTGCAGATGACTTTTGTTTGGGAATATTTAAATGACTGTTACACAAAAATATGTAAATGAATGTTACATGGGAATATGTAAATGACTATTACATAAAAAGATGTAAATGACTTGCGTAAGAATATTTAAATGGCTGTTGTTGTAAGTGTTGTTGCAAGGGGAAATCTAAGCAACTGATGATACTGGGAAAGTCAAAATGAATGGTAATGAATTGGAAGGTATGTGTATGATGAATGGCAAAGTTTGTACGACTGTGGACCATGCATGGGTTGGCAAACTGAGTGGCTGATGAAAGTTGCATAGGATTGTCTGTATGACTGGTGAATGGTGCATGGGATTGTCGGTATGATTGTTGAATGGTGCCTGGGATTGTTGGTATGATTGTTGAATGGTGCATGGGATTGTTGGTATGATTGTTGAATGGTGCATGGGATTGTCGGTATGATTGTTGAATGGTGCATGGGATTGTCTGTATGACTGGCGAATGGTGTATGGGAATGTCTGTATGATTGGTGAATGGTGCAAGGGAATGTGTGACTAGTAAATGGTACATGGTAATGTCTATGTAAGTAATGAATCATGCAAGGGAATGCCTGTATGGTACATGGGACTGTCTGTATGGCTGGTGAATGGTGCATGGGATTGTCTGTATGATTGGTGAATGGTGCATGGGAATGTCCGTGTGAATGGTAAATGGTACATGGTAATGTCTATGTAAGTAATGAATCATGCAAGGGAATGTCTGTATGGTGCATGGGAATGTCTTTATGACCAGTGAATGGTGCAAGGGAATGTTTGTAAGACTGGTGAATGATACTAAGTGAATGTCTGTATGACTGGTGAATGATGCTAAGTGAATGTCTGTATGACTGGTGAATGATGCATGGGAATGTTTGTATGATTGGCGAATGATGTAAGGGAATGTTTGTAAGACTGGTCAATGATGCATGGGAATGTCTATATGACTGGTGAATGATGCAAGGGAAAGTCTTTATGATTGGTGAATTGTGCTTGGTAACGTCTGTATATAACTAGTGAATGGTATATGGGAATGTCTGTGTGATTGGCGAATGGTGGTTGGGAATGCTTGAGTGATTGGTGGATGGTGCACAGGAATCTCTGAGTAATTGGTGAATGGTGCAGTTGAATACGAGTGATTGCTGCATGGTGCATGGGAATGCCTGAATGATTGGTAAATGGTGCACAGGAATGTCTGTATGAATGGTAAATGGTACACAGGAATGTCTGTATGATTGGTAAATGGTGCATGGGAATGTCTGTATGATTGGTGAATAGTGTATGAAAATGTCTATGACTGGTGAATGATGGTGTATGAAAATGTCTGTATGATTGGTAAATGGTGTATGAAAATGTCTGTATGATTGGTTAACGGTGCACAGGTATGTCTGAGTGATTGGTATATGGTGTAAGATAATATACGTAGGATTGCTGGATGGTGCATGGGAATCGGTGACTGGTGCATGGAAATGTCTGATTGTTGACTGGTGCATGGAAACGTCTATGTGACTGTTTACTGGGAAGCATGTAAATGTCCTTGTGATTGTTTTATGGGAGGCATGGGATTGTTAAATGTTGGCTGGTAATGTGATGGAATGTTTAAATGACCATGACTAATGATGAATGGAAATGCCCAAATGATTATCAATTATTCAGAACTGAATTTTGGGGGTTGTAAGAAATACCTGAATAGTGGTTCACTGATTAAGTACATGGGGTTAAAATCTGGTAGCTGTTGCTGTATGGGAATGTAGGGATAAGTGATAATATACAGGAATGTCCAAATAATTGTTGGCCAAGTGTGTAAAACCAGGTAAACATTGGCTGATGAAATGAGATAGTTAAACATTGGCTGATGATGAATGGAGATGATACACTGGTTGGTGATGAATGGAGATGATAAACATTGGCTGACGATGAATGGATAGCTAAACATTGGCTGACGATGTATGGAGAATGCAAAATTGTTTGATGGAGTACAGTAATGGTAAATGACTGATGATGTATGAGAAAATTCTTATAACCACTGCTTAATAAAGTAAAGGACATTTGACATTGTTGCTTGTAGTGCAGCCAACTGCACAAGGCCATATCAGGACTAATAAAGTATAGGAAATGTATGAATGGCAATTTTAATGTATGAAGCACTATGTCTGAAGCAAAAATTATGTATGTCAACATCTAAACCACTGATGGGTTATGATCAAAATGTATAAAAGATTGCTGGCTGACGCATTAGAATACATGAACAATCACTGACCAAAGAGTTTTGGGGAATAACAAAATACATGAGTGCATGACTACATATTACTGATCTATGATCAACTGACGATTGGGAATGTCTGGATCATTTGTTGATGTGTAAAATGTAAGAGGTTGTTTCTTGATCAATGTAAGGAGTGTCTAGTTATGTGAAAATGTCTGTTGATGTTGATGAATCCTGATGAATCAGTGTCTGCTTGGTACTTCCACGGGAATATGTGAATGGCGGTTGATTCATTGCAGTTTGTGGATGTTATGTTTGTTGATGAATTAAGATATCTGCTGATGCACAGAAATGTCTGAACAAATGTTAGCTGATGGTGTCCGGGAAGATCTTTGGCTGAAATGTTTGCTGACATCTCTTTCAGCATGAAAGATGTTTTGGTTAATCAGATAACAGCGGATAGCTGACTGATTCTGCATTATAATGGGCAACATTATCTCATGACACCTGGTGAACGCCTGAATGGCTGAGTGAAAACAAGTTGTCATCATCAGGAAATAAAATCTTGACTTGACTGGAGCTGCTGTCTGAACACAGCATGCAGGCCTGAGTGCAAGAAGTGACTGATGGTATGTGCAGTGAGAAGCCGTATCATCAGATGTGAGCCAGTCCTCAATGATCTGAACTGTTTACACAAAATGTCACATAAATCTGCAATGTCTGTATGTGTGCATCAGCAGATGAGGTCAGCAATGTGGATGGTAAATACACTTGTCAGAGAAGTTTGTCAGCTTTACTGGTCAGTTCCTCACATCTACGTTCATCAGATTTTCACCAGCTGTCTTAGTCTAAACCAGATGTTCACATGTCGCATCTCCAGGTATGTCATGCCCACAGGTATGCACAGCATGTCTACAGGTCGTACAGTAATTCTGTCTGCCTGCTACAGTCAACAGTATGAGTTCAAGGGTCATGGCCAAGAATAGCATACAGCATGGGAATGTGTATCTACATTGTGTCTGGAGGTCCACACATCCATATTCTAAAGTTATGCATGCACTGGGAAAAGCAGAATGATCACCATTATTGTGAGTAGATGCTTACTGAGTTCAGTTTATGTCATGCAACAGTAACCAGACTTAATTGGTCTGATGAGGGGTGGGTGCTACATGAAAACTGAAGAGGAAATAGGAAGGAATACATCACAGTGCACAACATGATGGAGTAAGAACTGTTGACAATACCCTCAGTGCTGATCTGAAGTCAGCAAAACAGTTTTTCACCTCTTCTTCAACCCTTCAATCAGCCTTTTTTTTTTTATTTCAATACACCTATCACTGATCTACATGTTTCTCAATACACCTATTACTGTTCTCAGCACATCTCTCTATCACTGATTTCATGTTTTCTCAATACACCTTTCAATCATCCTTCTACTTGTTTTCTCAGTATATCTTTCTACCACTGCTGTTCAAGTTTTCTCACCCACTGTAAAAAAAATTAAAAAAAAAAAAAAAAAAGTTACACAACAAATATCTCTGTAAAGATTTAGACCAGGTCATACAATTGGCTAAAAAAAAAGGGGGGGGGGGGTCCATAGAAAGATGACCTCTAAAACAAAAAAAGGATCAGCTCTACCTTTGTACTCCTAACATCAGATGTCACATGAAGACTGAATGAGCAACAGTCAAACGTACAATCAACGAAATGTTGCCATGGGTATCTCGCAACATTCAGTTAAGGTTCCCATGAAAGTACTCAAAAGAAATACTGGTACATATCATAAAATTTGTGAGGAAAAATTAAGAGATGGCAGTACATACATGGTAACAGAAATCCTCCAGAAGGTACTTAAACTGCAATGTAAACAGGACAACCAGGACTATCTGGCCACAAACATTGTGCAACAGTATACCTCCCAGTTCACCTAGTGCTTAATGAAAAGACACTGGACAAGAAGCATTTTTTTTGGAGAAAAACAAATCTTGGCCACAGAAACCAAGATATGCTGCAGGCGAATCAAGCAAGCTGTGAAGATCATGGAGGGAACTCATCCTCATACAACAATGCTGAGGACAAACTACCACTGATCCACTGACGAAGCTTACAACTGTATCCTATGACACAAGGCAAGGCCTGTGCATGAGTGAGCAACACACAGTGTTCACATTGACCAGTGTTGACAACCGCATAACATGACGCAGGCACACTAATTTGAGTATGAGCAACACAGTGTTCAAAGTACCTGGAGACACCTCTGTAGCTGGACTAAACATTTGATCCCTCCCGATAAAACTTCCTCTCATGTATGCAGTCACTCATAAAGCAAGGATACAGGTCACTGAAGAGCAAAATCAGTTCAAACAAGGCATATGCATCCATGATGGGCATAATATTACAAAACATGCACAACACATGGTGGAGAGTAAATTCATGACAAGTACAGTGCACTATAACATGCTGATGGTTTATGCATGTTATCAAAGAACACATTACTGCAAAAGCTATAATCTTAACAATCAAATAGCTTGATGAAATGAACATGCACTCTCAACATTAAAACATGTAATGTACAACAGATGATGACATGAAAGTGTGGACAGAATAATACAGTGCGTACCACACAAGTGGTGACATGACAATGTGGACAGAACAATGATAGAAACTGACAAGATAATGTGGAAATGGGGGCAGAGAATTACTAAACACAATTTACATGATAATGATGTGGACATGTATACAGAGTATTACAAGACACAGCTGACAAGATAATAGTGTGCACATGTAGACAAAGTATAACAAGACACAGCTGACAAGATAATGATGTGGACATGGAGACAATTAAAAAATATGACTGACAAGACAATGATGTGAACATGTAGACAGAACATTACAAGATACTTGCTGACACGCTGGTGATACGGATATGTGGACAGAGTAGCTTACCTCAAGCAGCTGACAGGATCATGCAACTGATGAAGAAACAGTGCAAAATGGTGGGCAGTCATGTGCAGGGTATGACAAGGTGCAAAACAGTTTGGAGCGACATGCTGTCGGGTAAGTACATCACCATGTCATGTACAGGGGATGAACAGAGTAACATGACTGTGTGGTGAGACAATTTAATCCTTGTGGACAAAAGCACATCAGCTCACACAGCAGAGCAAACCCAACAATCAATGTGTGCCTTTCACTCTTTGTTAGTTCACTCTGCATGACCAACACCACTTGTAAGGAGGTGGATGAGGGGATAATTTTAAGACTCTCCAGTCTGTTAGTACACTCTTTACCATCGACAGTTCTAAGGGGCGTGTATAACATAACTATCAAACAAAAATATGTCTTTACAGGCAAGAGCATCTTGACTTTTTCCCTCTTTTGCCACACAATAAGCAAACTCTATACATCCAAGAACAATGACATACCATTTTCCTTTAGGCACACAAGAAGAATCAATCAAAAGCAACAAAACACATGGTTCAAAAGCAAGTAATCAGATGAAGGATACACCATTTTTCTTCCTTGTGCTAAATTCCTTGGCTGTGCTGGAAGTCAAGTAAGAATATTCCACAACAATGAGGCAATCCCTACAGGTCACACACTGTACAATAATCATCCACGTCATTCACAACTCTCACTGCATTCCACAATAAACAACCATGTCATTACTGGCATAGATCAATCCATGGCACAACAAACAAGCATGTGAATAAAAAGGGGGAGAGAAAATGACAGTGAGCCTGAGGTCATTCCAACAGGTCAGATCATTCGACAACAACTATGTCATTCATAGAGGCAGATGAGGCACCAGGTTGCACACTAGTGGAGGTAGTGCCAAAGGCAGAGAGGGGACTACGGTGACGCTAACAGCAGGCCACCATTTAGCCACATGGGGAAGAGGGGGATGGAGGGGGTTGACAAGTGGCAGACAGACGCCCAGTGTCAGTGGCCACAGTCTCAGAGCCATGCACAGTGACACAGAGAGAAACAAAGAGACAGTTATTGCATGCCTGGCCTATTCAATATTGCTTCTGTCTACACCTATGCAGCACTGTCTGTCAATGAAAATTTATCTGTCTTTGTCCTTTGGGTACAAGTGACAGTCTTCGTCATGGTCACTCTATCCGCCACTTTTCTTTTTCAGCCTCCCCCCCATGATCTTTCAGAAAGTGTAGAAAAAAAACAGAAAAGTATTAAAAAAAAAATTTAAAAAAAGATAAGCAGAGTTGTGATTAGTCCAGTGTCTATGCTGCTTGACCACTAGCAGACAAGTAACCGGACAGGTGTGGGGTCTGACGTCAGCTTGGCCATGGCTACTGTGTCACATACACCTTCTCCTGAACCACCAGAAACTCAAACACAAAAAACCATATTTGTTGTGTAGCAAAATTATTTATTTGTAAGATCTGCTTTTCCAAAATCCAAATATACAAAAAGAAAGAACCACACCTATTTGTTATAAAAATATCAGATCTACATATCTTTGGCGAAAAAAAATGTAAAAAAATGGACAGAGAAAGGGATGTATATATGGTGCGCGATAAGTACGCATGTGCTCACCTGCCTCTATGAGATACACTGAACACAAAGGGATTAACTGAATAAAAATGACCAATGCACTGGGGGATATGACTGATCAATTGTAGAGCATGAACCACATGTGTCGTGAAGGCATCAGCCAATGGTGTCAAAGACACAAGCCAAGGGGGCAGGGCAAGAAAAACACACACACATCTCTGCACCTTTCATCGCCATTGGCTGTCTTGTTTCTTGACCATCAGTCAACACTCAACACAACCCAAAGCCCTTTCCATTTCATCATCATACAACTACTGGTGAGGGGAAAGGGGGGAGATTACCAGTGATCAGATAAAACCCACAGCAGAATCCAAGATGAGTGTCTGCATGCAAACTGTGGTCAAATGGGATGGTGGTGGAAGGAACAAAACAAAACACAGGGACAGTGAGGACTGTGGGATTGTTCATCTGCCATGCCCCCAGCAAAGGAGGTGTCAGGGAAGGAGGTGGCCGAGGTCCACCCACAGGAACAGTCACCGCTGCCATGTTCCTGGGGATCAAACCTCACCACACTGCCTGTACAGGTGGTAAACAATTCCTTGGAGTTGGTCCAAAGACGAAATTTTGGTCCACACAATGGCTTGTAGTGTCTTTCACAGCACTGGCTGCTCATAGCTTTCACAACAAGGACCCCCATAACTACACAATACAGTTCATTCAAACAGTGTGCGTGCATATGTGTGTGTGTGTGTGTGTGTGTGTGTGTGTGTGTGTGTGTGCATGTGTGTGTGCATGTGTGTGTGTGTGTGCGTGCATGTGTGTGTGTGCGTGCGTGCGTGCGTGCGTGCATGCGTGCGTGTCTGTGTGTGTGTGTGTGTGTGTAAACAGACACAGGTATGAGAGATGTATATGATGGCAGTGTCATGCAGTAAGTGGCTGATGGTTGCAATGGAAATCAATGGCTCACAGCCCAATCAAGCAAACTGCAGGTTCAGGCCTTTATCAGTTCTGCCAACCTCGTCTATGTTCCTCCCCCTCTGTCCCTTGTGCCACAGTGCACACACTGTCTAATGTATCACTCTGCTACGCAGTTGTTTTTCTCTTTTACCCTAGTCTTTCTCATTCAACTAACTTTGCATCAAACAGCCAATGCCACAACATAGATGGAAAAGAGAAAGCTTTTTTTTTTAATTTACTTATTCAACTTTGCTTTTTTTTCATTTTTAGTATTATTCATCAGGCACTTTATATAATTCATTCTCAAGGATTACAAATACCATACACAAAAAGACATGAAACCTTTTTTTTTTATCCTTTTGAATTTTTGTTACACATTTGCTTCAAGGAAAAGGAATAATTCATGTTTAAATCTGAAATATAAAAGCATATATCCTTCACAATATATCTCAAAAAGGCATTTTTTAAATAATACAGTTTTATAAAGAAATGTTGAGCAATCCTGTTGAATAATCACAGTTGTCCAGTTTGTGACAACCAAAATACTTTAGTTGTTGCCTAGGGTTGTGAAAGTGTGTCCCAGGCAGCCTAAGAAGTCTCAAAGTGAGAGGGGGCCAAGAAAGAACCCAGCCAGAAGCCCAGACTGAACAGACAGGCCAGGAGACGAAGGAGGAGGATAAGAACTAAGACAAGGAGCAGAAACCACTGCATGCTAGCATCTTCCACATTGGTGGGGGGATGGTGCCAACCTAGAGCTGCTGCTGTAGTTTCTTCCTCCGGCGCTTTCTCCGCTGGAGCAAGCTCTTGTGCCGCCACCTCCTCTGCTTGCAATTCAACGTGTACTGTCTTGGGTTCAACGTCCTCAATAGTTTCAGGTGCTACAGGTAAAACAAGCAACCTTGTCAGTTACTGAGGGCAATGAGGACTTACTTATGACTCACAGCAAATCATTATAAAATGACAATGTTATCATGACTGTGATTTGGATACAGAGAAATAAAATGAAATACTCCACTTCTTATCAAACAGAGGATAGTCTTAAAACTACAATAAAGATCTGGCTGTATCTTTTTTTTCTCAAACAACTACTACAAGCAGTGTTATGCAAAAATCCTTCTTTTTTTTTTAAAATGGCACAGTTAACATAATATAGCTGTGGCCAACTGAAAATCACACATAGGAGATAAGAAGGAAGAAAAGGGGGTGGGGGGCAGGTGACATAATATGACAAGCAAAGAGCACTCCTCACCGGTTATGAAAACAAGACACAAATCTTACACCCTGGACATAGGACAGTGCTCCTGACTTCTGATACACAGCACACACACACACATCATGATGAGGGAGGAGGCATGAACCCAAGACAGCAGCTGAATGCAACTAAGCGCAAACAGACAGAAACGAAACACGCAGGAGAAAGAAGAGCAGCAGCTACAGGGCACACAACCCTACATTCCCACACTGTTTTTTGCAATGCCAGCCTCATGACCCATCCCTGCAGTCACTGGGACATGTCCAGAATCACTGCCCTAACCCAATGACCATACCCAACCAGCTGAACCACTGAGGCTGATCAGCACTGCAGCCAGCTTATTGCACACACACCCACCCCACCCCCTATCCTGAGCTCATTCTTTAATCACAGTATGACAGTCACAACACGTCATTATATCACAACCTGCATTAACAGAAGCATCTTAACAAGTGTCCTCAACCTTTTCACCCTTTACAAATGACTTGTTTCATGGGGTTTTTGTTCTTGTTGTTGTAGTTGTTTTGTTGTTTTTAACAAACTGTGTTGGTAAAAAAAAACAAAAAAAACACAAAAAAACGTGATGAACCATCACATTAAAGAATGTAATATCATGAACAAAAGAGAAAACCAGTGCTAAAAACAACACAAGAAAAAAACAACCCTATAAATAGATAAACAAACAGTTGAGTAAAGTCACTCCAGGTTACTTGTACAAGCAGATTCATACCCCATCAGTTGTAGGAGTGACTACCATGCCACTCATGCTAACTTCTTTGTTTATGTCAATGTCAACTCTGCATGGCAACAAAGCCAGTGATATGACAAACATCTCAAAAGACACGTCATCTACTCCACATGTTAGGTATGGTCTGCTTTAGGTGTTTCATCTGTCTCTGAATCAGGCTGATTCTCATCTGCTGCAGCTTTCTTGGGCCACCGAACTTCTATTTCAACTTCAATCCGATAGAATTCTTCTCTCACAAGTCTTTCCTCCGCATTCAGAAACTCTGTACACATGCAAAAACATGACAGAAAAAAAGATCAATGTCACATGGCAAAAAGCACACAGGTCATAATCACACATGGTGTAAATCAGGGTTAAACACTATTACAGCATTCCACTTCACAACAACTAAGTGCATTCAAAGCAATTCATTCAGGTTAATAATATTTGTTATGGTTTGTATAAACAAGTAGCATCAATGCAATGATCTAGAAAATCAAACCACTTGTAACTGTCATTAATTTATCAAGCAAGTGGGTGTGTGAGTGTGTGAGTGTGGGTGTGGGTGTGTGTGACACTCAGGACCACGGTCATGTGTCAATATTAGGACAATCAACATTTGAATGTCAACATTAGGACAACAGTCATGTGTCAACAGAGTGGTAATCAGGATAAATCATGTGTCAACCATGTCACAATCAGAAGTTACTGATGTGTCAACAGTTTCACAATCAATATAAATAATGTCTTAACAGTATGGCAGTCAGTATAAATAATGTGTCAACAACGTGACAGATTAAACAATATGTCAACAGTGTGTCAGTCAGAACAGGTCATATGTCAACAGTGTGACAGGATAAGTCATGTGTCAAAAGTTTAACATTCAGGACAAATCTTGTGTCAACAGTGTGACAATCAGGACATCATGTGTCAACTGTGTGACAATCATGTGTCAACAAAATGACAAGACAATTGTGATTACGTCAACAGCCCCTCTTTCTGGCATGTCTGTGTCCTTAACATAAAAGCTAGACATTTCCCTGCATTGATTTGCAGTCTGTTTGCGACTGGTTACCTGCATGCAAATCATTCATAAGGAAAATAAAAATCAGTTAAAGGTAAACAAAAGAGAAAAAGAACCCAAGAATTTTCTTCACTTTATTGACAGTGCACAGCAAATGAAACATAAAAGAACCAAACTGATGTGTGGGCAACAGTCATGTGCATCAGGCTGATCACTCTACATTCTATCAACTAGGTCTAGCTGCAGATCTCCAGGCATGAGACACCACTGAAACATCACTGTCTTTTAGTTCTACAGCATGGCATGGTTATCTTACAAGGCAAAGCAAGGTTCTGTCTATGCTAAGACACAATTATCACCTATGATTTTCTTATATAGCAAGAACTACTCCAAGTCCTAGTAAAAGACAGATCTTCTGCAGTAAACCATGGATTTTCATATCTTCTTTGGCACAAGAACTATACATTCATATGTAACACTATTATTTTAAGAAATGTCCAAATGCAAACCCTCAAATCAATTGAACTCCCATCACTTTGTGACAAAGACACTGATGCAGTGCTTTTCACCTGGTAGCACACAAACAGGATATTGCACTTTGCACCTGGTTCCATTCAGACAGGAGTATGGCATTTTAATGCATTATGTAGACCTGGATCTAACACTTTTCTACACCTGGTGTCACAAAGACCTAGATGTAAAGCTTTATTTCATGAAGTGTCATGCAGACTTAGAACTAACTCTTTGTTACATCTGGTGTCATACAGACATAAACACCTTCTGCCTTACATACTTCAAAGGAATGTACCAAAAGCTAGTCTGACAGATAATGGTAACATAATCCTATTCCCAAACTACAGTGACTAGAGAGGGACATGCTGGGGTGACGACAGTCTAACAATCAGCCTGATGCAGAATAGCATTAATACAGCTCACTGTACAACTGCTACAGCACTGACTGGATTCACAACATCTCCACACTACTAGCTAGCATCACAACATATGTACGCTTAAAACACACATTCATATTCAATACAGCCAGATACTTTGCATGCAAAGATCAGTCAAATATAATATTTTCCTCCAACTTGTTATAACTACACAATTCTGAACTAGCATTAACATTCCAAATTTACATGTATAGAATATATTTACCAATAATAACAAATATTTTGTTCTCTGATGGAGACATACAAAACATGACCAAGACTGACATTTCTCATAACCAGCTGGGACAACTTACCTGAGCAACTGGATAATCTACACCATCCTGAACCCTCCCCCTCCCCACCTGAGAAAGCGAAACCTCATTTCCTCTAGCCATCTCCTTGTGACAGTTCTATCTCTTTTCCTACACCAGCGTGGAGATCCCACCGACTGTGTCTTACTTTCAACGAAAATATCGACGAATGTACTGGACACGCCAGCTGGGTTCTTGGCCTCGCAGGTGTATTCAGCTTCATCGTCAAATGTAATGTCCTTGATGGTCAGCACGCAGCGGCCATCTTGGTGATACTCAGTCACAAAGCGTTCGCTGGGAGTAAGCTCTACCTCCTCCTGGACACAACAAATAATCATGTTGCATGTAGAACACACCACACTGACCCACTGCAGCACAGTACAATATAGTGAAATAGTTAAACAGTACAGCTGGGCATGAAAAAAGGTTAAACACACTCCACACAGTCTGGCACAGCAGGTAGCACACTGCCAGGATAGAAGCCTGTTTTCTCAATCAACAACATGTGACAGCATGTATGCACTGGCCAACCATAACAGAATCATAAACAGATACTGAAAATTACTGACACACCCCAGAAAAAGATGTATGGCTGCCTACATGGCAGGCTAAAATAACGGTCATGCATGTAAAAGTCCACTCATGTCATATGAGTGAACATGGGAGTTGCAGCCCACAAACTAAGAAGAAGAAGAAAATTACTGACACAGTCTGACACACCATGACCCACAGAGAAGAGGTGCGGTCCTTACCCTGTACCAAGTGACGGTAGGTCTGGGCTGGCCAACCACAATGCAGACCAGAGTGACTGACGTGCCCTCAAAGACATCAAGCTGCCGCTGGAGGGTCTGAGTGAAACGGGGAGCTTCTGGCGCTCCAGTCACCTCAGCAGGGGCAGCGGGAGTTATCTGCTCTTCAGGCTGCACCTCTGCTGATACTTCTGTAACATGAGAGAAAAAGGGGCTCACTGAGACACTGAAGTTTTCGAAATTTTAGCTTTATCTGTCTACAGTCCAGCCACTGTGATTAAATCAGCTTGTTTCTTTCCTTTTCCCAACAACCTGTTCAGTTCATCATTACCTGAGTCTGTCTGAATCATGTCATTTGTTAAACTCCTGTTGTTTTGCAATTCAGTAAAACTATTTTTTGCCACCACTGATCCAGTGCACTGTGAACATTTTCAACAATGCATTCTATATGTTGCCAAGGTGCACAGTCCTTTATCAGTAAACAGATAGAAATCTCTGCCTTCACGCAACATACCATGACAGTGAAATCAGTGCTGAATTTCCTGAAATAAATTATGAAAAAAATATATGCTGATTAGAACAACGCTATTAACACAGCTCTGTGCTTTCATGATCTGTTTCAACACAATGCATTGCTATGATCTAAGACTAGTTAGAGTGAATGAAAGCTATGATGGGCAAAACATATGTGAACAGCAATTCTGTGCTGATGTTGGGTTTCATCTATGTGGGCATTCCATGCTGAGGTAGGTAGATCTACTTCAGCAATGGCTCTCTGTACATGAGAAAGGAATCTGATTTCTGGGAAGCACTGCTTCAGAAATTTGCTTGTGCACGTACACACACACACACACACACACACCTACACACACACAAGTGCACACACATACACACACACACACACACACACACATGCCCGGACACTGTCAGGTCACTAACCTTCAGGACCTTCAGTAGTTTTCAGTTCAATGGCCACATCCACTTGTGTGGTCTCCTCCACGATCTCTTGTTCGCTTATCTGTATGGTGCTGACTTCAATTTCTTCAGCAACAACTTCAGTGTCTATTTCTTTTTCTGGAACTGCCATAATATCAATCCACGCTGTTAATCATCATTAATGATATGCAAACAATTATCTTTTACAAAATAAAGTTCAGTTGTAGTATCTACAAAAGCTTCATTTACAAGCAGTACTTAAACAAATACTCATAGTCTCCTGAGTGACAAGTTTCCTTCTTTAACACATAGTACTTTCACATCTTACTGATTTTTGACTGCTCTGTTAGAATCAGACATGGAAAATGATCCACATGACAGACACAGACAAACAGGCATAGGTAAGGAAGGGAGAGAGGCACACACACAGAGACAGAGATTGGAGAGGGAGGGAGAGATCTAAGAACTCATAACTAATTTACTGCTACTCCAAAGGCTAAATGTCTAATTCTAAAGAAGCTTAAACATGTTTAAAAACCAAAATATAACCCGAGAAACAGACAGTGAGAAAATGTGATAGAGACACAAAGAGAGAGAGATTCAGAGAGAGACATGGTGAGAAACAATGGTACATTTAAAAAAAAATTTTTCACTCAGTATTATAAGTAAAAGGTCCATATCATTATCTGAAAGGGTTAACAGTCACTTGTAATTACCCTTCTTGAAAAACAATGAAGAAACCACACACACACACACACACACACACACACACACACACACACACACACACACACACACACATACACTGGACTGAGTTATATCCATATTTGAGGACGGGAAATTAGCACAGCACAAATACCACACGTAACTCACTAAGTTTAACAACAAAGACAGGACCTGAAAAAGGTACACACAAGTTCTTTTACAAAATAAAGTTCAGACAGGAACTGAACAGTACACATATCATGTGCAACTTTAAAGACAGGACCTGAAAAGAGTACACACACCACATGTGAATGTAAAGACAGAAACTGAATCCAGTACACAGGTATGTAACTATAAAAACAGGAAATGTACAAAGTACACACTACAAGTCACTGAAAGACAGGTCAGGAACTGCACAAAGTACACACTGCAAGTAACTATACATCAGGTCAAAAACTACAAAATATACACCCTAAGTTATTCTAAGACAATCACTATAGACACGTCAGAAACTGTACAAAGTACACACTGCAATTCACTGTGAGACAGATCAGAAACAATACACATTACCCACCCTAAATTACTGTAAGACAAGTCAGTATAAGACAGGTCTGAAATGAAGTAAATACTGAAAGTCACTGTAAGACAGGTCAGAAACTGTACTAAGTACACAAGTCAGGAACTGTACACAGTACACACTAGTCATTGTAAGGTATTGTCAGGAATTGTATAAAGTACACACAAGTCTCTGCAAGATAAGGTCAGGAACTACATGAAGTACACACCACACCTCACTTAAAGGTAAGGTCAGGAACTGCAAAAATTACACACAGCATATCACTGTAAGATAAGGTCAGGAACTGTACAAAATACACACTGCATGACACTGTAAGGTCAGGAACTGTACAAAATACACACTGCATGACACTGTAAGGTCAGGAACTGTACAAAATACACACTGCATGACACTGTAAGGTCAGGAACTGTACAAAATACACACTCATGACACTGTAACATAAGGTCAGGAACTGTACAAAACACACTGCATGACACTGTAAGATAAGGTCAGGAACTCAACATAGTACACACACAGCATGTCACTGTAAGATGAGATCAGAACTGGAAAAAAACAAAAAAACAAAACAAACCCGCACTGCATGAGACAGCAAGGAAGGTCAGGAACTGAACACAGTACACACGCAACATTTAACTGTAAAATAAGGTCAGGAACTGTATAAAATACACACTGCATAACATTGTAAAGTAAGGTCAGGAATGTACACGCTTAAAACAGGATAATACCAAAATGCAAAAGACAGTACTGTCTCACCTTTCACAAAGACGCATGCACTTGAAATGCAGCTACCAACTTTGTTTTCCACTTGGACCTTGTAGGTGCCTTCATCATCTGTCATGATTTCTGGAATGTACAGTCTGCTGACATTGTGCTCAGTGGTGACCTGGAAGTCTTCACTTGGCTCAATGGGTTCATCATCAAGGAACCAGGTGATCTGGGGGGCGGGACCAGCAGCGAAGGACACGTGGAGGGTGACATTGTCCCCCTCGTTCACAGTGATGTCCTGCAAGCTGCTGATTAAGCTGGGGGCCACCTCCTCTTCCTCCTTTTCTTGGACTTCCAACTCAATCACTTCAGCTACATCAGAGACGGGAGTGGTTTCAATTTCAAGCAGTGACTCAGGCTGCACCTCTGCGGGAAGATCAGCAGGCACGTCCATTTCCACTTCAAATGTAGAAACCTCTGATGGTTTCTCTTCTTCAACGGAAATGACTTGGGTCGTTGTTTCTGTGACAGTTTCTTCTGGTATGTGCAGATCCACTTGGTCAGGCAGCCCTTCCTGTGTGATCTCAATGACTGTCTCTTCTATTTCAGTTTTGGACACTTGCTTGTCATCAATGGTGATCCGTTCTCTCACTTCTTCAATCACCTCTCCCGGAGCCTGTTCTGGGACAACTTCAATCGTAATGTCTTCCAGCCTGGTCTCTTCTGGCATGACTTCTGTGTCCACTTTAGCAATGTCTTCTTTTTCAACAATGACAAATTCTGACAGTTCATCACATGGTTGCTCCGCTACTTCTTCTAATTGTGGTGAGATGATTTCTTCAGTGTCCTGGGCAGGGGCTTCTTCAAGCACAAGATCTATTTCAAATGGAGTTTCTTCTCCCATGGTGGGAATCTCTTTGGTCTCTTCTACAATATCCTCTTTGGGCTGCTGGCTTTCTACTTCAGAGACAATGTCTGACGGAATTATCTCTATTGTTTCAAATGCTGCCTCTACTTCAGATGGCTTTTCTTGGTCCACACTGGTGGTTTCAAAGATGACTTCTGTCACCTGAGTGGTCTCCTCTGTTGGTATGTCAGAGGGCAACTCTTCAGAAACTTCTGCTGCAGCCTCTTCAGCCAACTGAACCTGTGCGGGCTTTCCCTCCTGCATTGTGATTGTGTCTCTGCTTTCTTCTATCACCTCCTCTGAAGGCTGGACCAACTCAAACCCTTCTTCTGTCACACCACTCTCTTCAAGCTCCAGGCTGGTTTCTATTTCAACAGCCTGGAAAGGTTTAACTTCTTCCACGGCAGCTGTCTCCTCTATCAGCTCAGTGGTTTCTTCAACAGGCACACCTACTTCAAAAGGAATGTCTTGTTCCCTCTCACTCACGTCCACACTCTCAAATGCCTCTTTGGTTTCCACTGGTTTCTCTGGCTGAACAGAAATAACTTCTCTCACTTCCTCCACAGTCTCTTCTGTTGGTTTTTGTGTATCAAGTTCAGCAGACTGCTCAGTAATTTCCTCCGGAGCAACAGCTTCCAGCACATCAACTTCAGCAGGCTTACCAATGTCAATTTGAATTTCATATTTGGATTCTTCAGTTTCTGTCAGTCCTGGTGTTTCAATTTCAATCTCAGAGATGTGTTTCTCAGATTCTGTTTCCTCCATCTCTTCAGTTTCTTTGACTTCAAAGGTGATTTCTCCTTCAAAGGTAATGGTTTCTGTGGTGACATCCACCTCTTCTTCTTCAGGCTGGACTTCTTCTGGTTTCTCTACAAGGACTTCAACCATGCTTGGCTCCACCTGGGTCTCCTCCTCTTCTGCCTCACATGGTTGCTCCTTCTGCACCACCAGAGTCTCCTCATAGACATCCACTCTCTCTTCCTGTGGTTCTTCAGGGAGGACTTCCTCAGCCACAGCCCCTGTGTCAACAAGCTCCACAGTCTCCACAGTCTGCTCCACCTCAAAGGGTACCTCTGTGTCCACAATGATGGTTTCTTTCACCTCCTCCACAAGATCCTCCTGAGGTCTCTCTATTTCCACTTCAGGACGGAGTTCTACTTCTGTCACGCCAACAGTCTCTTCAACAGCCTCCACTTCCAGTGGTCTTTCTGCCTCTGTTTCTGCTATTTCTGTCACTGGGATGGTGATTTCTTCAGTGAGTACTTCTGGAGTTTCTTCAGAGACCTGTTGGGCTTCAGCTGCCTCCACCACGACTTGTGTTTCTTCCACCACAGTGGGCTGTGTGCTGACAGAAATGGTTTCTCTCACTTCCTCTGTGGTGTCTTCCTGGGGCCTGGCTGCCTCCACCACCACCTCTTCCTGTGGTCTTTCTTCTACCACTGCTTCTACTGCTTCCTCCACCTCTGATGGCTTTTCAGTTTCAATGCTCACCAGGGTGCTTGTGTCAACCACAGTCTCCTCTTCTGGTTTTTCAAATGTCACTTCCAGTGTTTCTTCTCCCACTTCTGGCTTCAGTTCGACCTGCACTTCTGATATTTCAGAAATGGGAACTTCCATCTCAATGGTTTCCCTAAACTCTTCTGTCACCTCCTCTCTGGGCTTCAGTATTTCTGTTTCAATGACAGGTTGTTCTGCCGTCTCTTCTTCAGTGACAGCTTCTTGAACCACACCCACCTCTGCTGGATAACCAAAGTCAATTTGAATTTCATATTTGGATTCTTCAGTTTCTGTCAGCCCTGGTGCTTCAACTTCAATCTCAGAGATGTGTTTCTCAGATTCTGTTTCCTCCATCTCTTCAGTTTCTTTGACTTCAAAGGTGATTTCTCCTTCAAAGGTAATGGTTTCTGTGGTGACATCCACCTCTTCTTCAGGCTGGACTTCTTCTGGTTTCTCTACAAGGACTTCAACCATGCTTGGTTCCACCTGGGTCTCCTCCTCTTCTGCCTCACATGGTTGCTCCTTCTGCACCACCAGAGTCTCCTCATAGACATCCACTCTCTCTTCCTGTGGTTCTTCAGGGAGGACTTCCTCAGCCACAGCCCCTGTGTCAACAAGCTCCACAGTCTCCACAGTCTGCTCCACCTCAAAGGGTACCTCTGTGTCCACAATGATGGTTTCTTTCACTTCCTCCACAAGATCCTCCTGAGGTCTCTCTATTTCCACTTCAGGACGGAGTTCTACTTCTGTCACGCCAACAGTCTCTTCAACAACCTCCACTTCCAGTGGTCTTTCTGCCTCTGTTTCTGCTATTTCTGTCACTGGGATGGTGATTTCTTCAGTAAGTACTTCTGGAGTTTCTTCAGAGACCTGTTGGGCTTCAGCTGCCTCCACCACGACTTGTGTTTCTTCCACCACAGTGGGCTGTGTGCTGACAGAAATGGTTTCTCTCACTTCCTCTGTGGTGTCTTCCTGGGGCCTGGCTGCCTCCACCACCACCTCTTCCTGTGGTCTTTCTTCTACCACTGCTTCTACTGCTTCCTCCACCTCTGATGGCTTTTCAGTTTCAATGCTCACCAGGGTGCTTGTGTCAACCACAGTCTCCTCTTCTGGTTTTTCAAATGTCACTTCCAGTGTTTCTTCTCCCACTTCTGGCTTCAGTTCGACCTGCACTTCTGATATTTCAGAAATGGGAACTTCCACTTCAATGGTTTCCTTGATCTGCTTAGTCACCTCTTCAGACACTTCAACTATCTCAGTGTCCGTGGGCAATTCCTTGTGTTCAACATCTTCAGTTACTACCTGTATCTCTTCAGTTTTCTGAGGGAGTTCCTCTTCAACAACAATAACCTCTCTCATTTCTTCTGTGATCTCTTCTACTGGTCTCTCTACTTCTGCTACTATCAGCTCTTCTGGAGATCCTTCTTTGGGAACAGCCTGTATGACAATTTCAGAAGGTGTCACAGATTCCAGCTGAATGGTTTCACGAATCTGTTCAGTGGTTTCTTCCATGGGCTGTGCCACTTCATAGGGAGATTCCATGTCCTCTTCCTGTTCACCCAATATTATTTCTAGAGGTTGGGCTTTTGATGGCATTTTTTCTTCAATGTCAAAAGATTCTCTCACTTCTTCCATTGTTTCTTCTTCTGGGCGTTCAACTTGAGAAACTTCGACACCAGCCTCTGTTGTTTCTGTAATGTCTATCTGAAGCTGAGCTACTTCAGCTGTTCTTTCATCCACCACAGTGATGGTCTGTCTGATTTCTTCAGTGGTTTCCTCTTTGGGTCTGTGAATCTCAACATCTTCTGGCAAAGTATCTTCTGAAGGCTGCTCGGAAACAAGCAGATCCACTTCAGCTGGTTTCTCTTCAGCCTTCTCTGGCAATGTAACAAGTGATGGTGTTATATCAACTTGAGGCCTTTCTTCTGTAAGAGTTTCAACAGATGGTGGTGTTGTTTCTAACTCTACTTCCTCTTCTTTTGCTTCAAGCTCTGCCTCTAGTTCTGGCTGTGTTTCAGGCTCAAATGTCACTTCATGCTTGAAGGTTTCTTCAATCAGTTCTGCCTGCTCCTGCTCAACTTCAATGGTTTCTTTGAATGACACATCCACCTCCATCCCACTTGTGTCAATCTGAAATTGTACTTCTTGCAGCTCAGGTTTTTCTCCAGGAATATCAAGAGTCAATTCTTCCTTGAATTGTTGATCTGTTTCTTCAACAACTCTGACGTCTTCCTTTTCCACCTCAACTGTTTCTTTGAATGAAACATCAGTTTCTTTTTCACTTGCTACAATCTCAAACTGTACTTCTGGAAGTTCAGGCTGTTCCTTGGAAATCTCTACAGTAATTCCTTCTGTAAAGATCTCATCTTTCTTTTCTGTAATTTCGACATCTTTGTGTTCCAGTTCAATTGTTTCTTTGACGACAGTGGTCTCTGTCTCTTTGCTAACTGTGTCGAACTGAAACTCTATCTCCTGGACTTGAGGTTGTTCTGGAACAGTTTCAATGGTCAGCTCTTCTCTGAAGACTTCTTCTTCAGCTGGCAGTGCAGGTTTCTCCACCTCCACTGTTTCTTTGTAGACTTCCACAGTGACCTCTTCTGGCTGCTCAATTTCCACCTCCATGTCTGGCTGAGGCTGAAAATCTATGGTGATTTCTTCCTTGAAACGCTGATCTTCAGTAATGTCAACACTTCTTTCCTCCTGCTCAACCACCAATGTGTCCTTGAAAACAGCTTCAGTGGTGGTTTCAGATATTTCAATTTCAAAGGTTTTGTCCTCTGGCTTGGGTTCAAGAGTCACTTCCTCTTTGAAGGAGACTTCTAAGGGAGATGAGGGTCCCTCAGATGATGGGGTACTACCAGCTGGAACAACAAATTATGAAAACTGCAAGACTGTGAGTCACTTCACAGTCCACTGGTGTGAATACCGTCCTCTGAGAGTGGCAGATCATGACTGGGAATAGTCTGGAATTCAATGTGTGTACAAAACTTTGGCTGTCAACCAGTATGACCTTTACACTCCCTTTGTCCTGCACCTCCAATCCATACCATCCTTTTTCTTCGCTTCTTCTTCATCTTCTTTCCACATTAAAGCCTACCTTTGTCAAATATGCTACAATAAAGCTACCCTGCTCATCAGCTTACCTTACAGTTGTGTCCTTATCAACACATCATGTGCAGTATTGGACTCTTTCCTTATGGGACATAGATACTGGAAAATATGCAACACGGGACCTGTACCACCATTATCTTTTTAATGTTTTATGTTGGCAAACCTGGCAGCAGTTGCTACCCACTGGCAGAGGTCAACTTCTTCTTGAAGAAGATCAATATTTTCAACGAATGTAGTAGTAGGCTGCTGAGGCCAACCAAATGCTGAAAATCATGTGAATATTATTTCAGCCAAGAAAATGCATAGTTCATTATTGATCAAGGTCTTGGCAAACATTACTAGAAGAACAACTAACACTAGCACTTGCAGGGCTATGCTCACTAATATTTACTATTGGATATTTAAAGCAAACAGGAAAAACTGTCAAAGAATATCTACCATACAAATGAAAAGAAATATAGCACCCTGGAAATCTAGAATTTCAACTGCAGAGTTTTGAAACTCACAGAACCATTCCATAAGGTGATTACATATGGTGAAAAAGACAAAAAGAAAAAAGAATGCATCCATTTGTTACTATTCTGGCACTGGATGGATCAGTAACATGGGCAGAACATGAACAAAAGGGGAAAGAAAGGAACTCCAGGCCTGAGGTCTGGTAGGAGTGGCAAACGGAGGATGATGGAGTCACTGTAGAAGGGAGGTGTGGAAAAAGGAGGCATGACCCATAATGCAGGGCACCAGGAAAGTAAGGACAAAGGGAGGTAGGTAAGGCAAAACAAGGTAAACAGCAAAATTTAACCCCCCACCCTCCCAACATCTCTTTTTCCCCAGGTCCAGTTACAAGATATTTCAAAACTTATGTCAGTTATATTCCTTAAGAACAATGTCATGTCCACCATCACAGGAAGGGAATTCACAAACATTCTAGAAATCATACAGCCAATATATATATTTTTTTTTTTCCAATAATTAAAAAACTCTTTAATTGTTTGCATTCTGAAACTGACAAGCCAGCTGTATGGAATGATGGAAAATGTATTGTTGAAAGAAATGCAGAAAATTTTTCTACAGACATTTTCAAATTAAATCCAAAAAAGAAAATGAAATTTGTGTCACTTTTTTAAAGTTCATTTATTCAATAATTCACCCAATTTGTCTTTTTAAATTCATATGAACTATTCTCCTGCCATTATAAAATTAACTCCAAAGTGAACATGAAATTTGTGTAACTTTTCTTTTATTTCATTTAGTTCATTCTCTTTCAAATCTCTTTCCTGTTTTTAGTTTTCCAAACTATTATGAAAAAAAGGAAATGTGGTAAGAAAAAATAAGTCATTACACAAAACAAAAGGAGGGTTGCATTTCTATAAAGCAGCAACTTACGTAATACGGTCATGTAGGCAACAGATGTGCAGCGGCCAACCTTGTTGACAGCTTCCACCCGATATTCTCCCTCGTCCTCAGGGAGAACCTCAAGGATGGTCAGCACAGAATGGCCCTTTTCTGTAACCACGGTGATTCCCTCAGACTGTGTAAGTGGCTGATCATCCAGCTGCCAGGTGAGTTCAGGCATGGGATGTCCGGTGACCACCACCTCCAGAACTGTCTTGGATCCTTCCTTCACTGTCAGGTCCGACAGCATGACTTTGAAAGTGGGAGCCTCCAGCACTTCTTCTGGTTCCGTTGGGAATTCGACTTCTATCTGCTCCCTGACCACCTCCTCCACTGGCTGGATTTCAATGTCCACCTGCTGTTGTACAGTGGTGGTGACTGTAGACACAGCCTTGGTTTCAGCTTGATCCAGAATGTCATGCACAAGGCCTGATACAAAGGAATCCAATGTTTCTTCAGGTTTCTCTTCTTCAACTGGCTGCTTCTCTTCAACAGGAGCCTCTTCGGCAACAAGAGGTTCTTCCAGAGCTTGCTTCTCCTGGACATCAGTGATGATCTTCTCCACAAACTCAGTGGCAAATTGCTCTATCTCCTCCTGTACGGCTTTGCTGACTGCCTCCTCTGGCTGTTCTTCCATGTCTGAGACCACAATGACCTCCTCTGTTTCTTTTGTCTGAAATTCTGGCTGCTTGTGAACAGCTTCTACTTCTGTTGGTACTTCCTCAGTGACAGCTTTATCAGTGATCTCTTCTGCCACTTGAATCACCTCAGGTTGTTCTGTCACTTCTTCGACAACTTCGATCTTGTATTCCTCAGGCTTCTCTTCTTCAGCCCCAACAAGTTCAATAGAGATTTCAGAAGGAACAGCTTCTTCTGGTGTTTCTTTTGTCACATCTGTCACCTCTGGTTGTTCTGTCACTTCTTCGACAACTTCGATCTTGTATTCCTCAGGCTTCTCTTCTTCAGCCCCGACAAGTTCAATAGAGATTTCAGAAGGAACAGCTTCTTCTGGTGTTGCTTTTGTCACATCTGTCACCTCTGGTTGTTCTGTCACTTCTTCGACAACTTCGATCTTATATTCCTCAGGCTTCTCTTCTTCAGCCCCAACAAGTTCAATAGAGATTTCAGAAGGAACAGCTTCTTCTGGTGTTTCCTTTGTCACATCTGTCACCTCTGGTTGTTCTGTCACTTCTTCAACAACTTCGATCTTGTATTCCTCAGGCTTCTCTTCTTCAGCACCGACAAGTTCAACAGAGATTTCAGAAGGAACAGCTTCTTCTGGTGTTTCCTTTGTCACATCTGTCACCTCTGGTTGTTCTGTCACTTCTTCGACAACTTCGATCTTGTATTCCTCAGGCTTCTCTTCTTCAGCCCCGACAAGTTCAACAGAGATTTCAGAAGGAACAGCTTCTTCTGGTGTTTCCTTTGTCACATCTGTCACCTCAGGTTGTTCTGTCACTTCTTCAACAACTTCGATCTTATATTCCTCAGGCTTCTCTTCTTCAGCCCCGACAAGTTCAACAGAGATTTCAGAAGGAACAGCTTCTTCTGGTGTTTCTTTTGTCACATCTGTCACCTCTGGTTGTTCTGTCACTTCTTCAACAACTTCAATCTTGTATTCCCCAGGCTTCTCTTCTTCAGCCCCGACAAGTTCAACAGAGATTTCAAAAGGAACAGCTTCTTCTGGTGTTTCTTTTGTCACATCTGTCACCTCTGGTTGTTCTGTCACTTCTTCGACAACTTCGATCTTGTATTCCTCAGGCTTCTCTTCTTCAGCCCCGACAAGTTCAATAGAGATTTCAGAAGGAACAGCTTCTTCTGGTGTTTCTTTTGTCACATCTGTCACCTCTGGTTGTTCTGTCACTTCTTCGACAACTTCGATCTTGTATTCCTCAGGCTTCTCTTCTTCAGCCCCGACAAGTTCAATAGAGATTTCAGAAGGAACAGCTTCTTCTGGTGTTTCTTTTGTCACATCTGTCACCTCAGGTTGTTCTGTGACTTCTTCAACAACTTCGATCTTGTATTCCTCAGGCTTCTCTTCTTCAGCCCCAACAAGTTCAACAGAGATTTCAGAAGGAACAGCTTCTTCTGGTGTTTCCTTTGTCACATCTGTCACCTCTGGTTGTTCTGTCACTTCTTCAACAACTTCGATCTTATATTCCTCAGGCTTCTCTTCTTCAGCCCCAACAAGTTCAACAGAGATTTCAGAAGGAACAGCTTCTTCTGGTGTTTCCTTTGTCACATCTGTCACCTCTGGTTGTTCTGTCACTTCTTCGACAACTTCGATCTTGTATTCCTCAGGCTTCTCTTCTTCAGCCCCGACAAGTTCAATAGAGATTTCAGAAGGAACAGCTTCTTCTGGTGTTGCTTTTGTCACATCTGTCACCTCTGGTTGTTCTGTCACTTCTTCGACAACTTCGATCTTGTATTCCTCAGGCTTCTCTTCTTCAGCACCGACAAGTTCAACAGAGATTTCAGAAGGAACAGCTTCTTCTGGTGTTTCTTTCGTCACATCTGTCACCTCTGGTTGTTCTGTAACTTCTTCAACAACTTCGATCTTGTATTCCTCAGGCTTCTCTTCTTCAGCCCCGACAAGTTCAATAGAGATTTCAGAAGGAACAGCTTCTTCTGGTGTTGCTTTTGTCACATCTGTCACCTCAGGTTGTTCTGTCACTTCTTCAACAACTTCGATCTTGTATTCCTCAGGCTTCTCTTCTTCAGCCCCAACAAGTTCAACAGAGATTTCAGAAGGAACAGCTTCTTCTGGTGTTTCCTTTGTCACATCTGTCACCTCTGGTTGTTCTGTAACTTCTTCAACAACTTCGATCTTGTATTCCTCAGGCTTCTCTTCTTCAGCCCCAACCAGTTCAATAGAGATTTCAGAAGGAACAGCTTCTTCTGGTGTTTCTTTTGTCACATCTGTCACCTCTGGTTGTTCTGTCACTTCTTCAACAACTTCGATCTTGTATTCCTCAGGCTTCTCTTCTTCAGCCCCGACAAGTTCAACAGAGATTTCAGAAGGAACAGCTTCTTCTGGTGTTGCTTTTGTCACATCTGTCACCTCTGGTTGTTCTGTCACTTCTTCAACAACTTCGATCTTGTATTCCTCAGGCTTCTCTTCTTCAGCCCCAACAAGTTCAATAGAGATTTCAGAAGGAACAGCTTCTTCTGGTGTTTCTTTTGTCACATCTGTCACCTCTGGTTGTTCTGTCACTTCTTCGACAACTTCGATCTTGTATTCCTCAGGCTTTTCTTCTTCAGCCCCGACAAGTTCAACAGAGATTTCAGAAGGAACAGCTTCTTCTGGTGTTTCCTTTGTCACATCTGTCACCTCAGGTTGTTCTGTCACTTCTTCAACAACTTCAATCTTGTATTCCTCAGGTTTCTCTTCTTCAGCCCCGACAAGTTCAACAGAGATTTCAGAAGGAACAGCTTCTTCTGGTGTTTCCTTTGTTACATCTGTCACCTCTGGTTGTTCTGTCACTTCTTCGACAACTTCGATCTTGTATTCCTCAGGCTTCTCTTCTTCAGCCCCAACAAGTTCAATAGAGATTTCAGAAGGAACAGCTTCTTCTGGTGTTGCTTTTGTCACATCTGTCACCTCTGGTTGTTCTGTCACTTCTTCGACAACTTCGATCTTGTATTCCTCAGGCTTCTCTTCTTCAGCCCCAACAAGTTCAACAGAGATTTCAGAAGGAACAGCTTCTTCTGGTGTTGCTTTTGTCACATCTGTCACCTCTGGTTGTTCTGTCACTTCTTCGACAACTTCGATCTTGTATTCCTCAGGCTTCTCTTCTTCAGCCCCGACAAGTTCAATAGAGATTTCAGAAGGAACAGCTTCTTCTGGTGTTTCCTTTGTCACATCTTTCACGTCTGGTTGTTCTGTCACTTCTTCGACAACTTCGATCTTGTATTCCTCAGGCTTCTCTTCTTCAGCCCCAACAAGTTCAATAGAGATTTCAGAAGGAACAGCTTCTTCTGGTGTTTCTTTTGTCACATCTGTCACCTCTGGTTGTTCTGTCACTTCTTCAACAACTTCAATCTTGTATTCCTCAGGCTTCTCTTCTTCAGCCCCAACAAGTTCAACAGAGATTTCAGAAGGAACAGCTTCTTCTGGTGTTGCTTTCGTCACATCTGTCACCTCTGGTTGTTCTGTCACTTCTTCGACAACTTCGATCTTGTATTCCTCAGGCTTCTCTTCTTCAGCCCCAACAAGTTCAATAGAGATTTCAGAAGGAACAGCTTCTTCTGGTGTTTCTTTTGTCACATCTGTCACCTCTGGTTGTTCTGTCACTTCTTCGACAACTTCAATCTTGTATTCCTCAGGCTTCTCTTCTTCAGCCCCAACAAGTTCAACAGAGATTTCAGAAGGAACAGCTTCTTCTGGTGTTTCTTTTGTCACATCTGTCACCTCTGGTTGTTCTGTCACTTCTTCAACAACTTCGATCTTGTATTCCTCAGGCTTCTCTTCTTCAGCCCCAACAAGTTCAATAGAGATTTCAGAAGGAACAGCTTCTTCTGGTGTTTCCTTTGTTACATCTGTCACCTCTGGTTGTTCTGTCACTTCTTCGACAACTTCGATCTTGTATTCCTCAGGCTTCTCTTCTTCAGCCCCAACAAGTTCAACAGAGATTTCAGAAGGAACAGCTTCTTCTGGTGTTGCTTTTGTCACATCTGTCACCTCTGGTTGTTCTGTCACTTCTTCGACAACTTCGATCTTGTATTCCTCAGGCTTCTCTTCTTCAGCCCCAACAAGTTCAATAGAGATTTCAGAAGGAACAGCTTCTTCTGGCATTTCCTTTGTGATATCTATGACTTCTGGCTGTTCTGTGATTTCTTCAACAGCTTCTGTTTTGAATTCTGAAGGCTGTTGTTGCTCTGCCCCTAAAAGCTCTATGGTTATGTCAGATGGTATGATTTCTTCAGTTGTTTCTTCAGTGACCAGTGAAACAGCAGGCTGCTCCACCTCCTCTTCAGTTGCTTCCACCTTCAGTTCTACAGGCTTTTCCTGAGCTGTGTCCAGCACATCAGCTGGCACTTCTACCTGTATGGCTGCTTGGGACTCTTCCTCTGGCACTTCAACCACTTGGGGAACCTCAGCAACTTCCTGCACTGGTTCTGCTTGGAAATGGGTCTCCTCTGCCGAAACCTGGACAGATTCGCTGGGTTCCTGAGTTCCAGCCACCGTTTCAGATGGGACTTCACTGATCATGATCACAGCTTCTTCCTCCGGCTGGTCTTCAGCTTCAGCTTGAGCCACATATTCCGGTGCACTTTCTTCTTTGGGAGCTTCTTCTTCATGTTCTATAAGTTCTGCAGATATCTGCTCTTGAAGCCTGTGGATCTCTTCCACAAACTCACGAGAATGAGTGGGTAGCTCAGTGTCTGAGTCAGCAGGAGTTGGTTTGGGAGAAGAGGGCTCAATGGAAGACATCAAAGACTCTGATGCTTCCTCACTGTCGGGTACATATTCATAGGCTGCAAACAGACAAAAGGAAACCAGGTTCCAAACAACCATACAGTAAATACACTAAATTAAACACCAATACCACATTTTTTTTAACATCTACATGAGCAGAGGTGCCATGCCAGCTACATTCATCAATGCTCCTGACAATATATTTCAGTATTCTTTTTATGTAAGATTCATTTCCATGTATGAATAAAGGAAGCTTTGGTGATTAAAGTTACGGGGTTTTTTATGATTTACATGTTGTTGAAACATGCAAAAGATTTAACTTCATCTTACTTTTCATCCATAAAATGTATTATTATCTCATGAACTCTAGAATCAGTGAGTTGTGAGCAGTCTGTACAACATGAAACTGAAGCCAGCATGAAGCATAATCCAAAAACCAAACAAAATCTGTAAGAGCCACTGATAAGTTTTGATATATTCTGCTTCATTTGCCATAATCATCAAAATGTTTTTGTTGTGGTTGAAAATCCACAATGACTGTACTGACGTTTTTCCTTAATTTCATCAAGCAATCTTATAGTACAACTAATTATACTGATGCAGCTTATTTGTAGTACTTTTTCTCTTAAAAAAGCAAAGGATGTTGCTTGTAAACAAGTGTATTTCATGAACAAAAATATATGCAAACTATCCTAAAAGACATGACAATCACCTGCTTTTCATTCAACACATAACAGATGTTAATGTTTTAGAGCATATTATCTGTGCTCTGCAAACTGTCTTTTAAGCCCTACCAAAATTTCCCTGAAAAACAGATCCCTTTTAATATATTTATTTTAAATGTTAGATTATTATTTTATTAAGACTTCTTGCTATAGCGCATATTCTTGAAGCTCTATTATCTTGACTAAGCCTTCTGTTTTGATTCACCAATGCAGATAAGCTATGTGGGTGTGGGTTGGTCAATCACAGCTTTATGTACAACGCCCAACAAACCTAATCATGTATGTGTTCTCCAAGTCAACAGTGGGAGAAAGAAGAGATGTACTCACATTCCACTTCAAGGAAAGCCCGTGTCACAGCCTCTCCATGTGTGTTGACAGCCACACAGCGGTATTCGCCTGCGTCCTGCGGGAAGACCTCGGCGATCAGCAGGGTGCAGGCCCCGGACTCCACGTCATAGGACAAGGTGAAGTCCTGGTTCTCCGTGATGGGTTTGTCGTCATGGAACCACGAAATGTCAGGCATGGGCACCCCATTGACCTCACAACGAAACTTGACCTCTTCTCCATCCATCACTTTGAGTGACATGAGCCCCCAGGTGAACTCAGGCGCCTTGCCCTCCACCACCTCTGGCACCTCGAGCACCTGCCATACAACACATGCCTTGGTCACTACAGCAGCTGCCTGACATTTGTATAATGCTTAACTTTTCTTTTCTGGACTTCATCAACATTAATAATAAATCTCCTTTTTATCTGGCCTTTTCTTTCCATTTCTTTGAGTCAAATTTGGCAATGAGGATCAGAATGATCAAAAAGCATCTCAAGATCTATCATTCATGTCCAGTTATATATATTTCAATGTGCAAGCTTGTAAGACATACAAGTCTTTAAAACTATACAAGAACAACGATAGTACTACCATTGTGTTGATAGGTAGTTAAAAAAAAAAAAACACACAGGATCACTGTGCTAACAGAACATATCAAGTGAGGAATACGTCTCATCATTGTGCAGACAAAGCATTTCAATCGACACACTTAGCCTCTGACACCTTCAGGTCTGGCAGTCTCTCCAGTGATCTTAAGGTTATAAGTGCTACCAAACATTCAGATTCCTGGTATAAATAATATATATCAAGGGGGAAATAGGGAATCCCTAGAAATCAAGGAACAAGAATTATCAATTAATATGAATGTTGATTTCTGTCTGCTCCTTTTTACCAGCAGAAGTTGGTATCTCTTGACTCCTGGCAAACCCAATTTTTGTTGAATACAAACTTAGAACAGTCTGATAGCTGAAGGTCTTAAAGTAGACTGAAAGTTCAAAACAATTTTAGAACAGTCTATTTGCTGAAGATCTTAAGCTAGACTGAAAGCTCAAAACAATAAATCAACAAAGATTTTGAAAAAAAAACCCAGCTCCCTAATTTGAATGGAGATCTAAATCACTGTTTAATCTGACAGAAAGATTTAAATATAAAACAAAACAAAAAAACAAAACAAAAAGTTTTATTATGCTTGTGAATTGTTTATCTTACTATTATTTTATCAATGACAGAATTGGGAAACAACCTACACTCTATATGTCTTTTTATTTTAAATTTTGCTTGTCAAAGTCAAAATGCTGAGACTGATCTGGCTTACAATCCCAAACTGACCAAACAAAATATTTTTTGTGCTCCAAAATAAACCCCTTTCATTTGCTGTCAGAGTGCCACTGTTCTGCACAGATCCACAAGGAATACTATACTTTTCAAAATTTCATTTCCATGTAAATTAGCTGACTCACTGGTCTGTTGAAAATACAAGTATACAGGTTTTCCCCATTCATTTTCGGAAATGTCTCATATCCTGCATGAAGAAGATAGAAGTGTTGTTGCTATGACTACAACTACCCACTACAGATTGTGTTGAAGGGCCACATACCTGTTCAATTGATGGGGCGGCCACTTCTGTCAGAGGGGTCTCTTCCGGTTGCTCTTTCTCTTCCACTTGCAATGTAAGCTGAACCTCCTCCAACTCTTGCTGTTTGCCTTCAATTTGAAGAGTGATTTCTTCAAGGTGTCTCTCTTCACTTTCTACTGGTTTCTCAGGCACCTCTGTTTCTGACACAAATGTTTGTGTTTCAACAGTCACCTCTTCAGACACTGGGATTTCCACTTGGGACTTCTCTGTGATGCTGGGGATTTCTGATGGCTCCACCTGAATGGTCAACAGAACTTCTTCCTGCTCAGGTTGCTGGCCTACAATCTCCAGCTGAATTTCTTCTTTGTGACTTTCTGTCACCTGCTCCATTTCAGACACCTCCACTTGCTCCACCTGGGTGGTGACAACTGCAGGCTCCACTCCTTCTTCTTCTCTCACCTGGATCTCTAAGGTCACCTCTTCCAAGGGTGTATCCTCAACTTGGCTCACCTGCTTCTCTGTCACAAAGGTTTCTGCCAGGTCAGACACCTCCAGGACCTCTCGCACTTCCACTTGAGTTTCTTGAGAAGGAGCAGCAATCTGAGTTTCCAGGCCTTCAGGAACAGTCTGGACGGTGATGGTCTCTTGGAAAGTGGCCTCTTCTTGGTCCTCAGGCTTCTCTTCAGGGACCAACTCCACTTCCATCTGAACTTCAGCAGGCACAACTCCTATTTCAAGTGTGGCTCTTTCTGTTACTATCACCTCTTCCTCTGGAGCCTTCACTTCTGTTTCTTCTACTTCAGTGATGAGTTCTGGGGCCTGTTCTTCAGTGACGTCTTCCACCTTGGTCTCTTTCACAGTCTCTATGACCTGAGTTTCTGTGACAACCTCTGTGTCCATGGTGACAGGTTCTTCCAAAGTGACTGCTTCTTGTTCCTCGGGTTTGTCCTCTGGAACAAGCTCAACCTCCATCTGCACCTCTGAGGGGATTTCTGCTGCCATGGCGATCTGGTCTCTCTCACTCACAATGAGCTCTTCAGTGGGAGCTTGAGTTTCAGCCAGTGGGACATCCATGGTGATTTCCACAGTCTGCTCTTCCAGCACATCCTCCACCTGCGATGGCTCGGTGGGTGCTGCCACTGGCATGTCTTCCTCTACGGGCTGAGTGTCCACACTGATGACCTCCTCCACAGTGACAGCCAGTTCCTCCTGAGGTTTCTCTTCTGGCACAAACTCCACTTCCATCTGCACTTCAGAGGGTATTTCCTCAGCGGTGTCTAACACTTCTCTTTCTGTAATGATGACATCTTCAGTTGGGGCACTGACTTCTGCTTCCTGCATTTCACCCACTTCTTCTGGTGCCTCTACTTCAATGATGCCCTCCACTTTGGACTCTTCTGTTGGGACGGCTGTGGGGGTCTCCTTATCTACAGCCTGTACATCCAAACTGATAGTTTCTTCAAAGGTGGGGGCTGTTTCTTCACTGGGCTTCTCTTCAGGAACCAGTTCTACTTGCAGCTGCACTTCAGAAGGAGTCAGGTCAAACTCAATACTCTCTTTTTCAGTGACAATGATCTCTTCCTCGGGGGCTTTGACAATGGTTTCTGCCACATCCAGAGTGTCTTCTGCAATTTGAACTTCAATGCTGCTGTCCACTCGAGATTCCTCGATGGCCACTGTGGCAGGAGCTCCAATGTCAGAAACCTGACTTTCAAGGGTGATGGTTTCTTCAAAAGTTTTTGTTTCTTCTTCTGTGGGTTGTTCTTCTGGAACCAGTTCAATCTCCATCTGCACTTCAGAGGGAACTTCTTCTGACTCAGCAACAACTTCTGTTTCCAAAGTGACCATCTCCTGTACAGGAGCTTTCACTTCAGTTTCCTCCACAGGAATAACAGCCTCTTCAGGCACTGCGTCCACGATCACTTCTGCCTCTTCTGTGAGTGGCTGTGGTTGCTCTGGTTCCTGAGGCACCACCTTGCTTTCCACCACAATGGTTTCTCTGGTCTCCTCTACTGTGTCCTCTACAGGTCGGGACACTTCAGTTCCCCTGCTGTCCACAATTTCAATGTCCACAGCTGATCGGGACACCTTGCTGATGGGGATCTCCAGTTCCTGGGGCTGGGCCGGCCTTTGGAGCTGAGCTTCATGGATTTCTACTTCAATTCTTTGAACAGATTCACGACGGGGCTCCAACTGTGTGCGGATCTCTGTTGTCTCAGTCTTGGTGACTGGCACTTGGATTTCCACCTGTTGGGGCTGGGGCTGCTGTATGATCTCAATGGTTTCTGTGTGTCTCTCTTCTGCCGGTTTTTCCTCCACAGGTATCTGGTGTACCTCTGATGTGACAAGGCGTGTAGCTTCTGTCAGCTGCTCCACAACCTGGGACTGGGCTTGCTGTACAGGGATGTTGACCCTCAGCTCAACAGGCGTCAACTCTTCAGCTTTGGTCACGACAACTGAAGTGGTTCTGGTGGTGGGGCCCTCAGACACAGTGGGGGTTTCCTCTTCCACCAATTCCCTTCGGACCGATGTGATAGTGGTGGTCTCTTGAACAACAGTGGTGGCTGTTGTCTTGCTAACCTGAGGAACTCCAATGTGGATCTGGACAGTGGTTGGTGTGGTGGGCTGCACCTGGTGAGAAACGAGTTCTTTGACAGAAGTGGTAGTCAGGTCTTCCACAGGAATCACCTCCTCTGGCTGTTCCTTGGACAGGTCAATCTCGATGGTCTCCTTGTGAACTTCATCTGATTCCACCTCAACCTCCTCCTCTGTACCTAAACACAGAAATCAAACAGGCTCCATTAGCCTTCACTGTTCACAACACATGAACACAATTAATGTACTTTTTTGTTTGGGGTATCTCTTCTCGAAAAAAACAACAACAACAAAACTATAAAATAATCCTTTCATTTATATACTGATGATAAAGTTCTTTATGTTGTTATGTTTCGTAATCGTGATTTATTGATAAGATAATGTAATGGTTTGAAATCTGGACAGTAGCAGTGTTTGTATTGTGATGCACTGTCAGTCCCTTACTATAGTCTTTCAGTTAGTTCAAATTTAAAGTGAGAAGCTGAGAGGAGTAAAAGAATTTGTTACGGTCTCTACTGTTTAGACATAAGTCCTTTACAAACATACGGATAACCAGGAAATGAAATATAACTGCAGAGTGTGCTGCTTCTCTTAGCAATTCATATAACCTACAGGGTCTTCTCTCTCTCAAGTTCCACTTTACTTCTCTTGTGGATGATCTTGCAAGAAGCACATTACCCTTTGAAGTTACATGAATTCTTCCCCTTTTCCCATAATCATCTGAACTTTTGTACAAAAATGCAGATAAATTCATTTCCATTCCCTTTGGATACTAACTTGGTGCTGGCTCTCAGATCAATCTGATGGCTGGTGAGATTCACATCAACAGATCTTTAACAATATTTGTCTTATGGACTTGTACAGCAGCAGCAAGTTGTGTCCCTTTCAGATGTAAACATTACTCATCTTGTTTAGCACTTATTATCTGACAATTCTGGCTTCTTTTAGATCTCTTTGTAGAGCATAATGCACAGCATTGTCCTTCTTTTAGTCTTTAAAACTTTAAACTTTAACAACAATGTCTTTCAATCTGGACTTACTGATCACTGTGAGCCTGCATGTGGTGATGGACTCGCCGACTTCGTTGACGGCGATACAGGTGTACTCGCCCTCATCTTCAGGGAACACTTCCACAATGATCAGGGTGGTCTCCCCCTTGCTGTGGTCCACATAGATCTCGAAGTCAGGGCTAGGCTTCAGTTCCACACCGTTCTGATACCAGGTGATGCGAGGCGATGGGCGGCCAATGAAGCGTACGGTCATGACCACGCGCTGTCCGTCCTCCACGTGCAGGGGCTGCAGCAGAGTGGTGAAGCGAGGGGCGATGGGTTCCTCCACAGGGGAGGTGTCACTGGGACCCTCGGGAACCTCCTCTGCCTTGGGGGCTTCTGCTCCCTCCTCCGGCACCTGTTCCACAGGCTTCACCTCCTGCTCCTTCTCCATGTCCTCTCTCTGGATCACCACCTCCTTCCGGTGGATCGCTGCACATGACACAAGTCACCCTGCAGTCTGCTGCATTGTTCACATGGACCATCACACACCACACAATACCACTTTTGGAAAGCATGCTTGAAAAACAGAATGTACTTTTTGAACATGACACACATGTATGGTTGAAAAACAGAATGTACTTTTTGAACATGACACACATGTATGGTTAAAAACAGAATGTACTTTTTGAACATGACACACACACCACACTAACATACTGCAGATGACTAAAAGAAATCAACTTGAATTCTCTCTATACCAATAACCACTTTTGCATTCCACCAGCAAGATGCTATCACTGCCCTGATGACCACTTGCCACAAAAAGCTATATACAGTCATGTCAGCTGTTTTGCTGTGGATGGAAAACACTGGCCAGGTCATACAGCATCCTATGTGTTGATGAGTAAGTGATTAGTCATGACCGACTTTGCTTTGCACTTGTCAACAACACTGCATATTACATTGAGAGTTTATATATCTTTTTGTCCACGATGCCATAATCTTGAGTTAAGAGGATCAGTATTTGTATATATAAAAACCCAGAATGTCAATAATCAGTTCTGAAAGTTTAGTTCTGTCTGTGGGAGACAGAGAGAAAAATGACCATCCAAAGTGAGTTTGAGTGTCTATCCATTCTATGACTCCAGTCTGTGGAAAACTACACCCTGTGTGTGTGTGTGTGTGTGTGTGTGTGTGTGTTTTATATATTTCAATAAGTGTTATCACTTACGTGTGACAACCAGTGTCGTCTTGCAAGTGACAGTGCCATAAATGTTCTCAGCCTGACAGACGTAGTCACCAGAATCTTCTGGGGTAACGTCAACAATGACCAGGGCCTGAGTGTTGCCCTCCTTCACCAGGTGTGTCCGCTGGGTGGGGGTCACCTGGAGTTCATTGACAAACCACTTCACCTCTGCTTCTGGCTGTGACTCCAGCTCCACTTCAAGCCTGCATGGACACACACACACACACACACACACACACACACACACACACACACATGTGCATTAGATAAAATGATAATGTTGCTTGTAGCCAAGCTGTCTGTTTTGGACAACTACGGCCTGAAACCGCATCATCAAATAAAAACCAGTCAGAGATCAAGAACAAAGGTATAATTTCAATTATAATGACAACTTTTAAAAGACCACATTAATCCTCCTTTCTCCCACACAGGTCATACAGCATGATGCCTTGGCAGTGTAATGTGAACACTACACATATTTTGAGAGAGAAAAAAAAGTAAAGTCAGAAAATCAGACAGGCTGAAAGAACACCACTTTCACACACACGCACACACACACACACACACACACACACACACGTATGTAACACACATCCACACAGACACACACAAATACAAAATAAATCCACACACACACACACACACACACACACACACACACACAATAACATATAGCACACAACTACACACGATCACACACACACACGCACATGCACAAACACACGCACGCACACACGCACACACACACACACACAGAGACACACACACACAAACCTGTACCCTTACCTGACAGTGCCTCCTTCCTCCACCTGTGTAGTGGGAAGGAGGGGTTTGGTGAAGACAGGAGCCATTTCCACAGTGGTCACATGGTGTTCATCCACCAACCGAATCTCTTCAGGCTCTGTCAGTACAGTAGTGGTTGTCACTGTTTCTGTAACGGTTGTTTCTGTAGTGGTCACTGTTTCTTCTTCCTCCACCACTACACAGAAACAACAGAGTGAATCAGTTTGCATGCATCAGTACTCATTTCACTGAATACAGACACACACCAACTACACACCAGACTACAACACAGAAAAATTTGCAGAAATGAAATGTTGCTGATAATTTCATTACTGCAAGGAGGTTACACCTGCTCAATCTTGATGGGAATTCAGGACATCATGAAAATCTGTATTGTAACACAGTATTAGTTTCAGTTTCAAGAAGGCCTAAAAATGAGCTGACCGATCCATATATTCCACATCACATCTGGAAAATGGCAGGTGCCTGATATATGCAAACCCAATCTGCTGATTAGACCTTAAAATCAATTATTTCCATGTTTTGCAATGTTAATGCCAAATACGGTATTGAAAAAGTATTTCAAGTAAAGAAGAATTTGTAAAAGCTTTCCTCAGATGCCCTCATTAGATATATATACATACATGCACACATACATGCATACAGACATACACATACATACATACATACATACAGACAGACAGACAGACTCACTGTTTACATACAGGAGTCAAAGCTATAACATGAATTACACATAAACCCAATGTACTAGTCAGGTACATTCAATGCTATCCAGTACTGTATATTCAGAAACAGCTGCAGTTTCCCCTCAGACCATACAGATGATTCCAGTGGTAAAAAAGCTATCAAGTTTAGCAATATACCAACAAGGAAACAAAGGCTTAAGAATCTCACCTTGAACGAGAAGGTTAGCAGAGGTCATGGCCTCGCCAAAGGGGTTAACAGCACGGCAGACGATCTCTCCAGCATCATCAGGGAAGACCTCGGTGATCTCCAGCCGGCACTGACCGGTCTCTGTGTCATAGTGCAGCTTGATGTCTGGCCCGCTCTCAATCACCACACTGTTGCGATACCAGGTGACAGCCGGGGCAGGGGAGCCAATCAGCTTGCAGACCATGGTGACTGTCTCTCCTTCCGGCACCACCTGGGGCTGCAGCAGCTCCACGAACTCGGGAGGGATCTCGTCAGGAGCCTGTACTGTCAGCATCTGCGGCTGCTCTTCAACCACCTCAATCACCGCCTCCACCAATACTTCCTCTGCTGGTAGCTCTTCAGGGGGCGTGCTGGGCTCAGGGAAGGTTTTCTCCTAAAATGGTGTTAATACAAACATACTGACCATACAAATATGAATGTACACATACACAAATAGCATGCAAAAAATTTAAAGAGTGCACTTTATATTATGAGAGCGCCTTAATGACTGAAAATTAAGCCATATCGCTTCTCTATAAGTATCAGTTTATAAATCAGTGCCAAAAAGACATTCTTAAAAATATATGTGTGCACTTAGTAAAAAGAAGAAGGCAGGATTCTTGCGAGAATACAAATTTCTCACCTCTTCAACAGGAGATTCTGGGACAGCGACCTTGACCTCTGTCTCTTCCTCTTCAGCAGCAGGAACAACAAAGGTGACTTCCTCTGTGACTGTGGTTACTTCCTGTGTGGTGGTTTCCTGCAGGACAACAGGGGCCTCTTCCTCTGGCTCCATGAACTCTGGCAGAGTGATCTCCCTGACTGTCACCTCCTTCTCTATCATGTCCTCCTGCACCTCTTCTGTGGGCGTGATGGACTCTGGGATTTCTTCCTCCAGGTCAACCTCAATGGGAGCAAGCTCACGTTCTGGGGATTCTGGGATCTTCTCTGGGACAAGAGCCACCAGTTTGGGTCGGTCAATAACCTTGGCCATCAGAACAGGCTCTGTTATCTCTTCCTCCACCTCTTCCTGAGCGGTGTAGTAGGAGTCTGAGGTTTCTGTGCCAGTCAGAGACTCTGGGATCGGGGACTCAAAGACAGGGATCGGGGACTCAAAGACAGGGGACTCTGCCATGGGTTCTTCTTTGACCAGTGGCTCCACCTTTGGTCTGTCAATGACCGTTGGCACCACCTGTTCCTCAGTCACCTCTGTGGCGATGACAGCCTCCTCCTGTACAGGTTTCTCCTCCACGTCCATGGGCTCTGGGACGATGGGGGCGTCCAGGGTGATGATCAGCTCCTGGGTCTCCGTAGGCCCAGCATCCACCTGATCAGCAGGCTGAGGTTCCAGCTCCATGACTGTCTCCTCAGACTCCAGGATGGTCAGGTAGGCAGAGGTGGTGGCCTGGCCGGCCGGGTTCTCAGCCACACAGATGTACTGGCCCTGATCCTCAGGGAACACTTCCACAATGATCAGGTTTATCTGCACACACGCCACCACTCACACTGTCAGCTTTGGGGGGTGGGGGTGGGTTGGGAGAAGGGATTTTTGTTTTATAAAGTTACTAATGGATTACTTGATTTATCCTATCATTTATCATGCCAACCTTGTATACTTCATTCCGTGCATGTTATTCTTGCCCAGTTGTCCAGAACCGCTGCATGGTAAATATCCTTCTGTACACAATCTTCAGATCCTTTTCAATGATCTTTTATTCAACAAATGCAAGAGATAGCTTGCTATATAATACAAATACAGAGAGCATTATGATATGCACATGTAATACACTGTCCTGATAAATAACATGGACATGAAAATTATATGGTGTTACACCAGTAGTGTATCCCAGGAACATATCTGAACATCTAATTCAATCTTTTTACCCATTACCATAAGGAGCAAAACAAAATGTGTGTTTGTGTATGAGCGTGTGTTGCGTGTATGTGTGTCTGTGAGTATTAGCGCCTTTGTGCATGTGTGTGCGTGGCTTTGGGTGTATGCGTGCATGCGTTTTTGTTTTTTCTGTCAACATTCTATACTAACCTCTCCCGTCTGAGTGTCATAAGTGATGACAAACTCCTCATCCTCGTCAATGTTCTTGGAGTCGTGGAAGAACGAGATGCGAGGCATGGGAAAGCCGGCCACACGGCACGACAGTTTGATCTCCTGCCCGTCCACAGCCTGAACGCTGGGCAATGGCTCAAGGAACCGCGGGGCCACCATGGCCTCCATGAGTGGTGAGGGCTCCACCAGGTGTGTCGTGTCCTGCAGCTGGGGCATCTCCTCTTGAATAGGTTCTGCCACAAGGAAATCATCATGTGAATCATCATGTTTCTCTCTGCCATAAGGAAATCATCATGTGAATCATCATGTTTCTCTCTGCCACAAGGAAATCATCATGTGAATCATCGTATCTCTCTCTGCCACAAGAAAATCATCATATTTCTCTCTGCCACAAGGAAATCATCATGTTTCTCTCTGCCATAAGGAAATCATCATGTTTCTCTCTGCCGTAAGGAAATCATCATGTTTCTCTATGTTACAAGGAAATCATCATGTTTCTATCTGCCACAAGGAAATCATCATGTTTCTCTCTGTCACAAGGAAATCATCATCATATTTCTCTCTGCCACAAGGAAATCATCATGTTTCTATCTGCCACAAGGAAATCATCATGTTTCTGCCACAAGGAAATCACATCTATCATATTCTGTCACATTTCTATTATATTTCTATCATTACCAAACTGTTGGGGCCACAAGGCAGTCATCATGTTTCTCTATGCCACAAGGAAATCATCATATTTCTATCTGCTGCAAGGAAATCATCATGTTTCTATCTGCCATAAGGAAGTCATATCTATCATATGCTGTCATATTTCTATTATATTTCTATCATTACAATACTGTTAGGGCCACAAGGCAGTCATCATGTTTCTCTATGCCACAAGGAAATCACTATATTTCTATCTGCCACAAGGAAATCATTGTATTTCAATCTGCCACAAGGAAATTGTCATGTTTCTATCTGCTACAAGGAAATCATATCTATCATATTCTGTCATATTTCTATCATAAACATACTGTTGGGGCCACAAGGAAATCACATCATGTTTCTATACGCCACAATGAAATCATCATGTTTCTATCATTACCATTCTATAGGGGCCACAAGGCAATCATGATGTTCCTAACACTACCTAACTGTAGGAGACACAAAAAAACCATCAAGGCAATCATGTTTTCATACTGTAGAGGCAAATCATCATGTTTCTATTACTACCATACTGCAGGGTCAGAAATCCTGTTTCCTGTCCACCATGCCATCAGGACACAAGAGAGACACATGCTGGATACCATTTTCATTTGTATGCAGCAACAAAACCACTGCACTCCGATAGTGAACAACCACATTTTTTAAATTTCTAAATACAGATAAGTTCAGCTGAGATGGTTACAACAGTACAGAAACGACAGAACACTTAACAATTGACATGATGAATATTCATGACTCTTCAAGGACATAAAGCTGAAATGGTGTGCATCATGACAAAGAGGATGTACCTTGGACATAGAGCGTGCTGCTGCTGATTGCCTCCCCTAACTCTGACACGGCGCGACATGTGTACTCGCCGGTGTCCTCTGGGCCGACCTCGATGATCAGCAGTGTGCTCTTGCCATCCTCAAAGCGGATCTCGTAGTGTGGTGATGGCTTGATCTCCATGCCATTCACATACCACGTCACCAGGGGAGGTGGATGTGACTGGATCTGACACTCAAGTCTGAAAAAATATATCAGCACACATCATTACAGGTATACCAGTCTGGAAACAGTATTAGTATACTTGAAATATACAGACATACTTATCTGGAAACGATTTCAGCATGCATTATTTGATAAACTGATCTGGAAATGTTATTTGCATTTCTTGTAATAGAAATAGCAGTCTAGAACAATATAAGTGTACATCTGTACAGACAAATCAGTTTAGAAACTCTATTAGCATACAACATTACTACATTTTTCACTTTGTACATTGTATCAGCATTCAAGAAAAAGATGCGACAGTTTGAAAATGGTCTTAACATAAATGATTAGAGCACAGTATACATCAGTCTGGAAACAGTATCATTACAGACCCATGAATTACCAGCTGGTGCATCAACCAGTCCGTATGTCCCCATTACAGTCCTTACCTGTAATACACCTTTCTTAAGGTTTTAACATCCATCAGAACAAGTCTGTCAGTCTCACCTGGCAATGCCTCTCTCCCGCACAAAGATCTCAGGTTCCAACGGTGTGGTGATCTGTGGCTTCACTGTTTGGGTTACCACCTGTTCTTCACGCTGGATGGTGGTCACTGTTCTGGTCACTGTGATGGTTTCTGTGCTCTCTGTTTCAGGTATCTCTATGAACTTCTCACGACCTGAAAAATGCATGTTGTTATGTGAGACAAACCCATCTTCTTTCCCTCAAGTCTGTCAGACGCACTTTATCAAAAGCACACCATACTTGAGCACTTAACTTGTGACAAATGCTGCATGAAATCATTTCAATCTTAACTTGCTGTTGTAAAATTCATTTTTCTCCTCCTTAAGTAAACCTGAAAACCAAAATCAGGAAAATCTGTGTAAAAAAACACAATTAATGAAGAACAGTATCCCTGGTTACGCTATGAAAACACATTACAAGGTCAACTCTGCCCCAGGTGACTTTATAAATAAACACATACACACCCAATGTTTACAAAACATGTCTGATAAAATTTAACAATTACAAATCTCAACTTGACAGCAAAAAGCAAAGCAAAAATACAGAATGCATCTGCTTCCTTAACAGCCAAACAATACTTACATAAAAGTCACACTAAATCATATATTAAAACACATAATACAGTCAATAACAAGTGACTATCATAATTGAACAGCACACTCCTTAACTTACAAGAAAAATGAATGAGAAGCAAATAACAGAGAACAAGCTGCACAAAGTATGATTTCTACTTTCATCACTGCAAACTACATTAAAAGCAACTCACAATTCAGTAGCCAACTATTGAATTTTATTGTATCAAGTACCAGATGACTAACCTTTGACAATGAGTGTGGTTTTGCAGGTGACTTCTCCAAGGTCGTTCTGCACTCTGAGTGTGTACTCGCCGGAGTCCTGAGGGACGACATTGATGATGATGAGCACGATTGTTTTGCCCTCCTGTACCATGCGAGTGCGATCTGTGGGTGGGATCTCAATGCCATTGACATACCATGTCACGCGGTTCACAGGCATGGACGTCAGCTCTGCTTCCAGTCTGAATCACAACAAACAGGGTTCAGTCTATGATGCATACAGATGTATATCACTCCTTAGCATATACAGAAATACATTATGCCTTAACATACCACTCTTTATGGCATGCAGAATATATCACTGACTGATGCACAACAAACATTTCACTTGATATGTATGGAAAAAAAATCAATCATTGAAACACAAAACTAAATCACTCTTTCATGTATACAGAAAAATGTCATTCATCACATACTATGTACAACCCCCACCCCCAACCCTCACCCCATCGCCCTCCATCCCCTAAATTCTTTCTTAATGAATACAGAAAAATATCACATTTATTCAGAAATGAAATATATCATCTATAATTCACAGAAACCTATCACCCTATGAAAGGTATCACATGTAACCAGTTTTGATCCTCCAACAGACCTCCATCTCTTAACGAACTGTCACAGTGTCGTCCTGTGTGCCAGTGCATGGTCCTCTAACAGACCTCTGTCCATTACTGTGCAGTCAATGTCCTCTAACAGACCTCTGTCCATTACTGTCCAGTCAATGTCCTCTAACAGACCTCTGTCCATTACTGTGCAGTCAATGTCCTCTAACAGACCTCTGTCCATTACTGTGCAGTCAATAACCTCTAACAGACCTCTGTCCATTACTGTGCAGTCAATGTCCTCTAACAGACCTCTGTCCATTACTGTGCAGTCAATGTCCTCTAACAGACCTCTGTCCATTACTGTGCAGTCAATGTCCTCTAACAGACCTCTGTCCATCACTGTGCAGCCAATGTCCTCTAACGGACCTCTGTCCATCACTGTGCAGTCAATGTCCTCTAACAGACCTTACTGTACAGGAGCAATCATGTGTGGCAGTTTCAGTGTCCACTTACCTGGCAGGCTGACCAGGTTCCACCTCCAGCACAGGCTTCAAGGGCTTGAGGAACTCAGGGGGAGCACGCTGGGCCACTGTCACATGTAACTGTTTGGCCAGCCTCTCCACCTCCTCTGATCCTGTGTCACACACACATATATACCCCTGTACCCCGCTGACCTTGTGTCTCACACACATATATACCCCTGTACCCTGTGACCTTGTGTCTCACACACATATATACCCCTGTACCCCGTGACCTTGTGTCTCACACACACACACACACACACACATACACACACACACACATACACATGCACAAACACATCTGTACTGCACTGACACTGTGTGTCTCTCTCTTACACACACAAATACAGTTTCAACAAGGTTTCAAATAGCCAGGCATGAAATACACAAAGCCAGGTGTCAGCCCATCATATAGAAATCAGAGCTGGGCACACTCTCTCTCACAAACACACACATACACTTTATCATAAAAAATATGTTGTCTTATCAATAGTGCGTTGTGCACCTCTTTGCTCCCCAAAAACACACATAAACACACACACATATATACATTACATGCAGACAAATACAGAAGATACCACACTGTAAGGAACAGCAAGAAAAATATCATATCAACAAACTCGCACAACACATACACACTCTCACACACAAACACACAGAACAGATAGTATATAAGCAACAACAAGAAAATTGCACATATTATCCAAATTAATCTGTCTTTGCCTTGTCTTAAACTATGTGAGCAAAAGAGCTCAGTTTCCACCCAAACCCATCAGAGTACTGTGCCTACATGAACCATGACAGGAGATGTTCTCCACCTGTGAGCAGGACACTGTGGACGGGGCAAAAGGCTGATGAGGACAACAGACTTTGATGTCTGTGGTAGTGAATAGGGAGTGGGGCACTGAATTTCCTTGGCTTAATAGCTGCTAGGGTTGTGGATGAGCAACATGTTGACAATATACAGAGCACAGTGTATCAGTGAATACTGAGCAAGTTCAATGCTTGGCTGCACACATGGGGCAAAAGCTGTCAGGAGGTAAATGTAAAGGATACAATATATGAGGGAATGGCATTCCTGGCTACATGCATGTGGGGCAGAAGCAATAACAAGCCAAAGCAAACTCCACCCTAGCACAATATTCCAATGATTTACTGAAATAATAACACCCATATGTCCTGTGACCTTTCACAGTCCTGCTAGTTAGTTCTATTCAGACAACAAAAGTACTCCACAGTGCTTTTTAACCCTGGATTTATAAACTGTAGATATTTTTTCTTTTTTGTTTGCTTTCATGTCAGCTTGTACAGTCATCCACTCAACAAAACAAAAACAATAAACGGTAAAAAGTACAGAGTGCAATGCCAACAGAGTAAAAAAAAACCCAAGTATTCATAACTGTACAACAGAACCACACACACACACACACACACACACACACACACACACACACACACATCAACATGTGCATGCACACACACTCGCATAAAAAATATTTGAGTACTGTCAGAAACTGAGCCCAAACCATTTAGTTAAGATGAACTATTTCTTTACACAGGATAAATAATTCAGAGCAGATTCAAATAATAATGACTAGGTTCTCACAGAGATTATTGATACACATTTTTATAGAAAAACACATACACAATGTAACCAAGGCACCTGTTTGCTAACTGATACCAGTATGAAGCACAGTCAAACAGCACTGCAGGTCTCCGTACAGGCTTCATCATTTTACTGCTGCATGATTTCAACTTAACTGTGGGACTTAAATCTAGTTAAAGTATCATTTCATTTCATACACAAGTTGCACAACAGTACTGGAAACTCTTTGTCTATCTCCAAAATAAGTGTAATTACCAGTGATAATTACAGAGCTGTTGAAACAGTATGAAGATATATTATGACATCCTCTGCTTCCAGAGACCCAGTTAACAAAATATGTTGTAGATCTGTTTTGTTTTGTGGGTTTTTTCTCCAGAAACAAAGGAAACCACATTTTATGTGAGCCTTAGTCAGTCGCATGCTGGACTTATACATTGCTTTCTGACCCATCCTCCTACCCTATCACCCACCCACACAATCTGCACCATATCCTTACCCAAGAGCTACACACCATAGCTATCTGTCCAACACTACAACTACCCACACATCTTACATAAAAGACAGAGGTAAAAGACTGACATGCAGGAGGGTGGGGGCAAAGGGCAGAAGCACTTTTGTTATGGCACTTGTTACAAGGGAGAGAAAAAGGTTACTCACATGTCCAGTGCATCATGCAGCACAGCTCGTCATGCAGTCGCAGGTCAGTTAAGGATGGTGAGAGGAGGGAAGGTGGGTGAGTGAGTCGGTGAGTATCACAAGAGATGAGTGGGGGTAGCAGATGTCTTCCTCAAGCGGCTCACCAACATGCATGCAAGCCGCTTGCTCTTCCTCCATTGCATGCACTATGTCCCCTGAACCCCTCCGTCTCTACCCCCACCATGGGGCCATGACGACTGGGGGTCCAAGTTAGGTGTCCTCTTTGTGGGCAAGCTTGGAGCATGCACACTAGCTTGGTGTCTGGACGCCTCTGTTCACCTGTTTCTCTACTCTTTTCACATGGAACTAGACATCACACTCTACTTTCGCTGCATTCCACATCAATGTCAGTGTCAAAGACATTGACATGTACACACACTTCTTCTACTGTCCTCAGAATCATATTTCATTCTTCAAAAAGTGTTTCCATATCACATTTCTTCTTCAACAGGTCACTGTTAGGTACAAACATGCAGGTTACATAGAATATCGTACAAAAAACGTTATACATATCAGGTTATAAACCTTTCCTTTCTATAAAAAAGGAAGAAAAATCACAGCATACAAAAATCACTGTACAAAAATGTCAAAAGCCAATAATCAGATCAAACTCTAACATATCTTTCAACTCAGACTTGGAGGACGGAAAATCAAGCAGGGTTGGTCATGCAGAGATTCATTAACTTCCAAATAATCAGCTTCTTTAGATCTGATTCCAGCATTGTGCAGCTGAGCAAAAAGTCCCCATCACAGGGACCCTTCACTTTCTATTCCCTCCCCCCCCCCTCCACTCCAACACACACAGTCATGCAGTCTACAAATTCTGAGTAATGGCACAGTAAGGGGTGGGTACATAAGTGTTCCCAACAGTTTATTCCAACAGCTGTATGAAGAGGATGGGTGAGGATCCTGAATACGAGGGATACATGACAGAACTGACATAGCAATATTGAACAGTGGTGAGGGAGAGTACATGGACATGCTGAATACAGCAGGAAGGATTTGCTCCGGTATATACCATACATGTATCAATGCCGAACAGGTGGGTGAGTATTACTGACACCAAGGATGAGTATTACAGGTGGGTGATGACACAAACAATGTTGACAATAACGAGTAGTGATGTCAGTGAAGTAGATGATGACTCAAGAGATGTCATAACTACAGGTGATGACAGTGATTTACTCCATGACATGTGAAATTTGATCAGGACAGGGGATGGAGAGTGAAGGTGATGTGATCAACACATATATATCACAATGCCATAGGACATGAGACAGAGCGGAGACCATAGAAAAGTGTCCAAGGACACACAGCCAGCATGTGAGGTCTGACCGGCCTGTCCTGGGGTCACAGGCCTGCAGCCCAACAGGCCACGACACACCCAGACAGGCCATCTCACACCACTGACATCATGCCAGGCCACCCTCATCAGCACAATGAGAGAACTGAAACTGTGGCCAGTGTCTGTCTGGTTTTCCCCTACACCCCTGTAGAGGAGTTGACCTGCAACACAGACACATGTCACCTGATCACATGGACAGACAGACAGACAGAGGGACAGGCAGTCTTACGCTGCACATAGAGCTCAGCGGAACATTCAGCAGTGCCAGCCTGGTTCCTGGCACGACAGGTGAACAATCCTGTGTCCTCTGGCAGGGCACTGAAGATGGTCAGTGTTGTCATGCTGTCCTGGGTCTCAATCTGCACATCACATCACATCACACACACACACACACACACACACACACACACACACACAAACACACACACACAGACTCATGCACACACATACACACACATACACACCAGAATTAGACTAAAACAAAAGAAAAAAAGCATTGGTCTCACACTTATGAGCAGTAAGCATTCATTTCATTTACTTTTACAGAACAATGACAATCTTCAGTCAGCTTTCCCTGCCTCAAATAATCACAAGTCATCCATAAAAGAACAGACATCTTATTTCAATCCAAAGTGAGAAAATATGCACATCTCTCCTTGGTCTTGTCTTCCAATACCACTTACATCTTCCTGACAACAAAACAGAACTAGCACACTGCTATTCGAAACCAAATACCTGTTCATTTGGCCATAATCCTTCTCCCTTGGTGGTTTTACACCTGCTGATGTGGCAGAAAGCCTGCAGACACAGACACCACCTCCACTCCACTCCCTCTGCCCCCACTCTCCCTTCCCCATTCATGCTGCACACTGTCCAGCCCCCTCACCTTATGGTCCCGAGAATCATGCAAAGTCTGGATGCCATTACGGATCCAGGTGATGTCAGGTGTGGGGTGTCCAGAGAATACAGCGTCCAGACGGGCAGGTGTGCCCTCAGGTACCATGGTGTTGGCCACGGGCCGGATGAAACTGGGCGGCTGGGCAAGCGCCATGGGCTGACTGGGCTCTGGCTCACTCTCCACACCTGTCCAGGGAACAGTCATCATCAGGTACAAACAATGCAAACCATCAACTTTACCAACAACTTACTCCCCATACCTGTCCAATGCAGTATCCCTGCTTGATACTGTATTTTTCAGTCAAAAAGGTGCTTTATATCAAAGAGCACACCTCTTCATTTAAATAAATAATTATTTCATGTTCAACACAGTCCTATGCATAAAGCTAAGAACACTGAAGATAAAACACAAGGTATGACATGTTCTGCACACACACACACACACACACACACACACACACACACACACACACACACACAATGTGACACACACACACAGCAGCAGTGACTGACCGTGAACTTTGAGGTAGGTGATGCAGGCCACCTCTCCCATCTTGTTGCGGGCCACACACTTGTAGGTGCCCGTGTCCTCGGGGAATGCCTCCATGATGGACAGAGTGTGCAGTCCTTCAGTGGTGGACGACATCTGGAAGTACTTGGAGGGCTTCACCAGCTGGTTGTTGTGGTACCAAGTCACAACTGGTGCTGCACACAGCGAGTCATCTCCATCACTAATGCTTGTAGGGTGGTAAGCTGCTGCGCTGTTTCCTAAGTGCTGTCTTTCACTGCAATATTTCTGCTACAGTGTTTTCTAGGTGCTATCTGTCTTTCACTGAAACGCTTGTAAAGTTTTAATGAATTTCTATGGACCATTAATCATTATTGGTATCAAAATAAAAACAGCAATATCAATGAGCTATGTCTTTTTAATGCAGCTGTTAACTTACTCATTTTTAAACATTTTTAGCTGTTTTGTTTATAATCATTGCAAAGCTTGTAGCAAGCAAACAACCTACAAGATGTGTGTTTCTTCAGACAACTTCTTGTGCCAATATTTGCAGAATCTACAGGTCAACACACCTGGCTTTCCTGTGATTCTGCAGGTGAACTTGACAGGTTCTCCTTCCTCCACCTCCTTGGTGAGAGGTTCCTCCTCCACACGTGGGGCCTGGGTCTTGGCCATGGCCTCTGGTTCTGGTGGAAGTACCTCTACTGGCTGTGCAGGGACTGAAAGTAACACACAGTATGGTGATTAGCATTAGATGCTGGTGTCCTGGTCATTACAAAGCCTCTACTGTCCATGCACAGAGAGAAACAAACAATATGATGATTAACATTAATTGCCATTGTCCTAGCCATTACAATGCCTCTACCATCTGGGAAGAGAGAGAAATACACAATATGATGATTAACATCAGGCACCTGTATCCTGGCCATTGCAGGAACCTCTACTGTCTGGGCACAAAGAGAAACAAACAATATGATGACTAACATCAGATGCCTGTGTTCTGGCCATTGCAGTTCTTTTACAGTCTGGGCACAGCAAGGAATACACAACATGGCGATTAACATCAGACGCCAACTTCACTGTATGAGGACAGAAGCAAACAGAATGATATCCAAGTACCTATATCCAGACCACCACCTCTAGGTGTGGAGGTGACAGTTCCACTGTGTAGGAACTGATCATGACACAACATATGTCATTACCATGGTACAAACCAGGTAGACATTCAAACAACCCACCATAAAATTTGTACAAAAATGAAATTCACTAATGTGCCTGTGCCACCATACTGTACATACATTTGTGTATGAAAACTACCATGCAGCAATATTGTATGCATTAACTTGCACTCCCACCACCACCTCAACCCCCCCAACCCCCAACACACACAGAGACTCACAGTCGACATGGAGACGGGCAGTGCAGGTAGACTTGCCCACACTGTTGATGGCCACACAGGCATAGTGACCAGCATCCTCAGGTCTGACCTCATAGATCACCAGTGTGTGGTTCTCCTCCTCATCAATGAACTTCCACCGAGTACTCTCACCCAATGGCACGCCATCCTGACCACACACACACACACAGGTAAACATCATGGTGTGGTATTGCTCATCATTATTTCCTGCATACCTTTGGTTACATTTTGGCACATTATTTCTAATCATTATTTCCTGTATACCTTTGGGACCCCAAGTAAATATCATGATGCATCATTTCTAACCATTATTTCTGGCACTATCTTTGGGATCCCAGGTAAATATCACTTCTAGTCATTTCTTTTTTTTTTTTCAATAACATTTTTTTAACATTTACATTATACAAGTAATTAATTTCAAACAATCAAAACAAACAAAAAGAAAACCTGAAGCATTTATGCAAATGGTACACACACACACACATTATCATCACAATCAACATCATAAACATAAGTATTTCTCAGAGAAGTGTGCATACACTTCTCATCCCTTGATCATATG
>NC_134876.1:67734217-67816717 GCF_041734735.1 Babylonia areolata
TGCTGAATGTGTTTATGGAAAAGGGATTGGGGGAGGCAAATGGGGAAAGGAGAGGGAAGGTATGGTGTGTGTGCATGCTTGTGTGTGTGTGCATGTGGATGCGTGCTTATGTGTATCTGTGTGTGTGTGTGTTCGTTCGTTCTTTAGTTTAACGTCTTTTCACAGTAAGTGATATTAGATGAGGGCAGGAAAAAAATCGAGTGGGAGGAGGGGGGGGGGGGGGGGGGAATTACTGTGTATGCATGCGAGTAAGTGAAAGTGTGTGTGTGTGTGTGTGTGTGTGTGTGTGTGTGTGTGTTACATATAGAAAATGATTGATTTAAGTTTTGTTAAAAAAAAAAATTTTTAAAAAGCAAAAAAACAACAAAAAACAATATAACATATTTCTAATGAAAAACTATAACAGCGAACCAACTGGACTATTCAACAAGGAGTTGAAAAAGTCATACATCAGCAATGGACTGCTGAAGATCGTCAACACTGAAGATGATTTCAGTTCAGGGATTTGAGACTTTAACATATCGCAAGTTGGTATATGATCGGCTGTTATGTGAGCACCACAGATGCAAGAAACATTACTGACATATTTTGTCCTAAAACAATTCATTTTCCATCTGCAGATTAGAGAAATGATTTGCCTCTTATGAAAATCATTATGGTAATGTTTTCCCATGAAACCATACATTTTCTTTATGTTCTTATGTAACTCCGAGTCATCGGTGTGTTTTTCCCCAAACTGAAATTTTGACCATTGGACTTTTTCTACCATGGTGTAAAATTCCTGTAGTGAAAGCGAAATATTTAAATCTAACTCCTTCGTGGAGCTTCTAGTCCTTTTTTAGCCAAAATGTCAACTTTTTCATTATAGTAAAAACCGCAATGAGAAGGAATCCAGCAAAAGGTTATGTGAGAGCCTCTTAGTAAGAGTTCATGAATCAGATGGTTAATTTCAATAATGAGTTCATGCCTAACCATTTCTTTTATAAGTTCAATAGCGTGATTTAGAATCAACACAAAACAGAATCTGAAATATAGTTTTCGGAAAGGATATCATGAAATTTAACACCATTAGAATTGCTAAGAGTTCAGCTGTGAAGATGGACTTATTCTCTCCCAGTTGAAATGAGTTTTGAAAGTTAAGGTCTGGAATAACGAAAGCAGCACCAGCTCTATCATTTACAACAGAGCCGTCTGTAAATATCTTTAGATGATTAAGGTATTTCTCTTCCAAATGGATTCGTACATGCGATGTAAGTGAATTTATGTTGTCATCTTTGGTCAGGTCAGTGTGATCAATATCAAATTGCACTCTCTGAAGTTCCCATACAGGTGTAGGTGATACTATAGACCTTTTAGCAAAATGTGGGGTTTTATTCACACTGAAATTTGTTAAAATACTTGACGTGTATATTCCCAGTGTGGTATGAGAGGATATAGATCTAGTTCTGTTTGGAAAATTGCGGTCGGATTTGAGAGTTATTTCTGATTCCAAATCATTTTTGTCCTTTAAACTTCTCAAGACAAATTTACTACACGCAAGTTCCCTTTGATCCTCTAATGGTAATACTCCCGCTGCACTGTACGTTTTCTTACTGGAAGCATGGGCTGGTAAGCCAAGTGCCAGTTTATATGCTCTGCAGTCTATGCTTTGAATTTTTTTCAATAAATATTTCAGTGCACTGAAGTATACTTCTTGTGCATATATAAGTTTTGACGGAACAAGTGATGTGCAAAGGTGTAGTAGAATGAATAGGTCCTGGCTCCATGGTTGTTTGCATACTATTTTCAAGAAGTTTAATATTTTCCTGGCCTTTGTTAAAATGTAATCGATATGATGATTCCAAGTTAATTTTGATGTATGGTGTACTCCAAGGAATTTAACTACTTTTTTATATTCCAGGGTGTTATCATAAATTTTAAAGGAAGGCAATGTTGCTGGACTTGATCCATAATTAAAAAGCATCAAGTGTTTTTTCGGTTGATATTTGCAGACCATTCTCGCTCATATAATTTGCTACTGTGTTTAATTCATTTTGATATAGTTTTTTGTGTAATTCATATATTGGGCAGGCGTTTTCTTTTTGATTGTAACTTTCATCCACATGCATATATCATCAGCATATTGAACCATTACAACATTCTTTGTTAGTTTTTCTGGTAAATCATTCATTAGAATGTTGAACAATGTTGTGTGTGTGTGTGTGTGTGTGTGTGTGTGTGTGTGTGAATGAGAGTGAGAGAGAGAGAGATTCTGGAATGCACAACATCCAAAGTGCAGTACAGTGATACTGGTAGCTGTATCGTTATGCAGACCACTGACCTGCGCCAGTGTTCCTCCATCTCCTGCAGACGGGCTGCTCCCTCTCCCGGCAGCTGTGTCTCCATGATGATTCCCCGCAGAGCTGCACACACACAAATACATACACACTGCCCTCACAATGTAAAATGGTTCAAACCTCACAGTGCATATCTATAACGCTGCAGACACTGTGGCAAAGTGGTTCACATCAAGGACTGATGACTAGAATGTTGCATGTTTAAACCTTTTTGAGACTTGCATATGGATTTTTTTTTTTCATTTTATTCATCCTCTACATGGAGTTGAGCATAATGTGGGCTCAGATGGGAAGACTTGGACTACCGGTACACAGTCAAGCTACAGTGTCATAACAGCAAATTATTTCTCACCTTTGCATACAACAGTTGCGGAGGTGATATCCTCTCCATAGTTGTTGGTGGCCTTACAGGTGTAGACACCAGAGTCCTCTGAGTTGACCCACTGGATGTCCAGACTGACAAAGCCAAAGTCATAGGCTGGCATGTAGCGGGTACCTGTGCGGCATAAAGGTAACAATAGTCAACATGTGTCTGGCAGGTACACATCAAACACACATCACGCACACACACACTTTGCATACACAAGCATGCACACAGGCACGCACGCATGTGGGCATGCACGCACACGCACACACACACACAGAAAAAGAAAATAGAAGAGACTAACAAACAGAAAAAAAAGGATTTTGAGAAAGTGAAACAAAGGGAGAGAAAAACTAAGCGCACCGTGTATCAGGGGTTCTCCGTCCTTGAACCACTCCACCTTCATGGTGGGGTCTCCCAGGGGCAGCAGCTTGCACTCAAAGTGCACAGGGTCGTTCTCCATCAGGGTCAGCAGATCCTTGATGTGTGTCTTGAACTTGGGTGGTCGCTGCTTTGTCTTGTCATACAAGTCCTCTGGAGGCGGAGCTTCACCTTCACGACGGATGTACTCCTGCACTGCCGACTCGTAGTCAAAGCCTTCCCTGTAACAGTATCCATGTATGGGTGAATGCCATGTGTCTGAAAGATCCAGCACCACAAAACGATCTGCATGTCTTACACACTTCCAGCACCACAAAACAATCTGCATGTCTTACACACTTCCAGTACCACAAAACAATCTGCACGTCTTACACACTTCCTGCACCACAAAACGATCTGCATGTCATACACACTTCCAGCAACACAAAACAATCTGCATGTTTTACACACTTCCAGCACCACAAAACGATCTGCATGTCTTAGACACTTTCTGTTCCAATGGATTCTAGTTCATCAAGTTGAATCTCACATTTCTTTTAACATATGTGTGTATACTTTTTGATCAGTTATTCATCTCAATTCAATAATTCATTTCAACAGAAGAAATTTATTATCACAGTTCTGGTGTGAAAAAGGTCAAAATCAACCCAGTACTTCCCAAACTCAGATGCAAATTCTGACATGGAGTAAACAAACAGATCATGCAAAATCTACTTGAAATAAACTATCATAACAGAGTGCAAAAGAAGTGAGGTTAGCTGCAGTCAGACAGCATCCAGTCTGCTGCTCAAATGTCAACATAATAAAAATGGACATGGTAAAAAAGAGAGAGGGAGAGAGACAAACACAAAGAAAAAGAAAAACAGAAAAGACCACACTGTGCAACATCAACTGTGTCCAAACAACTGTGTACCAAATCAAAACCTCTTATAATGTAGAAACAAACATAACAGCTGTTTCATTCACTATCAAAACACCTATCACAATAGCTATCAAATCATATTTCAATTGTATTCTGCTGCGATCTGTATATGCAGTCAGAGAGTTGCTGGCAAGACAAATACACTATGCTGTCACACTCTGTCCCAGTGATTAAACAACAACATCAACACTGCAAATCACAATGATGTCAAAGGAAATGAAATACAATAACTGGAAAATAGAAGAAATGGAAATGAAAAAACATATACCATGCAAGTTTGCAAACTACTACATCTGGAAAAATGAAGAAATGGAAACAAAAGACATTTGTCATGCATGCTTGCAATACAACAGTAATAACAAAAGGATGAAAATCACAGTGATGTTAAGACATATCGTGATCCAACTGAAATACAACAAAATGAAGAAAATCACATGTGATGTTATGACATACTGTGAAATGTGAGCAACGGAAATAATCGCCAAGGACAATGTGCCATGGTTTGTCTCCCCTGTTAGCTGGCTGATTACAAATTTCTTCCTTTACTTGACTACCACTGGTGGACAGATTGTTTATTCATCAAGGTTACCTGGTTTTGTGAACTTGTGGTAAAACAGTAAGCTTAAACACTAAACATCCTGTCATTACCCCAGTCTGTTCACAAGACAGACAATGATATTCTTAAGAGGCCAGTCAACATTTTGTAATATCATGCCACTGTTGCTGGTTAAAACTCTGTGACAATGCACAGTGCAGGCCAGTGTCCCCACAAAATTATCCCTTTGTCCTTTCCTAGCTGAAAGCAGTGTGTGAAGATGCTAATCTGGCAGCACAGGGGAGACAAAGCATGGTCAGTTCACTTCATTGCACGCAAGTCCAACCTGCCAGTGGCGTCTGCCAACTGAATGGCAAGTCTGGAGACTTCCTGCGCAGGCACTGGTTCTGGTTTGGGCCTGATGATAGAACACATTACACATTACACAATGATCGCTTCCACTGTTCTGTCACCATGCCAGCCGCTGACTGAGTAAAACACAACGCATTGCACATTAACTATTTCCAGAGCCACATACCACACCAGCAGCCAACTGAATATGCCATCAATTATTCCATTTCCACAGGACTCCTCCAAAACCTATCCACAGAGACGTGTTCTGCAGCAGCAAGCTGCCTTACATCTAGACTGGCTTTATCTAAAGCATTAAGGCACCAATGGCTTGTCGAGTCCCAGCAAAAACCACATGCCACTGACAGCTAGAAGGCGTCAGCACACCACACCACAAGAGAAGGCCAACTTCTTCCTGACCAACTTTTCCTCTGACAGCAAGGATATTACTTGAAAAGATGAGTGACATAATGCTAAGAAGACAGAATACACCCTCCAAGAGGGAACAAGAGAGGTGAGAAATGATCTAACGGGTACCAGCCTGGTTACAATGGCCTTGGACAAAATGGCAATGAGTTGATACACACACAACATGGAACCACCTTGAACAGTGACAACAAATGGTTTTCTGTTTTACTCTGCTCCAAAACATATCCATGAAAACTCCACCTGCAATAGCATGGACAGTGAAAGACATGTCTGTCAGCACCACACAGCACAGCACAGAAAGGAGGGGAAAGTCTCTCTATGATACCAACCAGGTCACACACACAGCACACACACTGCAGTTCAGAGCAAAGAGGCAGGGTAAGATGGAAGGGAAGCGATGTCACCTGAAGAAGAACAGGTTTGAACAAACTGCCTGTCTGACGCAGAAGTCAACACACCAAACGGCTTTCTTAATGAAGTCAAGTCAAACATGTGTCATGTTCCAGTGTGTGGGGGGAATGGTGGGAGGGGGGTGGGGGTGGGGTTAAAAGGAGCACTTGAATAAAACGAAACTAAGACTGGGAAGGATTTCATCATCACCATGGAGGAAGAGCAAAGGGAACAGTCAGGGCATGGCAGCAATGAGAGAATCATGACAGATGAGGACTGTCCACCATCAACAGCAACAACAACCACCAGCCAAGACACATGTAAGCATTAATACCAACAAAAACACTGACAACATGGATGTATTGCACTGACACCATCAGAGCCAAAAACACTGCAACAAACAACACAGCAAACACTGGCCTAAGCTGACTGATCAGAATCAAAAAGGATGGAGACAAGACAAGCCAACACAAACGACCAAACAAACCATCCAACTGACCAAGCAACCAAACACAACAAGTGACGAACAATGTCCGGTGGAACCAGCATGATGGATGATGATCAAAATGACATTTCAGCAGTGACACGGTAGACCAGGTCATCACAGCACGTCAAGCCTGGAGTCACCCTACATTACTCCTCTGCCAGTGTGAATGAGCGGAGAAACAAGCAACAACGAGGAGTGGACAGCATGCCAGGGTCTGACTGGGCAGGGAAGGGGCTGCACATGCCAATCACCAACCTCCGCTCAATACTGCCCACCACAGCGGGCACATCAATCTTCTCCGGCCACCAAGGCGTTGGCTCTTGTTTCAGAACAATAGGCACTTTAGGCTCCGGGGACGGTGGCTTGCGCACACGAACCCTGGGAGCCTTGGGCTTTGGAGCTGCCACTGGGGCAGGCTTGGGGGCGGGAGGGGGAGGGGGTACTGCAGCTGGAACGCTGAAAGGGAAAAGGCAGCATGGTCACACCACAACTCTCCAGTGAAGGAAGGACAGTGGTCTCGCTTCCAACTCTCCACTAAACAAGGTCCACTGTTCCTGTCATTGTTGTAATACCTCACAAAAGGACTTCTTCTCCCACAATAAGTGTGACATTAGAAACAGAGCCACTTTTGGCATCTAAGAGAGATAAACTGATCATGACATGCCCTGATGTTCATCACTTGTCAACTGTATATTCACCAGATAACAGACCACAGTATGTCAGGATTATGCTCTCCATGGTCAACCCACGTTGTGGACACAAAACACATAAAGCACTCTCTTCCTCAACTGCACTTTAACACATTGTAGTCAGTATTAAAAAAAATGCAAAGAATACTTCAAACTATTTTCTTTTTTTAACTTTGTTTTTCAGTTTTAAAACAGGTGCTGGAGATATAGCTATATCTGGTGGAACTACAAAACCAGCTCCAGATAAAATGTTACCTTTGACCATTGGACAAGACAGTAAAGAAAGTATTCATGACATAAGTATAAAAAACAACAATAAAATTCATGTTGACCATCATACAAAGATCAGAAAAAATAAGTAAAATGGCAAGTAAATAACATGACAAACAGTGCCGAGGTGTCATGGAAAATGTGCCAATATACATTAACAGCATGTGACATGTCAAAAGAGACCGGAACAATCTGTGACAAAGGTGTGTAAATGAGACAGGAAAAGAGTGTAAGAAAGATGTGTGAAGAGACAGAAGAGGTGTAACAAAAATGTGTAAAGCGACAGGAACAGTGTGTGACAACTATGTGTAAAGTGACAGGAACAGTGTGTGACAACTATGTGTAAAGCGACAGGAACAGTGTGTGACAACTATGTGTAAATCCACAGGAACAGTGTGTGACAATTATGTGTAAAGCGACAGGAACAGTGTGTGACAACTATGTGTAAAGTGACAGGAACAGTGTGTGACAACTATGTGTAAAGCGACAGGAACAGTGTGTGACAACTATGTGTAAAGCGACAGGAACAGTGTGTGACAACTATGTGTAAATCCACAGGAACTGTGTGTGACAACTATGTGTAAAGCCACAGGAACAGTGTGTGACAACTATGTGTAAATCCACAGGAACAGTGTGAGACAACTATGTGTAAAGTGACAGGAACAGTGTGAGACAACTATGTGTAAAGTGACAGGAACAGTGTGTGACAACTATGTGTAAAGCGACAGGAACAGTGTGTGACAACTATGTGTAAATCGACAGGAACAGTGTGAGACAACTATGTGTAAAGTGACAGGAACAGTGTGAGACAACTATGTGTAAATCCACAGGAACAGTGTGAGACAACTATGTGTAAAGTGACAGGAACAGTGTGTGACAACTATGTGTAAATCCACAGGAACAGTGTGAGACAACTATGTGTAAAGTGACAGGAACAGTGTGTGACAACTATGTGTAAAGCGACAGGAACAGTGTGTGACAACTATGTGTAAAGCGACAGGAACAGTGTGTGACAACTATGTGTAAATCCACAGAAACAGTGACTGAGTGAGTGTCAAATATGTGTAAATGTGTAAAAGTGACAGAAACAGTGAGTGTCAAATATGTGTAAAGAGACAGGAACAGTGAGTGTCAGAGAAGTGTAAAAGAGACAGGAACGTGTAAAGAGACAGGAACAGTGTGTGACAAATATGCATAAAGAGATGGGAAGTGTGTGTGACAAATATGCATAAAGAGACAGGAGAAGTGTAAAAGAGACAGGAACAGTGAGTGATATAAATGTGTAAAGAGACACAAACAGGTCATGACAAAGATGTGTCAAGACACAGGATCAGTGAATGTCAAAGATGTGTAAAGGGACAAGAAATGATGTGTGACAAATATGCATAAAGAGACAGGAGAAGTGTAAAAGAGACAGGAACAGTGAGTGATATAAATGTGTAAAGAGACACAAACAGGTCATGACAAAGATGTGTCAAGACACAGGATCAGTGAATGTCAAAGATGTGTACAGGGACAAGAAATGATGTGTGACAAAGAAGTGCAAAAAGACATGAAAGGCCTGTGACAAGCATGTCACAGGACAGACTGACGTTTCAGGACGTCTTTATTTTCTAACTCCAATGTTTACATTGCAATGTTAACATGTGCAGCTTCATTCTTCTCCCCCAACCCTCCTCCCCCATGCCAACTTCACAAACATCCCACCCCCTCATAGCATCACATGCACTCACAAAGACAACACACAGCACAACAAGTGCAGCGTTAGTGCAGATCATCAACAGCAGATGAACCAAAAAGTCAACAAACTATTGTTGTGAATAGCACCATTAAAACATCTGTATACCTCACTGCTAAAAAAGAAGAATGGGCCGTTCCACCACCGAGAACATGCATCCAGACGTGGAAAACATGTGACAGGACTGTCAGAGAACAACATACTTCTCTTCTAATGCTGATTTGACAGCCAGTACCACAAGCAACACCTAACTGATGCAAAATGGGAGGGGAATCAGCTGGAGGCAGGCACAAACTAATCAGCACTTGAACCAAGTGAAATAAGAACCTGACAAAACAAATCTGTGCATACACTATTTCTGTGGCATTTCTTTTCCAGGACTCCAGGTACAAAAGGAGACATGCACACCACACACCTGAAGCACCCAAAGAGTTAACAGTGTCATACACTACATGAAGCCACTAATGTGTTTAATGGGTATCCAAGGCAAATAACACACTCTTAAACATGTAGCTCAGCTGTCAGCACCATACTACAAAACACTTAAAATTGGTCTGTCCCAAACTATTTATAACCAGCTCAATCTAATTCACCCAGTCAGTCAGCTCAAATCAAATCATGTTGTTTATAGCCCAGCAACCACTAAGGCCATATCAGGGCTGAGTCAGTCAGCTAGTTCAGATGTACTGAACAGTCAGTTAAGACATTCTGTGCATAACCGGTCATCTTGTACAGATTAAAAAAGTCAAATGGTTTGCTTGTTTTTTACCACACCATTTATCTTGCTCAGATGCATCTTCCAAACTCAGTTCTCAGTACCTAACCACCTAATTCACATTATAAAAAGTAATCATATTCACTTGTTCTTCACCACACTCAATTAATTCACTTCCACATAACATACTCAAGTTAGCTAATTCAGATATTCATGATGATATAGATGACTAGTCATATAGTTCAGGTGTACTGAATAGCTTTTTCATTTGTTTTTAACTACACCAGACTGCTAGTTTGGAAATATTAGACAATTAATTTAGTCAGTTGTTTCACGTGCAATGTGCATATCATTTAATCCATGTGCTCTGAGCCAGTCAGATCGTGTCAGTGTAGTGAATCAAATAAACGAACCAGCCCTGCCATTTGTTTTAAAGAAAGGAGAGTCAGCCGACAGACTGCAGCAGAAAAAAAAGAAGTGTATATTATCAGCCATGAAGCCCGAGATGCTGTGAAGGCTCATAATTATGGCCAAAACAAAGCAGCTGACGTTAACATGTAGCTGTCAGTGGCAATATGTCAGGCAGCGACAGACAGGTAACCACGCTTCTCTTCACCTGGCGACCACTGGTGGGGGTGGTGGGGGTGGTGGTGGTGGAGGTGGTGGTGGGGCAGGAATAAACTCCTTCTCCACAGGTGGCACTTTGGGTTTGGGGGGCTCCACATGTCTACCAATGCATCACAGTGTGAGTTACAGCCACTGAGATCTGACTGTGGTATGGTTGCAAACCCTTTATAATAGGAGTTCAATGATACCTACCCATGCATCAGCATGGTTTCAGGTATCTGTTTAACCACTAACCATGCAGACCTGGGCAATGATGTTACTCTATATACAAAGTTCACACAACCCAACGTCTGAAAGGGAAAGCGTGCACGCTTATAAATTCTTCAAGATTCTTCTGAAGTCAGTAAGCTTCATCCCACACAGAAACAGACAGATACAGAGAGAGGGGGGGGGGGGGGGGGAGAGGGGTTGGGAGTGAGCAGGGTGCCTACTTCTACCACCCCATCCCCTTCAAAAACTTCAGTTCAGTTCAGTTACTCAAGGTGGCATCACTACATTCCGACAAATCCATGTATGCTACACCACATCTGCAAAGCAGATGCCTGACCAGCAGCGTAATCCAACACGCTTAGTCAGGCCTTGACAAAAAAATTAAATTAAAAAAAAGTATTAAAAAATGGATACATCATTAAATCAATAAATAAACAAATAAATAGATAAATAAATAAATTAATAAATAAATAAATATATAAAAACAACATTAAAACAGATTGAAAATAAGTAAGCAAACAGATAAAGAAATAAAAATAAAATGTAAAAAATAGAATTTTTTTTAAAAAAACACTTCAAGAGGGTACTCATTTTGTCACTCAGGGTGTCTATACCTACCCACACACATACACAGCAAGAAATCCTCAACGTCTCAACCAGGGTGTCTACTTCTACCCACACTCGTATGGGATGAATCTGGGTGACTACCCCACCCCACACCACCCACCTGTCCCTCAGAGTCTCAGAGCGCACCAGGCTGAGAGAGGCTTTCTGTGTGTCTGAGGCATAGCAGATGATGGGGATGGGGCCTCCTTCAGTCTCCAGGCCAGCACTGAGACAGCCCGTCATTCACTGTGATGCTGGTCTGATGCTAACCCTCCCCCTTTCCCTTACAACCCCCCTGTACCTTATCCATCCTCTACTTCATGACATCTGTTAGTTTCTTTCCCAGTCCAGGTCACACCATTACTTTCATCCTTCTACTACTGTAATGATTAAAACCCTTCTTCCCAAACAAAAGCAGTATACTTTCATGTACACATCCTCAAGATCAGTCAGAAGAAAAACATTTGGAATATTTATGTCAACTGAAAAAACATAATCCTGAAATCAACTGCACTGCAATAATTGAATTTCAAAAGGATAATAGAAAAAAATAATAATAAACTAAAATTTAAAAATAATAAAAATAAAAGAAATGCAGCAGACTTGCTTCAAAAATAAAATTTGGAAAGTTTAGAATTGAAAAAGGAACAGAGAAATGGAAACAGAGGCACAGAGGAAGGAGTAAAAAAAAATGTATGAATCTGAAAAATGTCAGAAAGTGAAATGAAAGAGAGAGAGTGAGAGAGAAGAAAAATTGTACATATGAAAGGTGGCAGACAGCAGAAGAATAAAGGGTAAAGGGTAAGGAAGGTGTGGGGGGTACGGGGGGCACAGAATGCAGGCAGGAAATTGTACCTGGGTGGTGCTGGTTTGGGGGCCACCACTGGTGGTGTTTTCACCGGTGCTGGCTTGGGCGCTACGACAGGCACTTGCACAGGTTTCCTAACAGTAGGTTTACACAAAGAATTGGGGTTTTGCGCACTTGGAAATGTTTGTCTGTCCTTCAACCACACTTGGTAAGCAATACTTTTCCCTCTTCCAGACTCGAATGAAACCAAACTATCTACAATTCATACAAAGTTACATGAAGTATACTGTAAACATCCATGCTCACACAAAGATTATGCTTCAAAACACTTTTGTCCAGTTAATAACAGATTTGTCAGGGTTAACCATACACATTGTTTTGGATACATTTTGGTTACATCATGGTTATATAACTGGTTACATTAACACTGTTGATGTCATTGTTACATTACTGGTTAAACAAACACTGTTGATATCATGGTTACATTTCTGGTTACATGTTCTGACATAATTTCTATGCAATAAATAAGAGTCATGGTGATAGATATTTACAAAGAGTATGTTAGGTTTGCAAATTTAGCAACATAACACACATATCATACACAATCTTGCATAATTCCTTCTCTATAAAGCATGTTACACTGAGAGTCACTGCCAAACTGACAGACGCAGCACTAGCACAACACTGAAGACATCAAGATGGATACAAATAATGACACAGTACACAATGAAGATATAAAAACATCAAGACATCGACACACTGAACAAAAGACAGCAAAAGGCACTGGTATGTGTGACATCAAGACTGTATACTGTCACACTGAGCACAGATACTGGCAACCTAAAGACAGATTGTTTCATCCACTCACCGTCGGTCAGGAGACAGTGGCTCCTCTGACACTGGCGGTCTCTCCACTGGAACTTTCCTGCATCAACAAAAGCAAATGTCAGCTTTCACACCACAATTCATATTTTGTCTCCCACATACAGGACTTTCCCCCCCTAACTTATGCTTAATATGACACACCTACCATGCAACACTGGTTCAGAATCCAGCAGTCCGTATAGTTACAGGTAACAAGACTCTCTTTGAAGGCAAAGTATACTACACCCTCTCTTCTGGCAGTCATTTAACTAGTGCCCTTCCACTGTCTATATGGCTCAAATTCTTGTTCTTTTTTTCCCCCCACATCTAGCAAGTGGGAGCTTGCATTTCACACTGATATGTCAATGAAAATGCTCACAAGTATCAGTCTCATTTGGCTGATCAGGCCCAAACAGAGATCAAACTGTCTATATAAACTAAACACCCAAGGTGACCATTCCCAAGTAAGCAGATATGTCCTGCAAACAGCAAGAAGAATGAGTCTACTTTTCGGAACAACACATTCTGCACCATCAAGTGTCACTCGAGGCAGAACACACCACCACTTACAGATGGATCAGAGTGATGGTTATACATTGCAACAATGCAGCTTTTTAGGCATTGTATCATGAATAATTTCCCTTTATATAAAACAGTTTAAACACATATTTGTACAGCAATAACTACAGCAGCTTCACAGATTTGGATCTCTGGCAATGTGAAAATACTGGTACCAACCACTAATAATATAATTATAGTATACCAGACAATATATCAACAAATATTCACAAATGAAGCAGTATGATTATGTAAATAAAGAATATTTTTAGTTCTGTCACTGCATTGTACTGGTTACAATCAAAAATATATATCTGCATTCACTTTTTCAACATACTAATTTATTTTGCATCTATCAAGAAAAGGGAGTGTTGGTCACAAGACCTGTGTTGGCTAGTTTGCATATATATGTCAGTTGGTCAATCAGTTCATCAGTCTACACCAATGACATGTCAGGACAGTTACAGACTGCAGAAAAGCTGAGAGACCTCATGCCCAAGACAATGACACTATCACAGGACAATAGCTGGCTGTCACAGCCATGAATCAAAAAAGGGAAATAGTCTTCCTCACTGTCTTGCTTTCATTAATCTTGATCAGTACCACTGTTCAATTTCAGTCCATTTCAAAATGACACATTCTGATTGCATATAGCATCAACAAAAATTAAACAGTACAGTAACATGCTAAACAACAACACACATTCATCTTTTTTTTTAAATAATGACAATGTACATGCAAATGTTTAGGAATTTATGTAAGCAAAAAAGGAAATTCTTTCCCTTTATTCAAGCACAGACAACACATTCATGATAACTGACACAAGTGGTAGTAATTCAAGACATTCACATAAAAAATGTAATATAAAAGAACAAAACAATATAATGAAACAAAAAAGTGAACACAATCAGTTGCAAACGCAGTCTGAACAGCACTCCCCACTCAGATGGAACAAAGGTGAGCACACACATGCAGTACCAGCTAAGATGATACTGAGATCATCTTCTTAGCCTAAAACCCATATTCCTGAGACAGGAGTCTGCTAACAACAAAAACAGAATCATCCTTCTCCTTCTGCATTTGTGGGCTGCATCTCCCACATTCACTCACATATCTCTGAATCAGATTTTACATGCATGACTGTTTTTGTCCCACCATGAATGCATCCATACTACAATTTGTGTGCTTTGTCATCACCTTAAACACTTACTGCACAAAACTTTGTTCTACTTTACAGAGAATCACACTGTGCAGAAATTTTCCCTTCCATGAACATTTGTATTATCATGAACACAGCGCCAATTTAAATTCCTGCCAGCTGCAGATTTCTGGCTGTATGTTACCATGGATGATGATAAGTTCACATCTAGGCCACGGACATTTCTGACTCTACTTTTATAAGTTTTTCATATTGTTTATGTTTGCACACTGCCTGTAGTCACAATAGCTTCTCATGCTCTCTGGATCCATAAAAAGCATCATTATCAATTTGACTATTTTCTCGTTCTGTCTGAACTGAAACAGGTCTGATTTGTTGCCGTCTTAGCTCAAACAGGCTATCAATTTATTCAAACTACTTCATTCTGCCTCCATTTGCAAGGAATACCATTCCTTATTTTGTCAGTTCTCATGCAGTGTGACTTTCAACATGGCATGGACAAAAAGAACAGCCAAGCGTATTTCAACACTGACATACATCATGCAGTCACATCAAAACTCTTCACACTGAAGTCAAGCAAGTCAACACACAGCTTGTCCGATCATCATATCTTTCTGCAACAGGGTCTGGTGGAGTCACTGTCCTTCCACCAGTGGGTGGCGGAGGGTTGGGGGGGGGTTACTGCATGGAGGGTTAGAATAGTGACGACAGGGGGTCATGCACCAGGCAGAACACCATCTCCCTCCTCTATCACCCACCTGGGCAGGTCCTCCTCACCCACCAGCCGGAGGTAACCACGCTCTTTGTCAGAGGCATAGCTGATGAGCTGCACTGGCCCCGTTTCTTGGATCTCATAGCTACAGGCAGAGCACGGCAAGGTCTTAGCAATTCACACTTTTCCTTCTTCTTTTCATTGCAGGCATGCTGGTAACTGTGTTTGTATGACTGGTGTCATGACAGGATCTAGTTCAGCTCTACATTTTTGTCAACAGTAGAAAGGAACACGAGGAAATCAAAAAAGCAATTCCTCAAAATCTATACATTTCTGTGGCAAAAACATATTAATGACCAAATATGAATTAGACATGGTCTCTGTCTCACAGCAATACACATCATCAATATATTCAACAAGAAATATGAAAGTATCATCAACACAAACATTTTTCGCAATACCATAGCAATAAAAATTTTGATTCCAAATCAGTTTCTATTTTGAGACTTGGACTTTCTGCACAGACTAAAATTGAAGGCATGTTTTATTTCTTCCAACAGATATAAACTGTGGATATACTGCAGCAGAATCTAAACCTAATATTGACAATACCTTAATTTAATGAAACTGAATAAGCATTCATCAAAATGTGGAACATCAACCTGAAATAAAACAGAGTCCAACCTGAAATAAAACAGAGTCCAGGGAGAATACAGTTCTCTTCCCACTATGAGAAGTGCCAAGTTATGAATAATTACACTCTCAAGAATACCAGAAGGGGACTATATTTGTCCACACTAAAGCTGAAAAAAAAAGAGAATAACCTGGGAGACTTTTCCCTTGGTTTGAACAGAACAGGTGTAGGCACAGGTTTCGGTACCGCCGCATGAGGTGGGTATGGAGCTGCCACTGGAACTGGTTTTGGAACCGGTTTTGGAGCTGCCACTGGAACTGGAGCTGGTTTTGGAACCGGTTTAGGAGCTGCCACTGGAGGTGGAGGTGGTGGTGGAGGTGGAGGTGGAGGAGGAGGCGCTTTGGAGGGTTTGGGCACCTTGGCCGGAGGATGGTACTCCTCTGGCCGGTCAAACAGTCTCTTAGCCTCCGACACAGAGGGAGGTTTGTAGGGCTCCTCCACCATCTCCACTTCGGACACCACTTCTGGTGTGGGCGGGGGAGGCTTGGCCACTGGTTTCGGCATGACGGGTGGTGGGGGTACCCTCTCCTCGGGGCGAGCAGCAGGTCTGGTGGGACAGCAGGACATTCGTCAAGCAACGCCGACAGTCAAGGTGGCACGGCCATGCAACGGGGCGGCATGCTGAGCACAGGGTGCAAAGACAGGGTGGTGGGAAGGTGGAAACCACAATGGGAGTTGGATCTCATTCAGCGCAAAAAGCATGTCTCGCTCCACCAACACGATATCAACACCAGCACACCTTCATCTCTTTCACAGGTTTCAAGGGTTGGGGGAGAAAAGAGAGCATGTAACATTCTTCAAGCCATTCATTGATGAAACACACAGCACGACACAGCAAACATTATTCTTCTGAAGTGTTCAGTCTTGAGATCATTCAATTATTTTCTTCTTCGTTCAGATACATACTGTTGTGACCTAATATTTTTTTACATTTACAGTTTCCAGTCTTATTAAGCAATATAAGTTTATTCTTCACAGAATTCACCACTGCAGAAAAATTCTATGCCGTGGTAATGAAACAATGAAAAAATATAAACACATTTTACATGCTTACATTTGATCAATACATCATCACAAATACTTATCGCTGTCCACTGAAGAGCTATTACATTTTTTTTTAAAGGCAAATCTGTACCCTTTTCAATCACAGTACAGGTTTCTGCTCAAGACCTCTCATCATGCTCAGCAAGAAAGCTTCCAAATAACAATGCCAAACAGAAAAACAGACCAGTGTCGGGCAGACAGTGCAAGGAACAGACAGAAAGAAGAGGGGAGGAAGGTGGATGGGAATCAGACATGAGACAGGTTGACATACAGGTGTGAAACAGACAGAATAAAGATGTAGGAAGATGGATGGGGATAAGACATGAGACAGGTGGACAGATAGGTGTAAGACAAGACAATGCAAGATAGCATAAAGAGGTGGGAAGGTGAATGGGGATAAGACATGAGATAGATAGACAGAGACAGGTGTGAGACAGACAGGTGTGAGGACAGGTGTGAGAAACACAAAAAGAGGGGAGGAAGGTTGAATTGGATCAGACATGAGACAGGTGAACACAAACCTGACAAAGTCCATCTCATCAAGGGACAAGTCAACCGACACGAGGGAGGTCGGAGACAGGGACATGGAGGGCGTGGACAGAGTGATGTCACACACACTGGGACAGGTGGAGGAGGTCGGGAGGAAAAGGTCAAGGCTGTGAAGGGAAGCAAATGTGCACGGGGTGAAGCACGCACAACACACAGCAAAAGCCAGTGCACATACTGCTGGTGCTGTCGACCATTCACTATCCAGCGTCTCAGGCCATTCCATTCACAGAACCTCATTTATCTCACTCAGATACCATGTGCTTGTCCTTTAATCAGTGCTGCACTTTGTCTTGTTACAGCAGTTACACAAGTTAATCTTTGTGGCATATGTATTTGACTTTTGAAATGAAAAGAGAAAGAATTTATCATCATGCAGAAATGATTCATTCAGTTTGTGCAAACACTTTAACAACAAGCGAAATAACAGCAAAATGTGAATCTTTTCCCCACTCATTTGTTTGTTTCCTTTTTACTGTTTTGTTAATTTCATTTGTATCTTCACTTCTTTCTTACTTGTTTGTCCATCATTTATAAAAAAATTGTCCAAACAGGCAATTTTTAATTCAAGAATAAAACTGTATTTTATGTATTTTATAAACAATCCAGTCAGCTTATAAGCACAATGCCAGATAACATTTTAATCACTCTTCATTTGACTCCACAACAATGTAAACATCAGAATAAGTTAAGCTGTTTTCCTTTTATGTGATATACAAGTAAAGACATGCTCTGATGTATTTAAATGGTACATGCCTACTGAAGAACTATAAATATCAAACAAGTGATCATTAATTTTCCATTGAAGTTGGCATGCTAGAAATAATATAATGGATGAAAGAAGAAATTAGGTTCACGCATTTAGTTTAACACATGCCAGTTTATGATCACAAGCTGAAAGTCAAGCTTGTTTGGTTTTTGTTTTGTTTGTACATATATTTTAAAACTTGCTTGTCTAATTTTCCTGTTTGGATAAGCTGCCACTACTTTCAGCATCAGTGCTATTTTCTTAGTTGATATGAATTAGTTTGAGTGGACAGAAACTGATGTATACTCTTTGTGTCTCTGGGTGAACCAGCTCATGTTAGGGCTCATGCAGTGTGGTCATGTATCCAATAAGCAGCCCTGCAAACTAATGTGTCATTCTGACCTGATCAACAATTACCTGCATGCACACTTCAAACACATGGAGCTATGACAGTGCACTGAAGCCACAATACAAACAAAAAAATTAAAAAAGAAGAAAAACGCACAGAGTGTTTCTTCTTCTTGCACTGGGAACAAGAGGTTGTGGTACTTTTACAGACATTTCTCTTATCTGTAGAGAAACACCGTCTCCGTGGTGAGTGTCAACGGTTCAGAGACTGGTGAAACTGCCATCAAGAATTCTGCAGGTGTTTCCTTTTTGCCTTGCATGCTTAGAAGGCCATCCTTGTTGCTTTGTGTCACAATACTGCTTTATGTTTTTTTTCTCCCGTATGTTGTTATGTTAGAGATCGGTGTGTGATTACAGTTGCCCTAGTCTACCCATTAGAGATCAGCGTGTGATTACAGTTATCCTAGTCTACCCATTAGACATCAGTGTATGATTACAGTTATCCTAGTCTACCCATTAGACATCAGTGTGGTTACAGTTGCTGTAGTCTACCCATTAGACATCAGTGTGGTTACAGTTGCTGTAGTCTACCCATTAGAGATCAGTGTGTGGTTACAGTTGCTGTAGTCTACCCATTAGACATCAGTGTGGTTACAGTTGCTGTAGTCTACCCATTAGAGATCAGTGTGTGGTTACAGTTGCTGTAGTCTACCCATTAGACATCAGTGTATGGTTACAGTTGCTGTAGTCTACCCATAAGAGATAAGTGTGTGGTTACAGTTGCTGTAGTCTACCCATTCGACATCAGTGTGTGGTTACAGTTGCTGTAGTCTACTCATTAGACAGTGTGTGGTTACAGTTGCTGTAGTCTACCCATTAGACATCAGTGTGTGGTTACAGTTGCAGTAGTCTAACCATTAGACATCAGTGTGTGGTTACAGTTGTCCAAATCTATCCATAACACATCAGTGTGTGATTTTCTGCATTCTGCTTCTGGTCCTCTAGTTCATGCAGTGTGCAGTGCGGACCCTGATGCTGACCAGGCACCCACACACACCTGAGTGACAGAGGTTCAGTCTGGAGACGAAGCCTGCCTTGCTGATGCTCTGAGGCAAAGCTAATCTGCTGCACGGGCCCTTCAGGCTGAATGTCATAGAAACTGGCCCACAGAAAGCACCAGGGCAGGGGTCAGGCACACACACAGGGCAAAGGTCAACACCACTCAACACAGGGGAAACAATCCATCATAGCAAACCGCACACCTGTTCACATTTCTGCCGACATCTAGACCTATATGTTGTCATAGTTAACAGCATCTGGTAACCCCTAGCATACATCCTTTAAATACAGGCATTCAAACAACCAAAACGCTTATATACAATGGATTCAGTCGAACGTCACTGGCATCAAAAATAGGAAAAAGGCAAAAACTGACAACAACAATAATGCTCCACTTTTGGTCTTTCCCTCAGAAGCTGAATATCATCTTTATGTACACCCAAATAAATGTTACAAAACAGTTTTAACAGTGTGCAAGGCCTACACAAATAGTGGAAATCATGTCTCCCATTCATAACTAGTTCAAGTCACTTCATCACAGCTTACTGCTATATATTTGTGCTCTGATTCTTCTTGGTTTTGCAAAGTGTCATTCCTAACTGCTGCCTATTGTTCATGTTCAAATCCTATTTCCGTTCTCAGCCTGGTGTTCTGGAATCATGCAAGGGAGGCATGCAAAGAACAAAGTGCATGCGCAGACCTGCGCGCATCTTCTTCCTTGATGAGGCGCAGCAGAGCACTGTCTTTCTCCGTCACATAGGTGATCTGTTGTACTGGGCCTTCAGACTGGATTTCGTAATGACTGAATGACCGATATAACCCACAGTGTCAGTTCATTCTTCTTGTCTGTTTTACTGCTCACAGTAAAAATACATCTTACCAAACAAACTAATGAAAATAAAATACTTGATTCATCATTTATTCAGTTTTGCAATTGGGAGCATTGGCTTGCACTGAGTAGCAAGGTGAACATACAAATTCAATCAACATTACAGCGCCAGAAAAAAAAAACATGTACATATTCAGTTAGATTTACTATTGTCTGACAATTCCAGTGCAATCAAATACATCCTCACTAAACCTGTGTAGATCTTAACAAAATAAAATGCACAAATCTTGGCACAAACTTTTATTCTGTACTTCAAGCCAATTTTTTTTTTTTTTAAATAGCACACAAGCAGTACAATTTTTCTCTTTTTTTTCTTTCTTTTTTATACATACCAACACAAAAATACACAAGGAAATATCATTCACAAAGCCTCAGATTTCTCTGGGAAACATTTTCAAGAAAACAAAACCAGATTTCTTTAAAGTGCTATCCCTCTGACCACATGACCTTAAAAGTATTTCTGTCAGCAACATGGACCCAAGAACATCCAACATTTCAAGCACCACCAATAACTCAGCTACAGGTGTTCTGGCAGAGGCAGCTTGTCAGTAGCCTCTACCCAGGCAGGTAGCCTGTTGTGTAAATGACTAAATATTTGAAAAAACAATTTGGTCTCTGATCGAAGAGAGGTGCTTTATGAGTATCAATAACAATGTCAATTCACATTCACATGCAGGATTAAAAAAAATAAATAAATAAAAAAGCTCTGTCAGAAAACATTACAATGAGACGGAAGGGGGAAAAAAGATGAATAAAAAATTTTAAAAAATTTTAAGAGACAAGCACAAAAATGGTGCTCACAACTGGATACACAAGTCACTGACATCAGCATTCACCGGCAAATTTGTCAGTCCAGGAAAATTGGTATTCACCAGTGAGCTGGACTATCGGTATACAAACACACTGAATTACTTACGGGGAGGTAACCCGAGGCTCTTCCACTGGTGGTGGTGGTGGGGGTGGCGGTGGCGCTTGTTTCTTGGGCTGCACCACTCTCTTCACGGGTTCCTCCTTTGGCTGGAAGCGGGCCAGGTCAGCTGTGGACAGGACGGGTCATGGTAAGTACACACCACAAGTCACAATAAGTACACACCTCAAGTCACAGTATGTACACACCAAACAAAGTCACAGTAAGTACACACCACACAAAGTCTACTGTGACACATTCTGACTTAACGCTAGCCAGGACACTTCACACTGAACCACCAGAGTAAACACTAGCCTTTAAAAGGCATTGTAATGCCAGTATAACACTAGCCATTAAGCACACAGTAATGCCAGAGTAAACATCAGTCATTAAACATGCAGTAATGCCAAAGTAAACACTAGCAATTAAACATAAAGCGAGAAACTTATCCTGAATGACGAAAGTAACCAGTAGCGAGAAATGTCACACTGATTGTGCTGAGTGACCCAAAACAACCTAGGAAACGTCCACTTAAATGTCCAGGATGAACACTAACCATTAAACTTACGCTGCATGACCTGATTAAATACTAGCTAAGAAACTTCGATCAAATTACTAAAATAAACAACACGCAGAAAACATAAACTGATTGACCAGAGTAAACACTAGCCATGAAACTTACACTGAATGACCAAAATCAACATTAGGAAATTTACCCTGAACAACCAGAACAAACATTAGACAGGAAACTTACCCTAAACACACACAATCAATATCAAACATGAAACTAAGGCTGAATGACAGAGTAAACACTAGCCAGAAAACGACAATGAATGACCACAATGAGCATTAAACAGGAAACTTACGCTGAACAACCAGCTTGGAGCGAGTGGATGCGGTGCCAGCCACATTGACTGCTGAACACTGGAACCAGGCCGAGTCTGTCATTGTGGCATTGGTCACTTTCAGGGTGGATCGTCCACCCACTGTCTCCACCCTGAACACACACACACATGCTGAAACTGCTGCAAGTTGTCTTCAGTAATCTGTTAATAAATCATTACACAGGGATTGCACCAGACCTTCAATTCCTGGTCACACATCTAAGGTCTTCGGAGTGACTGACAAAATAAATAGCTGTTATGAGTAAGCACATCCTAGTGACAGACTGAAACAGCCTGATGTGCACAATGCTGCAAATACTACTAATACAGTGATGAGAATATTAAACTAGAATCGATCTGATGTGCTTCTTCCCCCACATCAAAAAGTGTACAATAAGTAACGCAATATTGTTTATTGTTTTCATAATGACTGTTTCACTTTTGGCCTTTGCTGACACATTGACTTGCTTTGCATCTGTTGTTGCTGTTTTGTAAGTGGCGCATAACAGGCACTTGTTGATTACTGTGATCCCTGTGACTCCTCAGGTCAATTTGTCAGTTACATCATCACATCTGTCATCAGCAGCCCAGATAATATATGGTCAGAAGGGATATCAGCAAAATTAACTAAACTAAAACCAGCCATCAGTGAACAACACATGGAATATCTAGTGAAACATAGACTATCTTTAATGATTCAAACTGCATTTTTTGTTGTTGAGTGACTTAACACTCTAACAATTTTCTAAAGCTCTGTGTGTGTGTGTGTGTGTGTGTGTGTGTGTGTGTGTGTGTGTGTGTGTGTGTGCATGCATGTTTGTTTGAGTTTTTTTGTGTCTATGTGAGTGTGTGTGTGTGTCTGTGTGTATGTCTATGTGTATTTCTCTGTGTGTGTGTGTGTGTGTGTGTGTGTGTGTGTGTGTGTGTGTGTGTGTGTGTGTGTGTGTGTGAATGTGTGAACATGTGTGCATGTGCTGAATCCGTGCATACATGTATGTGTACTGTGTGTGTTGAAACTGTACTGACTGGTAGTCTCTGTTGGGCACGATCATCTTGTTGTCCTTCTGCCAGCTCATCATGGGTGTGGGCACGCCCTCTGCCTGGCAGGTCAAGGACACAGACTGACCCTCCACAATTGTGAAGTTCTTCATGCGCTCCACAAAGCGGGGTGGTACCATCTGCTGCCGCTCTGTACGTCACACAACAAACAGTCCATGTAGTCAGGTCATCAAGTGTCACCTCTGTCATCTGTTCATTTCTTTATACAAAATGTTGGCACCCCTCCCAATTCTGTTAACTTCCAACATTCGTTGCAGAATGTATTCAGATTTCTCTTTCAAATTTTTGTTCACACAACATTTATTTCTACAATGCAACAGTTAAGTTCTGCCATGTAGTCACATTCACATCACTGGGATTTTCTCACTTTCAAACTGATTAGATACGCTCATTACCATGGAGGTGGACTTACCCAGGACAGTGAGGGTGACAGAGAAGGTGTCTTCCCCAGCCTTGTTTCGAGCGATGCAGGTGTACACCCCTGTGTCCTGACGGGTGGCCGACATGATCAGCAAGGAGTGAATGCCATCTTCATTGACCACAATCTGCCACACACAACACAGCAAATGCCGTCAGAATGCATCATAACTCAAAGTACTTCCAATCAACACTGCATTCATCTCTGCCTAAAGGGTCTTTCTTTTCTCAATGTCAAGCTGTCCATTTTCATCAAAAGGCTGTTGCTGGTTCCCATACATTTATGAAAAATCTTTTTACCTCTGAGATGAAACACGATTAAAGCCACTTTCAGCCGATGCTCTCTTGACGAACAAGACCACAAGAAAATATGAATGCCTCAACTCTCTGTATGCAATCCATTGTCTAGAACACTGATTTTTCATTTCAAGAGAAAATTGAGGTAAGAAGAAAGATACTGTTTAAAAAAAAATAATAAAAAAATAAAAAGTCTAACCAAGAAAAAAAACCCTATGTCAACTCTTTAACGCGGTAGCCCCTACATCCATCTTACTAAAAGCACAAAAAAGTCACTTTTGATTTAGCATCTTTAGTGCAGTAGCCACCAACCTTGTGATTGTCATCATTGTGGACTTGAATCTCGTTGCGATACCAGAAGAACTCTGGGATAGGTCGGCCACTGACGATGCAGTCCAGGCGCACAGGGTTGCCTTCTCGCACCTCCAGGTCAGCAGGTATTTTCTTGAACTGAGGCTGTGTGTTGGTCTCAAAGATTCCACCCTGGTCCTCTGGGCCTCGCTCCCGTTGTGAGTCCCTGTGTAAAGGCAGCTCTTTTCATGGAGTGTTTACTTTTTTAATTTTGCTTAATCTGTTTATCCTTTTTCAGTTAGCAAACTTAGATTCAGTCTCTCACAGGTTACAACCATGAGTCCTTCAAAGACCAGACCCTACCACTGAGAGTCAGTCAGCAAATTCAATGTCTACTTTTCACAAAGTATATATAATCATTCACTGAAGGAATAATACTTTTTGTCAGATCAATACGATTCATTCTTAAAAGAGTTTATATTTTCATAACTACACATATCCTACATGTATACATGATACATGTTAGCTACAGTATGTATATTTTTTCTTTTTTAAATAATAGAAGTATTTTTTGCTCAGCTAAAAAGTGGACTCACTGTCTCAGGATTCTGTCCAGAGTTTCAGGAGCGACAAAGGAGGTGGCGTCAATGTTGCCCATGTGGTCAATGTACAGCTGGCTGGAGCAGGTGTTTTTGCCCACAGAGTTCACAGCCAGCATGGTGTAGTGACCGGCATCCTCTGGCAGGGCCATGCGGATACGCAGGGTGCAGTACCCATCCTGGTCATACTTGATTTCATAGCGGCTGGAGCGCTTGATGCGCTTTCCATCTTTGTACCATGCAATCTGGGAAAGGACAATGGCTTACGATTATTGATGACACTAACACTGTCAGTAATTATCGGACATGGCACAACCACAACATACTTAAGAGGACAAAAGAAGAACACACACACGCGCACGCGCACACACACACATACACACACATGCATACATGTGTATGCATACATGCAGGCACAATAATAATCAATCCTTGAATGCATAAATGTCAAATGCCGCCTACCTTAGGTCTCGGACGTCCGAGGACTTTGCAGACGAAGGTAGCATCAGAGCCCTCCATCAGGCGGAAGTCCCTCAGGGGTTGCTGGACCTGTGGAGCATAGGCCTGAGTGGCGCTGACTTTCTCCTCAGGCTGGTCTGTGTCGTACTCTGTCTCCGTTGCGCTGTCCAGGCGTACTTTGCCCTCCCGGTATTCTATCTCCCTCATCAAACGCTGTTCAAAGCTGGATACTTTGAACTCCTGGAAACAAATCAAACTCTCAGCATCATGAGGGCTCAACATTGGAACACATTCAATATCTTGTTCTGGACTGAGCCAGATACATGGACAGTGCACCTAAAAAAGGCCAGAAACTTATGAATCATGAAGCCTTTCATGTTCGAAAATTTCATTAACTTTCATACGTAGGACTGCTCTTTTCCTGTTATTTCTGCAGAAACACTTCATGTTGGAGGAAAAAGCCAGCAACAAGGACAGTATACATTGCTCACTCTTCAGCCAGGAAAACAAAAAGAAAAGTACAAAACGCTACAAAATACAAACTGTAAATGGTGAGATCAGCACACTATGTTTAATTAAGACACAGAATCATGCACACTGTTTGAGGCAGAAATATCACAAAATTTAACTGAGGAACAAAACTGAAAGCTTCAAATAATAATATCAAGATAGGAACCATACCAGTTCTCAGGACATCCTTGAGACATTAAGCCTACAATAGGAACACTACACTAACCCCCGAGACAGTCCACACATTGATCTACTTACTGTGTCACTGAGCACGGGTTCCTGCACAGGACGAGGTCGCTGTTCTTCCTCAATCATCTTGCGTACAGCAGACATCTCTGGCTCCACCACTTCGCGCACACGTGGAGCTGCACATCAAATCCATCACACACTGTCAGACACACCAAACACATCACACACTGTCAGACACACAACACATCACACACTGTCAGACACACCAAACACATCACACACTGTCAGACACACAACACATCACACACTGTCAGACACACCAAACACATCACACACTGTCAGACACACCAAACACATCACACACTGTCAGACACACAACACATCACACACTGTCAGACACACAACACATCACACACTGTCAGACACACCAAACACATCACACACTGTCAGACACACAACACATCACACACTGTCAGACACACCAAACACATCACACACTGTCAGACACACCAAACACATCACACACTGTCACACACACCAAACACATCACACACTGTCAGACACACAACACATCACACACTGTCAGACACATAACACATCACACACTGTCAGACACACCAAACACATCACTCTGTCAAACACACCAAACACATCACACACTGTCACACACACCAAACACATCACACACTGTCAGACACACAACACATCACACACTGTCAGACACACAACACATCACACACTGTCAGACACACCAAACACATCACACACTGTCAGACACACAACACATCACACACTGTCAGACACACCAAACACATCACACACTGTCACACACACCAAACACATCACACACTGTCAGACACACAACACATCACACACTGTCAGACACACCAAACACATCACACACTGTCAGACACACAACACATCACACACTGTCAGACACATAACACATCACACACTGTCATAGACACCAAACACATCACACACTGTCAGACACACAACACATCACACACTGTCAGACACACCAATCACATCACACACTGTCAGACACACAACACATCACACACTGTCAGACACACCAAACACATCACACACTGTCAGACACACCAAACACATCACACACTGTCAGACACACCAAACACATCACACACTGTCAGACACACCAAACACATCACACACTGTCAGACACACAACACATCACACACTGTCAGACACACCTCACTGACTGCAGGAGACAGGCACTGATCAAAATCAAGCAACACTTGCAGACCAAAAGTAGTTCACACAATACAAGAGTTTAAAAATTAACAACGCACATGTTGCCTCTCAAACAGCATTGTATGTCTGACTGAAACTCAATTAGGAAACATCTTCATGTTAGTCTCTCAGAGACTTTCTGATTGAATTTGTCCGATCTGAAGCCAACTGACGTTATGTCCTCCTTTTGTGTTCGTGGGCCATGACTGTCACCTGTTGTTTCCGCATGGGGTTTTTACACAGTGCATATTTTTATCCCTCACTCCTTGGAAGCAAGGCATACTAGGGCTAAGGCATATTAGGTATGTTCAAGTGTTCATATCAACTGGGGCAAGGCATACTGGGTATGTTCATGTGTTCATATCAGACACTGACAGAGATCACAGAACCATTCCCTTTACAAGCAGACTGGCAGCAAGAAGCCAGCATACACACACACACACCCCTAGCCCCCACCCTCCCTTTCCCACCCTCCTGCCCCTGCCCTGAATCCTTCAGCAGACACTGACCTTCAGGCAAAACGTTGGCAGAGGTGCTGTCCTGTCCGGCAGGGTTGCTCACAGTGCAGCTGTACTGACCTTCATCCTCTGGCCGCGCCTTGGAGATCAGCAGTGTGCAACGACCCGTGCGCTCATCCACAGTGATCTTGTGTCTACACACACACACACACACACACACACACACACACACATGCACATGTGTCAAACACACACAGAAACACATGTATATATTTATATATGCCTATATATGTACATAAACATCATTGATATTGGAAAACATATTTCATCATACAGTATCACTTACTGGTAACTTCTATTTGACAATCTTCTGACAAAGTCTTCAACAGCCTCCCAAAAACTGATGAAAACCTGTGGTGTTAATTTTTGTCGCCATATTCTCCCCCATACTGATGTTAACTGTCAGCACTTTGGGCCTCTGTGCTTATGAGGTAGAACACATTATAACACCCATTATTAGTAGAATTGTTATCATTTTCATCATTATCATGAAACCTCTGCCTACCTTGGTCCCTCAAAGACGGGCAGTCCATTGCGGGTGAAGTCGACATGAGGGAAGGGCTTGCCCAACACCCGGCACTCCAGCTTGATGTTGGTCCCCTCCACCAGACGCACATCCTGCAGTTTCTGCACGAAGGAAGGAGGGATGTGGGCGGGGGGAGGGGCCGGGGCTGGAGGGGGTGGGGCCTGAGGCAGAGGGGGAGCGTACTCCGGTTGTGGGGCCTTCTCCGGCACAAACTTCTCCATGGGAACAGGTTTGGCTGAAACAACACCCACAATTAACCTTGCAGCTGGAAGAATATGGTGCAGTTCATGAATGAGTCATAATAAATGACACAAATCTGAATAAATAACTAGTTCTTTGATTGTATGAGGCTTCATGGTGTATGGATGGACTATTCCATATATGTTGTTTCTGCCTGATTTCTACATAAACCCAGTGCGCTAATAATGTCTTGGTGCCTTTTTGTTGGGGACTAAGTGTGTGTGTGAACACTGCTTTGTAATATCTGTGCATTTGAGTTTACATTTTTTTCAATAAATGTAAAATATGTATGATCTATTTTGTATCTGTATTGCAACACTTACAAAATTTGCAACTTGCTAATCTTTACAAACACCGAGGAGCTTTTAATCAAAAATGTTTAATTGTACTTTCTAAAAACTGGGCAAAAATAAAGACAACTGCTGAATGAGCCACTGCAGAGAATAGCAGAACAATTCTGTGCCAGTCCAAAACAACCAACCATGTGTGGGAAGCAACTCACGCTCTACTTCCAGCCGAGATTCTGTGGTGGCTGTGCCTTCTGCATTGGTGGCAACACATTTGAAGATTCCACTGTCCTCAGGGAAGACCTCTGCAATGACCAAGCTGAAGTCTTTGTCCATCTGGGAGATCTGGTAGTCCGGTGAGTGCTCAATGATACAGCCTTCCCGGAACCAACGAACCACTGGCTCTGGGCGACCTTCGATACGAACTGTCAAGATCACCTTGTCCCCTTCTTTGGCCCTCAGGTTTCTCAAAGGCTGTAAACATAAAAAAATTAACTGAACATGAAGTCAAACTCAAAAATAAACTGAACAGGAAATCAAACACATACAAAAACTGAACATAAAATCGTCTGAAGGTCAACACAGCCAAGACTGAAAATAATGGGTGTTTTACTTCGATTTAAAAAAAAAAAACAAAAAAAGCAGGACGTATGTGTAATAGACTGAAATGTGATGCTGAAGACACCACCAATCGGATACTGGAGATCCAACAATCATAGATAATCTCACTGTCTCTTGACAACATATTGCTCCCTCCCCCCCCCCCCCCCCCACCCTCCCCCCACCCCCCCCTCCTTGTACAACCTGTTTATACAGGAAATGGCCACATTTTTTTCCATATTCAGTCATCTTGGTTCAGTTTCTGTTAACATTTGGGGATGCAAAAACATTCCCAATGTTACTGTTTCCCATGGGCACACACATACATGCACACACACACATACATAGGACCTCACAAACATTCTAGGATTTAATAACAAGAGCTCCTTTTGTGTAGACATGCAACAAAGAGCAGGAAGAGTGGCACTGTACCTGAGTGAAGGAGGGTTTCTTGCGGTCTGACACAACAGGTGGTGGAGCCTTGGGCATGACCGGTGGGGGAGCCTTGGGCAGAGGTGGTGCTGGTGCCTCAAACAGAGGAATTCGCATCTCAATGGGAGGCAACTCTTGGGGCCGCCTATCCACCTGCACTTCCAGACTCTCTCGGAAACGTTCATCCACCTGAACCTCCATCGGTTCTGGCACACCTGTAGGAGTCATACATGGGTCAGCGTAAGAGATACTTGCATGTCTGCATAAATAAAAGGAAAAAGTACAGGAGATTCCTACAGGACCAGTATTTACACAAGGACAGAACATAAAAGCATTGAGGTAACCAAACAACAGTCCTTCAGCAGAACATAACAAAACTCTGAAGTAGCCAACAATGGTATTTAACACTGAAGTAGCCAAACAATATTCCTTTATAAAGAACAGGATACTGTAGTAGCCAAACAATGGTATTTATGTGAAACATAAAAAACAAAGAGGAAGACAAAATATAGTATCTATGTGGAAAGTAACAGAACACTGAGGCAGCCAAACAGTGGTATTTATGTAGAACACAACATAGAGGCAGCCAAACAGTGGTATTTATGTGGAGCATAACAATACACCGATGTAAGCAAAGTGTGCACTTACACAGAACAGAACAAAACACTTAGGCAACCAGTCAATGGCACTGACGAAAGAACACCTCACCTTGCACGCGGAGGAAGGTGTCAGATGTGACGGACCCCTCAGCGTTGGTGGCCACCACACGGAAGCGACCAGAGTCCTCTGGGAAAGCCTCCGCAATGGTCAGCGTGTAGACGTTTTCTGTCTGCGTCAGGATGTAGTCCGGGGAGCTGGTGATTTCAATTTCCTCCCTGTACCACTTGACGATGGGCTCAGGGTGGGCCTCGATCACCACCTCCAGCACCACACGCTCACCCTGCTGAGCTGGGCTCTCCCGAGGAAGAGGCTGTAACAGCCACATACATACATCATTGTATGAACATCCGTACACACTGTATTTCTATGGAAGCAATCTATCTCAACATGGCATAATGCAATCCCATTCTCTATAAGTTTATTAATTCCTTTACAGGGGAATTCTTTTTTTTTTTTTTTTTACAATACAATTACAATACCACTTTTCTTTACGATACAAAACATTGAATGTTGAGAAAATTGATGGATGAGGGTAACAAACAGTGACTACTTAAGTCATAACAAACATCGTTGTAACATTATGTCTATGTCATACTTGTCAGACATGCCAAGACATCACAAACTGGTTGGACAAGAACACACAAGAAACAGCTTTGAAAGTTTCTTTTTTCTTAAGGCACTGTTTGTCAATGTTTAAAAAATGGAATGAAAAATCTATAAACAAAAAATAAAAATAAAAAACAATAAAACCACACAGGACATGAATTTCCTCAAGATAACAGTCATACATTAGATCTTCAAATAACAAAGAATCCTTCAAAACATTTCATTCAGCAAAATAAAAACTACACTGATCTCTCTCTCTCTCTCTGTCACTCACTCTCTGTCTCTCTCTCTCTCTCTCTCTCTCTCTCTCTATCCTCCCCCCTTTTCTAATTTCCTCTTTCTCACATATAACAGGTATCCCTACCTGTTCAAAGGAAGGCTTCTTCTTGGTAGCAACAAATGTGGGCTCCTCAGGTGGAGGAGGAATTTGTTTACGTGGCATCAGAGGTGACACTGACGGTGTTCGTTTCTGAGGGAACACCACCGGTTCTGGTACAGGCGATGGAGGCTCAAACACTGGCACTTCTTTACGTGGCATCAGTGGTGACTGCGATGGTGTCCACTTCAGTGGTTCTGGTGCAGGTGACGGAGGCTGGTAGACTGGCACCTCTCTGCGTGGCATCAGTGGAGACTGTGATGGTGTCCACTTCAGTGGTTCTGGTGCAGGTGACGGAGGCTGGTAGACTGGCACCTCTCTGCGTGCAGTTCTGGTGCAGGTGATGGAGGCTGGTAGACTGGCACCTCTCTGCGTGGCATCAGTGGAGACTGTGATGGTGTTCGTTTCTGAGGTGGTGTTGGTGGTTCAGGAACCGGTGATGGTGGCTGGTACACTGGCACTTCTCTACGCGGCATCAGTGGTGACAGCGATGGTGTTCGCTTCTGTGGTTCTGGTACAGGCGATGGAGGCTGGTAGATTGGTACCTCTTTGCGAGGCATCAGCGGTGACTGCGATGGTGTTCGCTTCTGAGGCGTCACTGGACGTTCTGGTGGCTGGAACAGTGGGATCCTCATCTCCACCGGAGCCAGCTCTGGAGGCGGAGCCTTGGGCACCACCTGCAGAGTTTCCTGGAATTGCTCCTGTGGGGTCACTTCCATGGGCTCCGGGGCACCTGTACACACACACACACACACACACACACACTATCTCAGTGACTCCTGTCACACACACCACTATCACTGCCATTATCTAGGAGGACACACAGCAATTAATTTGTTCAAAGTTATATTCACTGCACATCCAAAGTCCGCACCCAGCAAAAGCAACTTTTCGTCAGCCATTTTGAAAGGCAACACTACACTCCCCACCTCCCCATGCAAGAAAGTTGTGCATTGTCTCTGTACTTGAAAACAGTGGACAAATGACACGCTTAACAGCAACAGGATTCGCTCCCTTCCTGGCCATCTCCAGTGTTAACAGTTGTGCAAGCAGATAGTAATAGAAACATTCACTCCTCCGACAGAAAACAGGCTACAGGTTCAAATATTTCATCACTGAGAGCTTTCCGTCACCTCACAAACAAGATGCAGATGGACGAAACCCATAACATATCTTAACAATAAAGTCTTCTTTCTGTTTCTGTTCTGCTGCAAATTTCCTTTCTCTCTGACTACTGTAGCCATGATGATGTTTAATCAATAACCCTGGCACTGACCTTCCACTCTGAGGTGTGTTTCTGAAGAGATGGATCCCTCAGCGTTCGTGGCCACCACCCGGAAACGCCCGGAATCCTCTGGGAAGGTCTCCACAATGGTGAGGGAGTAGGTCCTGTCGGTTTGCGTCAAGACATAGTCTGGAGAGTGCAGGATCTCCACATCCTCCCTGTACCACTTGACAATGGGCTCTGGGTGGCCTTCGATGGTCACCTCCAGTGTCAGCTTCTGCCCTTGTTTGGCTCGGGTCTGCCATGCCAAAGGCTGTGGACAAATTCATCACGAGCATGAACAATACAAATACACATGGACAAAACAAATAAAAAGCCATGACCAATGCAAAGGAGATAGGGGCAAAACAAAATCATATCTTTTAGTGCACCTGAACAAACAAACGATACTAGTTTCATGCTAGACTGTCAACTACCACGTTAATTCCTTATAATGATAGAACCTCTACATCAGCTCTGTCTGCCAGCTCTTCCTACCAGAAGCAATCTTATGGATCAAAACAATGCAGTTGAATTCTATCTGGTACACATTTGCATCAAATCAAAGAGGGGGTTACCTTTGTGACGCAGGGTTTCTCTTTGCCGGTGACCATGGGTTTCCTGGGCATGAGTGGTGACTTCGATGGTGCACGTTTCTGAGGCTCCACACGTGGTTCCTCGGCAGGTGCTGCTCCAAACAACGCGATGCGCTTCTCAAAGGGAGGTAAGTCTGACTCTCCTTCCACCTGCATCTGGAGCTCAGCGCGGTACTGTTCGTCACGCTCTTCCAGCTTGGGCTGCTTGGCAACAGGCTCCGAGGGAACAAACGCGGGTTCCTTAGCCCCTGGGGCCTTCTGAGGAGTGATGGGCTCGTGATACACCGGCTTACGCTCTGGGGCACGCTGCACTGCCGGTGCTTCAGCCGGAGGAGCTGTGTGGTGAGAGAAAATAAACAGAACATTGTCAACCTGATGAAACAACATGAAGAAGTGGAATAGAAAATAAACAGAACATTGTCAACCTGATGAAATAACATGAAGAAGTGGAACAGAAAATAAACAGAACATTGTCAACCTGATGAAATAACATGAAGAAGTGGAATAGAAAATAAACAGAACATTGTCAACCTGATGAAATAACATGAAGAAGTGGAACAGAAAATAAACAGAACATTGTCAACCTGATGAAATAACATGAAGAAGTGGAATAGAAAATAAACAGAACATTGTCAACCTGTGAAATAACATGAAGAAGTGGAACAGAAAATAAACATATAAACCTGATGAAATAACATGAAGAAGTGGAACAGAAAATAAACATATCAACCTGATGAAATAACATGAAGAAGTGGAACAGAAAATAAACAGAACATTATCAACTGAATCAAATAACATGAAGTAATGGAACTAGAATATCAGAGTAAAAAAACTGCAAATTTGCAGGAAGTTCACAATCACCCCATTTTACATCATTTGAGATAAATCATGAAGTCATGCTATCTATTTTCAACCGTATTCTACATCATTCAAGACACATCATCAAGTCATTCTAATCTATTTTCTTCTTCTTCTTCGTTCGTGGGCTGCAACTCCCATGTTCACTTGCATGTACACAAGTGGGCTTTTACATGTATGACCGTTTTTACCCCGCCATGTAGACAGCCATACTCCATTTTCAGCGGTTAATCTATTTTAAACACTATTTTACATCCTTCAAGATACATCATCAAGTCATGCTAATCTATTTTCAGAATAAATTCAACTATGCTGGGATTACTTTCTTTTTTTTTTCTTTTTTTTCTTTCTTTTTTTTTTTACCCGGACTTTCTTGGGTCGACCATCGTTTTATTTATATAAAGAAAAAAAAAAAGGAAAGGAACAAAATAACAGCAACAAAAAGGATACAGTGAACCTAAGCAATCACACACACACACACACGCACACACACACACAAACAAACAAACAAAAAAAACAAACAAAAAACCGTGACAATAATCAAAAGCAATACCCTGCATTCCATAACTATGTCGGTTTTTTTCCCCCACTTACATATAGATTTGTTTCCCTTTTCTTTAAGATTCATAAGGTATTATATAATATATCGATGTCTAATACTGAATTGCTGTTCAAAGATCAGTTGTAAAATAGACAGTCTTTTTGGTTTTTTTAGCAATACTGATACACATTTTACCTATCAAAATAATATGATTTATTTTTATAAGATCATGTTTGCTATATCTGTCATCCTGAATTCCAAATAAAACGTCTGTGGGATGTAATTTCATACACTTGCCAGTATTTCTAAGTATCAAATTTTCTGTTTTTCCAAAGTATTTTCACAGATGAGCACTCATAGAAAAAATGTTCAATAAAATCAATTTTACCAGGACAGTAGTAACAATTTTCTGAGTGGGATTACTTTCTCAATAATGGATAGAGGTAAGAGATTTCACTTACGTTCCACCATGAGGTTGGCCGAAGAGACAGCCTCTCCAGCAGCATTCTCCGCCCGCACGCTGAATTTTCCAGAATCCTCATAGAACACCTCAGGAATGTAGAGAGAGTGCATGTCTCCCTCCTGCTGGATCTCAAAGTCAGGAGAGCTGATGAGGCGACGTCCTTCACGGTACCAGGTGACAGTGGGAGGGGGGTGCCCTGTGACCTTGACAGTCAGCTTCACAGCCTGACCCTCACGCCGATACTGGGGCTGCAGCTTCTCGGAGAACTCTGGAGGTGTCATGGAGGCTGTAGATCACAAACATATTACCTTGGTATCAATCTGCTGTATGTGTGTGTGTGTGTGCACATGTCTGCATGAGTGTGCATACTGGACATGAGTATACCTTTCAAATGTCTTTTCACAATTAAAGTACTTGCACATATTCAAACTGTGCTCAATCTACATTAGAAAGTTGCCCAGAAGTTTATCATGAACTGTGCCCCTTTTCTACTTATGTAATCTCCACAGAAAGATCAAACAACCTTGAAATGTAAGCCTCTGCTGAATTTCACGGAGCATACAGACGAAAAAGTTAAAACCAGAAAAATCTACAAATGTAAGCCTCTGCTGAATTTTACAGGGCACACTGCCAAACACATTAAAACAATCTTGCAATGTAAAACCTATGCTGAATTCTTCTCCAAAGACAGCATGTCCTTGAATTCACCACTCATTCATGATCACACTGCTAGAAAAGAATGCCACGGTGCACCTATCTTCACTCAACCCCTCCCTGATGACCACTGCCCAACTCATGCCCTCTTCACAATCAACAAGAAGCTGACTGACCTCTGACAATGAGCTCTGCAGTGCTGGACGCCACACCCGCCTTGTTCTCTGCAGAGCAGGAGTACTGTCCTTGGTCCTCTTCAAAGGTCTCCGGGATGGTCAGAGACACACGTCCTGCACGGTAGGCGATCTCAAAGTCTGCCTGGTCCGTCAGCTGCTTGCCTTCACGGAACCACTTGATGGTCGGCTCAGGTTTGCCTGCAGCACCACCAGCCAACAAAATGTTACCTTGGCAGTGACTACATCAACAAATACAGGAAATACATCTACAGATACTGGGAAGGAACTGGGATTACATCTGTACATAAACTGAGATGACATCTAGAGAATCTGGGAAAACATGATACTGAAAAAACATCTGAAGTTAAGGGAACACATCTGCAGATAACTGATGCACTACAGGTAAAATTAGTCTTCCATTCTTACGCTGCTGACTTTTTAAAGCAGTCTTCAAGCTATAATTGCTAACTGATGAGCAGATCAAGCATAAAGAACAGATGATGTTGGTCACTCAATAAACAACTGCAGTGACTTTCATTCCCTTGTAGGAGTAACAGTTACTGAACATGTTAATAACTGGATGACCTTTGTGGGATTTCAGTCAACAAGAGCCAGGCCTATGCTGTATCTTACCTGTGACGACGCCCTCAAAGGTGACGCGCGTGCCCTCCATGGTGGTGATGGACTTGAGGGCCTGCACAAACTTGGGTGGAACCGGCACCTCGATGGTCAGGTCCACTGGCTGGAAGGTGGGGGGCAGGTCAGCAGTCACTGAGGTGGAGTACTTCTCCTTCATCATCTTGGCCTTCTTCTTTGGCTTCACCTCGGTCAGCACCGTCTCTGAGTGGCTTTCCCGGCCAGACATGTATTCATCTTCAGAGGTGGTGAAGGTGCGACTGACCCGCTTCTCTGTGGTGGTCACTGTGTGCACCCTGCAAGGAGGCAAGGAGACAGCTACTGACTGTCTTCAACATCACCACTCTGCTCAAAGTATCTGTCTCAATCTACCCATGATACCTGTCTGTAATGTCTACTCATGATACCCGTCTGCAAAGCCTACTCATGATACCTGTCTGCAATATCTACCCATGATACCTGTCTGTAATGTCTACTCATGATACCCGTCTGCAAAGCCTACTCATGATACCTGTCTGCAATATCTACCCATGATACCTGTCTGTAATGTTTACTCATGATACCTGTCTGCAATGTCTACCCATGATACCTGTCTGCAATGTCTACCCATGATACCTGTCTGCAAAGTCTACTCATGATACAAAGTCTACTCATGATTCCTGTCTGCAAAGTCTATTCATAATACCTGTCTTGATATCTCATAATACCATCTTATAATATCCAAACACTAATAATACCAACATAAAACTCCACCCCACACAATCAAACTCAAGATAAGCACATCTTTGCCCACTCTCAGACAGTGTCAAGCTCCCCATCCACACAGCTCAATTTTACCCCATGACAGAAGGGTCCAGCAAAACCACTTACATCTCTCGCTCAAACACTCCACCAGCGAGAGGCACGGACACAGCGGGTGTGCCTGCCATGGCGGGTGTCACCATGGCGACAGTGGTGTCTGGCAGCTCCAGGGCCACCGTTCTGGCCTGTCGCACCACGGGACCCGGGGGAGGCTGGCTGGGGAGAGGTGGTGCCACGCTCAGCAGAGCGGAGCAGGTGGCTCTACCTGACGGATTTTCTGCAGTGATGGAGAAGCGTCCTGCGTCCTCGTCAAACACTTCAGGGATGGTGAGTCGGTAGTGGTCACCCTCCATGCTCACCTGGTAGTCCTGGGAGACCAGCGGCTCCCCGTTGAACAGCCATGACACCTGCCACATGACACCTCACGCATGTCACCATCTGCTGAACAGTTTGTCACACAGACTCCACACAACTGAAGATAATATCTTCAGGAAAAGAAGCAATAATACACCATAACACAGACACATTCCTTTACCTCTGGAAAAACAAAAACATAAATTTAAGACAGAAATACATTTGTCTTTTATTTGAATAACATGACATACATAAATATAAATATAAATACATACATCTTGAGTCACTTGTATACAATTACCTCATTGACCTGAATGATCAACAAACCCACCACCCACAGTATTTAAGAGATGACTCACCTTTGGTTTAGGTGACCCAGTGATGATACACTCAAAGGTAACAGAGTCACCAGGCTGAGCAGTTTGGTCCTGGAACAGCTTAGTGAACTCTGGTGGTCGCTGAGGAATGTGTTCCCGGCGCGGAGCCTGCCGTCTCTCCATGGTCTCCTCAGGGGAGGGGGTGACGGTGAGGCGAGCGAGGCAGGTGGCCTGACCTGCTGTGTTGACTGCTCGCACCATGTAGCTGCCACTGTCCTCCTCAAACACTTCAGGAATGGTCAGAGAGTGAACGTCCGCAAATGCTGTGATCTGTAACAATGGCACATGGAACAGGACTGATCAGAGTGAAAGTCAGCAAATGGCACATGGAACAGGATTGGTCAGAGTGAAAGTCAGCAAATGGCACTTGGAACAGGATTGGTCAGAGAGTGAACGTCCGCAAATGCTGTGATCTGTAACAATGGTACATGGAACAGGACTGATCAGAGTGAAAGTCAGCAAATGGCACATGGAACAGGATTGGTCAGAGTGAAAGTCAGCAAATGGCACTTGGAACAGGATTGGTCAGAGAGTGAACGTCCGCAAATGCTGTGATCTGTAACAATGGTACATGGAACAGGATTAGTCAGAGTGAAAGTCCGCAAATGCTGTGATCTGTAACAATGGTACATGGAACAGGATTGGTCAGAGTGAACGTCCGCAAATGCTGTGATCTGTAACAATGGCACATGGAACAGGATTGGTCAGAGAGTGAACGTCCGCAAATGCTGTGATCTGTAACAATGGTACATGGAACAGGATTGGTCAGAGAGTGAACGTCCGCAAATGCTGTGATCTGTAACAATGGCACATGGAACAGGATTGGTCAGAGTGAAAGTCTGCAAATGGCACATGGAACAGGATTGGTCAGAGTGAAAGTCAGCAAATGGCACTTGGACAGGATTGGTCAGAGAGTGAACGTCCGCAAATGCTGTGATCTGTAACAATGGTACATGGAACAGGATTAGTCAGAGTGAAAGTCTGAAAATGCTGTGATCTGTAACAATGGTACATGGAACAGGATTGGTCAGAGAGTGAACGTCCGCAAATGCTGTGATCTGTAACAATGGTACATGGAACAGGATTAGTCAGAGTGAACGTCCGCAAATGCTGTGATCTGTAACAATGGCACATGGAACAGGATTGGTCAGAGTGAAAGTCTGCAAATGCTGTGATCTGTAACAATGGTACATGGAACAGGATTGGTCAGAGTGAAAGGCTGCAAATGCTGTAATCTGTAACAATGGTACATGGAACAGGATTGGTCAAAGTCAGCAAATGGCACATGGAACAGGATTGATCAGAGTGAAAGTCTGCAAATGGCACATGGAACAGGATTGATCAGAGTGAAAGTCAGCAAATGGCACATGGAACAGGATTGATCAGAGTGAAAGTCTGCAAATGGCACATGGAACAGGATTGATCAGAGTGAAAGTCAGCAAATGGCACATGGAACAGGATTGGTCAGAGTGAAAGTCTGCAAATGCTGTGATCTGTAAAAAAAGGTGCATGGAACAGGAATGGTCAGAATGCACATCTGTGAACATTAGACTCTACAACAAGACAGGATTGAATGTGAATAGTGAGAAAGATTTATCAGACTAAAGTTTTATGCAGTCCCTATTTGATCATGGAATTAAGCTTGTTTGCAGAATTCAAAAGGAAAGAAGTACCTGACACATTTTGAGGATCTCTATGCCCAATGCCCAGTAGCTTAGCACAGATGCATGCAGAGGCACACACTAACTGCGCACACATGCATGCACCCACAAAGAGGAAAAAACTGGAAACAATATAAACCTGACCACATGAGTAGCCTGCCTTTCCCAAAGTGTCTGACCTGGAAGTCTGGGGAGCTGTCAAGCTGTTTGTTGTCCATGAACCACTGGACCTCCGGCAGGGGATGACCTGACACACGACACTGCAGGCACACACGCTGGCCTGATTTCACCGCCAGGTCCTTCAGTGGCTGTGTGAACTTGGGGGCTGCCAGCTCTCCCACTGATGCGTCACTCATCTCACTGACGGCTGCACACATACATACACGCACAAACGTAAAGGTTCTGTGTAGAGACTCAGTGTCATGAGCTGACAGTTAATGGCTGACATCAGATCACTTCACAAAATGTTTCTTTTATCTGACTGCTTCAACAGCTCACACACTGTTGAATGGAATGCAGACTACAATTTGGAAAAGAACTGATAAAAACTGCCCACACATATCACACATCCCAAATACAGTATGTTCAAAACATGACCTGTCCAGTAACAGATCAGTGCTGTCAGTTCCTTGATTGTCTCAAGTCTCTCTCCTCAAAGGAAATACAGCAGTAATTTTAATAGTAATATCACACTGACTCAGAAAACAGGGAGCAATCTGAGTGCAAAATAGCTTGAACACATACAAACTCAATCTGAGTGCAAAATAGCTTGAACACATACAAACTAACACGCAACCACTTTTTTTAACATACACAGAAACAGCAGTTAAGTTGTCAAATAAAAGCTAACACTCAGCCAACTGATCAACAGACTCAAAAGTATTCCTTTGATAACAATATTTTTCATTAGCTTCTTTATACTGTGTGTTGCTCCTATGAAGCATGGACCAGCCAGTGTGACAGTCAGCAGACTTACGTTCCACATGCAGTTTGCAGGAGCTCTCGGCCACACCATGTGGATTGCGGGCTACCACCTTGTAGGAACCACTGTCAGAAGCCAGGGCCTCTCTCAGCACCAGGGTGCATCGGTCCCCCTCAAACAGCAGCTGTACATCAGGGGACTCCTTGATGGGTTTGTCATTCTTCAGCCAGATCACCTGCCACACCACCATCACAATTTCAGACTCAGTTTCAAGGTGTCAGAGCATGCGGACAGATCCATATATGCTGCACCACATCTGCTGTTAAAATAAAATAAAAAGAAGCTGATGCCTGACCTTCACATAAACCCAATGTGCTGATTAGGCCTTGAGAACCTATGTCTATACAGTCAGCCTGAGAGGGAGGGAGAGAAGGAAATGGGTGATGATGATCAGCATAATAAAATGTAAAATACTGAATTATGAAGTGAAAGTATTTCTCTTGAGGGACAGGGCCCACTACACTGCACTTTGTAAATCAATAGCCAGATCATAAAAGAAACCAGTTTTGTTTTGTTTTTATCCCAGCTGTGTTTCCCCCCTCCAGTTATGAAGTGACACACCCAGTAAATGAGGACTTACTAGCCCGCATGCTAGTCTGCTGTGCCACACTTACCTCACATTGCCCCTCAGATAAGAAACATCAGCAGACAGTAAGGAAAGTAAGACAGATAAAAGGACATGTTTTCAAGACCAAAGAAACCCCCAAATCCCCCAAACAGGTGGCCCAAGTGTGTACCTCTGGTTCTGGTCGTCCCACCAGCACGCAGTCCAGCCGAACCCTGGCCCCTTCAGGCACCTCCTTGGTGGGGGACAGCAGCTGGGTGAACATGGGCCGCTGGGCTGGGGCCCGCTCCACGTCCGTTGACATCTGGGACATGTCTTCCCTGCAATCACACAACACATCACCTGTCAAACTCTCTGCGCTGCATTGTCATCAACATAAATACGGCAGTGATCTGTCTTGTCCTAGCATTCTGTCACATTACACTTTTCCCTCTTTTGTTTTATAACTAACTATAATTTTGTCTTTACCATGGAAAATATGTCAGTCATGACTGCATGAAAGTCTCTGGTCAATGTTTGTTAAAAATGGTGAAAATCTAATTCAACATTAAGATGGAATGCAGCAATTCAACCCCTCACGTAATTCTGTACATTCATGCTACAGAATCAACACAATATACTTTATGATAATAGGCTGTGAACATCACACGCACACATGGACACACACAAGTCCCTTGGGACAATAAGATACAGCACACCTGGCAAAGCAGACTTACACAGCGCTGGAGTAGAAGGATTCGATGGTCAATTTGCAGGACGAGTGGTTCTCTCCTGCCAAGTTCTTGATCATCACAGTGTAGGTGTCGGAGTCCTCTGAAAAGGCCTCACGAATGTCCAGGGAGGAGAAGTTGGCTTCTATCGTGATCTGTAACATCCGATGCAGTGGTATCAATGTTGATTTTCACTTTCTCTCATGTTCAATGTAAAATTTTCATGTTGGTTTCAGTGATATGGGCCATCCAGCAGTGTTACTGGGTCAGTTTCTATTATGATCCATAACCATGAACATAAGCTATTATACTGGCTTCTGCTAGTGTGTAATCAACATCACAATGCATTTAGTGCATGCACCTATGATATAATTGATGGCAGGATGGTGAATGTGACCCACAAGAAACAGATCACACAGAGGGCTTGGAATAATTTCTGGTATCTTGATATAAAGACTGGGTAGGAATGAGGAAGTGTGTATGTGAGGATAGGGGACGTGGGTGATAGTGAAGTGTCAAGAGTGACGGAGTGTATGAAATACACTGATCTGAGTTCCATTCCAAAGACACTGAGCACAAAAACATGGTTTGGAAAGTGACGACAGTTCATGTTGGCCCTTTTGCACCTTACTCATCCCACCCATGTTTTTTTCAAAGAAAATCCCATAGTTCCAACCTTTTTTTTCATGACAAAACTCTGGAAACAAGCTGTCCAGGGAAACGCAACAGAAGATTTCATAATAGACTAATTATACAGACAAAGCACTGGCCGCATGTTTCACTCCTATATCCACCAAAGAAACTCCCTGAAGACAGCCACTTACCTTGTACATGTTGCTGGGCAGGATGCGGTTGCTTCCCCTGAACCAGGCCACCTCAGGAGCTGGGGAGCCGGTGAAGCGAACTTCCAGGTGAACACTTTTTCCCTCCGGGGCAGATATGTCATGAAGGGGTTGCTTGAACACTGGGGGCCTCACCGCTGTCACACAAACCACAGACACTTGATCAACACCACTGCCTTCACATCATGTTCACTTCTTTTTCCTTTTTTTTCTTCTTTTTTTCCCTCTCACATCATCCTTGGTGGAGTCAGTCTCTGCCATGTCACGCAGAGGTATTTACCTTTTTCATCAGGACTCACACTTAACTTCAAAATCACTGTGTTAATCCTTCACTCTTTTCTGTCCAAATAATTCACATTATACCGGTTACCAAACATCCAAATGGAGATCCCCTCTTTCAACCAGTCATCATTAGGTAAAGAATGTTCACACAGGTTTAAAAACTGTTTCTGATCACAACTGATCATGCTAATTTCAAAGCTCCCACCAGGGATGGCAGGCTTAATCCTGTCACACCATGAGTTAGAGAAGAAAATAAATGTCCAAATTCAACCATGCTGACTGGTAAAATTCAGATGGCACTGATTTAATAGATCATTTCTCACCATGCTGACTGAAATGATTAATTTCTATAATGCTGGTTAAAGAGATCATGCCTATTTAAAAGATCATTCTTTAACATGCTGATTCAAAAGATCATTTCTGATCAAGTCAACTGAAAAGATTAGGTTTTAATGCTGCTTTAAAAATCCTGAAAATCATGCTGCTTTTGTCTGATCATGCTGATTTAAAAACCTTGTCTGGTCATGCTGATTGAAACACCCTGTCTGATCATGCTGATTTAAACACTCTCTAATTCTGCAGACATAAAACATCCTGTCTGGTCACGCTGACGAAAAACAACATGACTGAGATAAAAGGTTATACAGGCAATGACAACAGAAGCAATAACAATGATGATAATAATGCTGACAATGAAGTCTCATCATGCTGACTCAGCAAGCAGTGTCCTGTCATACAGACAGAATTATTTATGCAGACCTCTAAGTCAGTGTCTGATCAATCATGCAGTGTTTGAACGCACTCTCTACTAAGACACTGTCTCATCAAAAATTGTTTTCATTTTTCAAAAAGATAACTAAACAATGAAGACTGCCATTTATGATGATGACACACTGATACTGGTGGAAACGGAAAGAACTGATCATGCACACTGTGCAGTGTGTGAGCTTGTTGATTCAGCAGATGCTCAGGCATAGGCAGTTCAATGAGAGACGGATCATGCCAACAAAATGATCAGTGCTGGTTCATGCTGCTGACAGGTGGGGCAGAGGTCATTCGGCACATGCAGGGAGGCGACATCATGCCCAGCCAGTGTGGCATGACTTACGTATCACAGAAATCCTGGCAGAGGAGGACGCCTCCCCGCCAGGGTTGAGCGCTCGACAGGTGTATCTTGCCGTGTGGTTGGGGCCTGCCTGGCGCACCTTGAGGCAGCAGGAGCCATTGATCTTGGTGATGATGTACTCCGGGGAGTTGTCGATGTTCAGGTCATCCTTAAACCAGGACACAGTTGGGGAGGGGATGCCCACCACATGGCACTCCAGGGCCAAGGGAGCACCCTCTGCCACCTCCACTGACTTGATGTTCTTGGTGAACTCTGGTGGCACGATCTGCTGGTGCGTCTCTGTTACAGCACGCACAGGGACGCTCAAGGCCAGGGCCACTCAGTCGTACTGATCACAGTGGCTTAACTATGTCTGAGTGTGTGGGTGTGGGTGTGTGTGCGTGTGAGGGTGTGTGTGTATGTGTGTGAGGGTATGTGTGTGTGAATGTGTGTGAATGTGTATGGATTGTGTGAGATGGGTATGTGTATGGATTGTGTGAGATGGGTTTGAGGGTAGCTGCACAAATGCATACAGGTGCCTTATGTATTTATGGGTTTTATGTAGTGTGTGTGTGTGTGTGCATGTGTGTGTGCATGCGCATGTGCATGTGCATGTGCATGTAAATGTGTATGTACTGTGTGTGTTGGGTTTAAGTACAGCTGCTCAAAAGTATACACATGCCTTATCTATTTGTAGGAATTATGTAATGTGTGTGTATGTGTATGCACATGCATGCGTGTGTGTTTGTGTGTGTGTGTGTGTGTGTATGCACATGCATGTGTTGTATGCACATATGCAAACAGACAATGATGTGTGCACCTTTGTGCAGGTCTACATATCAACCTGCAAGGTCAAACATGCTTAACCTCTGACCTTTGACAGTGAGGTAGGCAGAGGACTCGGCCATGCCGGCAAGGTTGGTGACGCGACACGTGTAGCGCGCTGTGTCCTCAGAGAAGGTCTCCTCAATGGTGAGGGAGGCCAGGCCATGCTCATAGCGCGTCTCGTAGTCGGGGCTGGTCAGTGGAAGGTTGTCCTTGAACCAGCGCACCTCTGGCACTGTGTCGCTCTCCACGCGGCACTCAAAGGTGAACCTGGACACCCCGCACCCTCATTGTAACAGTTTCTCTCTTATATGGGGTTGAAGAACATTCAGTAGCTCACACATACAATCCAAATTCTCTTATGTGAGGTAACTTCACAATATTCAGTCACCCACAGAAATAATCCAGTCCCTCTCTTATGTGGGATAACTTCACAATATCCTGTCACTCACATACAATCCAGCTTCTATTTTGTTTGGGACAACCTCACAATATTCAGTCAATCAAACATACCATCAGTCTTTCTTTTATGTGGGATTATTTCACAATATTCAGTCACTCACACACACAATCCAGTCAGTCTCTTATGTGGGTGAACTTCACAATATTCAGTCACTCACACATACAATCCAGTTTCTCTCTCATGTGGGATAATCTCTCTTATGTGGGATAACTTCACCAAATTCAGTCACCCACACATTCAACCCAGCCTCTTTTATGTGGGGTAACTTTGCAATATTCAGTTGCTCACACATAAAATCCAGTTTCTCTCTTATGTGGGGGTAACTTCACAATATTCAGTCGCTCACACACACAATGCAGCTTCTATTTCATTTGGGATAACCTCACAATATTCAGTCACTCAAACAAACAATCCAGCCTCTCCTTTATTTCAGATAATTTCACAATTTCAGTCACTCACACAAACAATCCAGCCTTTCTTTTATTTGGGATAATTTCACAATATTCAGTCACTCATGCATACGTTATAGCTAATGAAAGATGGTATATTTAGAGTTTTTTCTAAAATACTGACACAACCAATGAGTGCTAAACCTTCAAATTATTTGGAAGTGTCTTGATTTTGATTTTTTTTTTCTATAGTAAGTTCATTTGCTCTTATGATGATTCAAGCTGAAGATGAAGGGACATATCCAAAATAAACACTGAAATATTTAGGAGTACATTTTCAACAATAATTAAAGTACTCTGTCTCAATTTACAACCTGTCACCCCCAAAGCAAAAACTAAGGCAAATCCCTTAATATGGTCAACATCCATGCCCAATCCCTCTGCATGACATCTTGAGAGCTGGAACTCATTAGGGAGGTGGGTGGGCATTGTTTTGGGTCAGCCAGTGGACTGGGGTGTGGGAGGGTCAACAATTAGACAGAAAATCAGACTGGGTTTTGTTTGGGTCAGCCAGTGGACAGAAAAAATGAGACACTCACTTGACTCCCCTCCATGACCTCAGCGTTCTTGAGGTGCTGGGTGATGCGTGGGGGTTTGGGGGCCATGGGGGCAGCAGCGGCAGCGGCTGTATCCCTCTGCATCATCTCCTCCACAGGCTGGGCCGGCTTGCCCTCCAGGTTGTCCTTCAGCAAGGTGAGCTCATTGTCTGCCTGCTCAAAGGACTGCATGATGTCCTGGTACTGGATGACCAGGGGCCTCACCTTGCTGCCTCCTTGGTCACCTGCCAACACACCTGCATGGTCATCGTGTGCTGGTCCAAGCACATCTGGCAGATACTTTCATACTCACCATACAACACACAGAATTCGCAATATGCTGAATTCATGAAGTTGAAAGAATTCATAACATAGTATTTTCACCGTACAGCTGACAGAATTGAAGACACACTCTACACTAACCATTCAGCTGACAGAATTCAGGACACACACTACACTCACCACTCACCATACAGCTGACAGAATTCAGGACACACACAACACTCACCATACAGCTGACAGAATTCAGGACACACACTACACTCACCATACAGCTGACAGAATTCAGGACACACACTACACTCACCATACAGCTGACAGAATTGAAGACACACTCTACACTAACCATTCAGCTGACAGAATTCAGGACACACACTACACTCACCACTCACCATACAGCTGACAGAATTCAGGACACACACTACAATCACCATACAGCTGACAGAATCCAGGAAACACAACACTCACCATACAGCTGACAGAATTCAGGACACACACTACACTCACCATACAGCTGACAGAATCCAGGAAACACAACACTCACCATACAGCTGACAGAATTCAGGACACACACTACAATCACCATACAGCTGACAGAATCCAGGACACACACTACAATCACCATACAGCTGACAGAATTCAGGACACACACTACAATCACCATACAGGTGACAGAATCCAGGACACACAACACTCACCATACAGCTGACAGAATTCAGGACACACAACACTCACCATACAGCTGACAGAATTCAGGACACACACTACAATCACCATACAGCTGACAGAATCCAGGACACACAACACTCACCATACAGCTGACAGAATTCAGGACACACAACACTCACCATACAGCTGACAGAATTCAGGACACACAACACTCACCATACAGCTGACAGAATTCAGGACACACACAACACTCACCATACAGCTGGACAGCAAGTTCGGAGACTTTCTGGAGACGCTGCTCCTGGTGTGGCTTTCCCTCCTCAACGTAGCGTTCCAGACTGCGGATGAGGTCTGCAGCCTCCTGAGGCTTGCGGCACTCAGGGGCGCGTCGTCCTATGTTGATCAGTAACTGGCTGCCTTCACGCATCCACATCTCACACTGCACATACATGTTGATCCACTCAGCACATGTCACGCACAGGTATGCATCAACTGATTCACGAAAATCTTGTTAATTTCCTGCAGCTAACTTCTCTCCTGACAGGGACACCTCCCCCTACCTTTCACCTCCATGCTCTTAATGGCAATTTCTGTTTGTCATACATGGCAAACCTCAGTATGCGTAGATTATTTACAATCTGGTTTCGCCTTTTTATGCCTCATGATGAGTGGTGCATGTAAAAACACAATATTCAGGACTCACGGCTCAGAACTGGATTATTGTCTATACCAAAGCACAAAAGTTCACCGTTCGACTTATGCAAACATTAGAACAAAATGTAAATAAACTAAAACTGAGTGAGTTAGAAGTGAGGAAAGTATGTACATTAATATGTAAATCACACACACACACATAGACACACAACAGACACCAATCTCATACATAATCTACACACAAAACACATACAATACATAAAACACATCACATTCTACACACACATCACAAACCACTACCATACAGCATGAAACACAACCAACACCTTTTACAAATGTACATTTCTATGAGACACAAATCATTTTAAGACTCAGCACTCTCCATGTTCCTGCATCTCTTCTTCAACAAACAGTGTAACAAAGTACACCTTTAATTGACATGTTACTCAAAACCTGCACACTGACACAAGTGTACCCCCCTCACCCTCCACAAAAAAAACAACAAACCCAACCATGGTAAAACCAAGCACAGACAGTGTGAACTGACCTCCTCAATCAGTGTGAAGTAGAGGATGGAATTGTCCAGCTGTGAGCGGTAGTCACGCACGCTGGTGTGGAATGTACTCCATTTGTTTTTCAGTACGTCAATCTCACGGCGTATGTTGGCCGAGTCGTAGTGCTCATCCTGAACCATCAACTCTGCCGTGCTGATGAAGTCTTTGATCTTCTTCTCGATCAGCTGAAGCCCAGAACAACAGCAAAATTCATTATTCCTTCACTAAAATGATGAAGTCTTTGATATTCTTATCAATCAGCTATGGACCACATAAGACTAACAATACTTGGTTGTTGTTTTGTGTTGTTTTTCAACTGTTCAGTTCAACATAGTCCACAAGAGCTGTGTGAAGTGCCCAAGTGTTGTCAATCCTATCATTCATTCATTGCCTGTTCATTTGTGTAAATAGTCAGAGCAGACATCCTTTTCACACATACGACCAGCACACACTGAAACTGACCTCAACGGTCTTTTCAAACTGGTTGAAAGCCTGAGCTGTCATTTTGGCTGCTGGCAGGGAGTTGCCGTAGCTACCTCGCCTGGCCTGCAGGTGAGAGTGCAACTCATCGATCTCAGAGTGGATCTGCAGACAAAAAGAGAAAACGGTTAACATCAGGAAACATCAGGTGTCACACCACTTAGACAGGGATGGTGTTCTTTCTGTTCATATTAGGACAAATCAGGTGTTACAGTGTTCAGACAATGAAGGTATACTTTCTGTTCAAGTCAGAAAACATCAAGTGTTACATTGTTTAGACAGTGAATGTGTACTTTCTGTTCAGATCAGGTAACATCAGGTGTCACATCGTTTACACCAGGCACTAGCAGACTCTGAGCTTTGGTGTGGTGCTATGGAAAGAAGGGATGGGTTCTAACCACTTGTTATCCATTACATTCTAACCTTTGGTGATGACAATGTTGCATTCTCGTTTAAGTATCTGAACTGTTGCTACACAACTGTCAGCAATCAAAATCAAACTAACCTATTCATGATTTCGAGATCAGAATTACTTGTCAGAGATCATAATTTGTATGCCCAAAATGAAAGTTAAGCTTGTCAATATACCCATTGAGATCACAGGTGAAGTGTTTATATGTCTGAGATCATAGGTGAGCTATCTATATGTTTGAGATCACAGGTGAACTGTTTACATGTCTAAGATCACAGGTGAACCATTTACAAACATGAGATGAAAGGTGAACTATTTACATGTCTGATATTATAGGGGAACTGTTTACAGGTCTGAGATCATAGCAGAACTGTTTACCTGTCTGAGATCATAGTTGAACTGGCAGATTTGCAGATTCTGCCGGAGGCGCCTTTCCTGTTCATCCCAGGTGGATTCCCACCGGCGCCGGTAATCTGACACCAAGTCCAGCACCTGCTGGACATCTTCCCTTGCTGCTGCTTCCGCATCCTGTCACACACGTCATGTCACGTCAGTGTCACTGTGTTGTACTGACCATCGTAGCATGTCCTGCCTCACGCCATGTCACATCAGTATCACTGTGTTGTACTGATCATCATAACATGTCCTGTCATCCACGTCATGTCACGTCAGTGTCAATGTGTTGTACTGTCTTTCATAACATGTCCTGCCACATGTCATGTCATGTCATGTCAGTGTCATGGTGTCTTACTGACCCTCATGTCACTAAGTATTATCATTGCATCCAAGTCATACTATCTTGTCACACTGACATCCACTTCCTGTTACTCGTGACAGATTCATGTCAATAGATGATGACATTACATGAACAGCTGTGTCATCATTGATCAGTAAGTCATGTCATCCAATGATGTCACATCAGCACCTCCCTTCACTTAGTCAAATCAACCCTTCATGCTGACTTTCATAATCAAATGAGCAATTTCAGATTTAGTTTTCATTCAATTTACAGCATCGCAACCACTCTAGCAATTCACTGGATCAGATCATTTAATGGGCTAACAGCATTTCGGCTCAGGCCAAATATCCTATAAACTGATTATATCATATCACATCAAATATCACATCAGCTCTGATCATAAATAATGTCATATCAAGTGATTTCAAATTTGTTTGATGAAGTCAACACTTCAAGCAGCATCAGATTTTAATGCTGTTTTTTTTCAGAAAGAAATGAATATTTATCTCCCTTTACACTACTGTAATTTCAATTCAACCTTCCCAGACAAGGGATAATACAGTGAGATATAGACATTACACAGGCTCCACATGATGCTTGAGAAAAACAGATGTATCAAAAGATAAACAGATGTATCAAAAGATTTATTTTTAAAAATCAACAACATAAAATACACCACAAACTAGACACAATGGCATACACAGCAGACAAGACATCAAATGACAAGACTCCACGTAACACACTGCAAAATGAAAATGACACACAGGTAACACATAACACACTACAGAATGACAACGACACAGACACCAACATGACACACTACCACATGATACTGCCACATGAACTCAATGACCACTTTTCTGGCATTTGACCCTCACCTGCTGTCGGACGCGGGTAACAATGTTTTCACCTTCTTCATTGGTGAAATTAATAAGCTGCGAAATCTCTGTCTTCTTTCGCTTGTGTTGCTCTAACATAGATTCCGCTTGCTGGAGGTCAGTGGGCAGCTGAGACTGCAGGTACTCGCGTTCTGTGCGTTCGATCAGTTCGTCCAGCTGCACAGCACAGACATCAAGTTCAGTCAGGACTCTGGGTCCAGTGGAAAACATGGGCATCAGTGGAACATGACGCTTGGCACAAGTATGTGCCATGACTGGGGAAAGAGGGTCAGAGAGGCAGTGGCTGGTTACAGAACGTGCTGTTATGGCATGGTGGGGCTTTTGTTTGTTTCTGCATCAATTAGACTAGCACCAAGACAACCAGTTATAGCTCCAGTGGAGTGTGTGGTGTGGGGATCTAGCTTATACATGACTAAGACAACTGACTTTCCTCAACGCATGGCATCATCCAACAGAACACTAACAGAATGATTAAGTTTATTACCTTCATTTAAAAATTTAAAAAAACACAGAGAATAGATGTAAATCTTGATCACTATCCCAACAGAGGGGCAACCACAGCTAAAATGTGCTAAAAGGGGAACCACATATAAGAAACTAATTCAACAGCTGATCCCATAAACACTGCTGTGAGTGCACACAATACATAGTGCCTGATTGACCTGTTTGTGTACACAGTATACACTACTCTACAGAACAGTTCCAGACAGGTCAGACAATACACAACATACTGTACCTGATTGACATTTTTGAAGAATTCGATGGTCATTTTGATCAGAAGCTGATACTCATTCATGCGTCCTTGGAATCGTTGATGGACACGTAAGAGTTCATTGACAATCTGTTCTTTCTGGCCACGGGTGTCTCCCTTCAGGGACAACATCTCCGCTGTCTTCAGTCGATCTTCAATTTCCTCTTGAGCTTTCTGTAAGACAGTATCAGAGATTCTCAGACTTAAAACCTACATTTTTCACAACACATAGACTGTTAACCATAATAATTAATGAATCAACCATCACACAAACCAGTCAACCATTACAACAAAAACCAATCAACCATCACAATAAAACACAATCAACCATCACAATGACCCAATCAACCATCACAACTAACCAGTCAACCATCACTATGAACCAGTCAACCATCACTACAAATCAATAAATCATAATGACAGACCAGTCAACCATCACAATGACCCAATCAACCATCACAACGAACCAGTCAACCATCACAACGAACCAGTCAAACATCTCAACGAACCAGTCAACCATCTCAACGAACCAGTCAAACATCACATTGAACAAGTCAACTGTAAAACAAATCAATCAAACTTCACAACACACAAGTCATCATCATTATGTACCAATCAAACATCATAACAAACCAGTCAAACATCACAATGAAACTGTCAACCATAAAAGCAAACCAGTCAACCATTACTATGAATCAGTCAACCATTACAATTTACAAATCAACCATCACAATGAACCAGTCAGCCAATATTATTAACCAATCAACCATCACAACAAATCAGTCAACCATCACTATGAACCAATCAACCATCACTATTAACTAACCAGCCATCACAATGAACCAGTCAACCATCACAATAAACCAGTCAACCATCACTATTAACTAACCAGCCATCACAATGAACCAGTCAACCATCACAATAAACCAGTCAACCATAACAACATTGTCAATCATCACAACAGACCAGTCAACCATCACAATGAAACAAACAACCATCACAATGAATAAGCTGGATATACCAACAGTAACAACTGTCTGTAGAAAAAAAAACACCTAACCACAAAAAACATGGCACTAGCAGCTATCATCATAGTGACAAATTACTCACAGAACACTTTCCAAAGGCAATCACAGTTCCATTGACAGTGAACCAGTTACAAGACACATTCCTATAGAAAATATTTCCAAACTCTGAATCAAAAGTTGAACTTAATTAAACATTTTGATGGTTTCACATATACAAATAAGTTCAACTTTTGATTCTGATTCAGGAGATTTCTTGTATATGTACCCAGAATCAAATAACCTTTACCAACAAAAACCAGTCACAGAACACACTGCACTAGCAACAATTGTCCCTGTGACCAGCTAATCATGGAACACACTGCAAAAGCTGTCCTACAGCACACAAACAACAAACCGTTAACTCAAACAGCCAGAGAATCCTTGAGCACACCACCAATGTGTCCAGGCAGAAGCAGAACGGCAAATCATTGTGTCAAGGCAAACATGGCCATCAGCACTGAATATAATCCTCCTAAAGCAAGGCAGGTATTCCAAGCCACCCGCTGGCCACTCCAAGTGATCCAGAGACCAAGACACCAAACTTATGATGATCCTTCCACATCCAATAAGATTAGCATGACAAGAAAACTTCAGAACTCCATCCTCAGTCTCATACCAAAGATATGTCTTCAGAACATCAAGGTTGTCTATGTTTAGTATTCAAGCTTACGTGCTCACACTGGCAAGAGCATTACAGGCACCACCACGAATCACCCACAGGGAGACAGAACCCTTAAGATGCCACACTGACATAACTTTGAGTTAAGAACCAGCCACAAAGACAGCTTGTATAGCATACTAATAGCTTGTCATGACAGAAGTAACACTGTGAGGAATTCACAGAGCAAAAGACAGCGGAGATTTATGGCACATCAACAAGCAATGACTAGAACAACAAACACCAATATAAGCTGCCATAACAACCAGAACAATAAACAGCCGCACTGATAAGGAAGCAAAGGCAGTGAAGACCATACTCATACACAGACAAAAAAGAAATGGGGGTGTCACCAAAAAAAAAAAGGATATGAGACAGAAAAAGTAAGATAAAAAAAAAAAAAAAAAAAAAATGAGAAGGCTTACAATATGCTCATGCACTCTCACACATTAACACCAACACACATGACCACACACACACACACACACAACTTATATGACAATGTCCATGCCAGAGCCAGGCCAGCTGCTTAGGACAGTGACAGAAGAAGAAATGAGATGTGACAGAACATCACCAGCACAACTAGCACCTGCAGTGACACAGCAAGCCGGACTCCTGTTCCTCTGGGGTCTGTGTGCACCACTCTGCACCACCACCCACACACCAGGACACAGCCGGCATCAGCACGACAACATACACAGTGGTAGGGAGCAGGGGAGGGGACTAGGCTAGCAATGTCGCTGAGAAACATGAGCACACCCCACAACAGACAACATGGAGGAGCTAGAAGGGCTGACTACCTTGGCCAAGGGAGCAAACTCTGTCAGCTTGTTCCGCAGCTCTTCAGCCTTTTCCAGGGAGTTTCCAAGGTGTCCAGAAATGTAGGGCAGGAAAAACTCCCGCTCAATCTTCATGACATGGTCAATGGTCTAGAGGAGACAGGGACGAGACAGAAAACAATGGCATCAAACATCAAACACACACACCTATCAGAGCTTATGACCGCACTACCACCACATTTTGTTGCTACAGTATGTGCACACCTTTACACTTTCATTTTTTCAAAGAGGCTGGGGATGGCAGAAGACATAGGCAACAGATGTTTAGGAATGGTTCTATTTTTTTTTTTCCTCTTTTCTGTAACTGTTTATCTTTCAAAGAACTACTTTGCTAAACTCAAAGGAAGAAAGTCAAAGAGAGAAGAAAAACTCTTTACCCAAACATGGACAGAGAGAAAAAAAATGTTAAAAGAATTTCACATTATTTTTCTTAATCCCATGCCAGTTTCTAAACACATGAGTGTAGCTTTGTGTGGTAGTAGCGCCATCATTTGCCCTGAACTGTACAGTCATATTCAAAGTACCTTATACTCGGGGAGAAAGCCATCTAAGCGAGCCTGCAACTGCTGGCTCGAGACTCGCCCTGACCCCAGCTCCCCGCCAATGAGGGGGAAAAACTCAAGTTCTAGTTTCATCACTCTGTCAATGGTCTGAAAACATACAACATGTGCCTGCATTTTGCAAGAAAAAAACACAACATTTGCCTGTACTACGAGGGAAATCATTCCTGTGCTGTCCTTGGTCTGAAAAAAGAACGTAGCTGTACTATGCTGAAAAAACACACACATGTACCTGGACTGTACTGGAAAAGAAACAACACAGCATGTACCTGGACTATGCTGGAAAAACACAAAATGTATCTGGATTAAGACTGCTGAATTGAGACATATGTCTGGACTTCCAAAGCATCACTGGTCAAAAATAATCTTGATGCATCAATATCTCTGGCTTTTTTCATTAGTCTTCATTTCTGACATTAAAGTGCTTCAACCTGTCAAACATCTTTACACAAAAAAAAGTCTATCATGTGCTAACTACTGTTCTGTATTGTAATAGAGATCTTGAATACAAACAGGAACTGAAAGAAATCTACAACAGTAGCATCCAAAATACGTTAAACCCTGATGAACCAGAGAGATATCATCCAAGAAATACAAGGACACAAAACAAGAGCCACTAAAACCTGGAGACTGTGCAAAAGGTGTGGGAGGAGAGGAAGCATGGGCAAGGTGCCTTACCCTCCTGGCATCCTGTATGAACTGGTGCCACTGGGACTTGAACTGTTTGCTGGTCAGCACATGCTGCTGCCACGCTTCCCACTGCTGGCTCAGCTGACTCATGCGCTGACCCACTGACTCCAGGGACGACTCCACTGTGTTGATGGCTGTGCGAACTTCCAGCGTGGAGTCGTCAGAGATCTGAACACAGCAAACCCCTTCATGCTGAACCACTTTGCAACATAGCAAAAATCAGATCTAACCACCAAGATTTGAAATGTCATTTTCTTCTCCTAGATCTGGACCCACTCACCCCTGTGTTTTATGTCTGAACTCAGCAGCAACAGCACAGCTTTTGTTATAAGTGATGTACATCTGTGATACATGACCAGAATACTTATGCAGCTGACAGATATCAATCACAATCTTGCACAGTTGAATCAAAGATCTGAACTGTGTGCTCAATCTAACATTGTAACACAACACAGGCTTCATTAAGAGTTATACAATGCAATGCTACAGATCTGAGCTGTGCTACAACTCCAAAGAATGAAGAACAGTGAGTGCTGCAGATGCAAACTGTATCTGAATGTCTGCATTCAGCTCATAGAAAGCTAACCATAGATAATGTTACCCTAACCTCAAGTGAAGTTCATAAAAAATTAACATATGTGAAATGATGTACTGACATGAGATGAGTTTCACTTAAAGATTATAAAATCAGCAACAGCACTCTACAATAGTCTGAGCTGTTCATGTGCTCAACATATGCTTCAGCTGTCATTGACAGATGTGAATGATACTTTACTGTAGAGTGTTTATCCAATTATTTTTAGTAATGGATTTGTAAAGCAATTAGAGCTTGCTTCTGCTTGTATTATAGCACTATATAAGAATGAATTATTATCATTATTATCATCATACTGACCGTGGAGGAGTTCTGCAGGAAAAGTTTTCCTTTGGCAGTGAACTCGGCGAAAAGTTGCTCTGTCTGAGAGTACATTGACTGCACCTGCTGCAGAGCGGTGTCTGTAAGGTCCTGAAGGTCCTCAGTCTCAGAGCGCACGATGTGCTGCAATCCGTCCAGGCTACTGGACAGCTGGAACACACCATCAACAGTAGTTGTAGCGTACCATCCATGATTATCATCACCATCATGAACACTGCAGTCTATGACTGCTGTCAACATTATCATAGCATTCATCATTGTCATTATCATCATCCTTGTTATCAATGTCCATGAAACTTGAGGGATATTGAACAGCACACTCTGGCACACCAATCTCTGTCAGCCACACACCCTGAAACACCTGCCTCTGTCAACCTCAACATCCCATATTCACATGTGTCACAACACATACACCCTATAACACTGCTCTCTCACCCACCCCTACCCAAGTGGTGCTGGAAAATGACATAACATAGCTCCTTACCTGCCCACCTTTCATCACACACAGTTTACTTCACACAACAACACAAAACAGGATCAGTCCAAAAAAAAGCTGACAGTGACACTTCTTACAATTCACCTGTCCTGCATGACAAGAAGTTTATTTCATTAAGAGTTATAAAATGCAATGCTACAAATCTTAACTGTGCTACCACTCTAAAGAAAAAAGAACAGTAATTCTGCATTCAGTTTATTCCACATCACTATATTCAGCCAGTTTTGTGATATCTGTTCTACTCCAGACTCACATGCCTTTCCAGACATGACATTTTATACCAACATGACAAAAAAATCTCAAACCAAAGGACAACAAACCTGTTGCTTGAGTTTCAGGAAAGAGACGTATATCAGTGCGAGCTGAATGCGGTTCTCCACCACACGCTGTAAGCGAGAGTATTGCTTATGCAGCGCGTCGGCCCTCTCCGCAGCCTGCTTGGCTTCCTGGTCCCCTGACTTGACCAGGTCCATGGCAGCTGCCGAGAGCGCTTCCAGATCCGCATTCTTGTCCTGCACATGGCGCATTCTCATTATACAATCTTCCAGATCAGCATTCTTGTCCTGCACACTATGCATTCTCATTATACAATCTTCCAGATCCGCATTCTTGTCCTGCACACAACGCATTCTCATTATACAATCTTCCAGATCTGCATTTTTGTCCTGCACACAGCGCATTCTCATTATACAACCTTCCAGATCAGCATTTTTGTCCTGCACACGGCGCATTCTCATTATACAACCTTCCAGATCAGCATTCTTGTCCTGCACACTATGCATTCTGATTATACAATCTTCCAGATCCACATTCTTGTCCTGCACATGGCGCATTCTCATTATACAATCTTCCAGATCCACATTCTTGTCCTGCACATGGCGCATTCTCATTATACAATCTTCCAAATCCACATTCTTGTCCTGCACATGGCGCATTCTCATTATACAATCTTCCAGATCAGCATTGTCCTGCACATGGCGCATTCTCATTATACAATCTTCCAGATCCGCATTCTTGTCCTGCACATGGCGCATTCTTATTATACAATCTTCCAGATCAGCATTCTTGTCCTGCACACGGCGCATTCTCATTATACAATCTTCCAGATCTGCATTTTTGTCCTGCACACGGCGCATTCTCATTATACAATCTTCCAGATCCGCATTCTTGTCCTGCACACAGCGCATTCTCATTATACAATCTTCCAGATCCGCATTCTTGTCCTGCACACAGTGCGTTCTCATTGCACACACATCCACATCTGCATTCTTGTCCCGCACACAGTGAAATCTCAATACAATAATAGTTCCACATCTACATTGCATTCTCAATTTCTATACTTCCACACCTGCCTTTTGTTCTGCACACATTGCACTCACAGTATACAAGCTTCCACATCCATATTCCAGTCTTGCACAGTCACACTTATTTGATTTTAACTAGTTACATTGCAGTGTGTCATGCATACCATTCCATCACATCAGAATATACACTTTTTGATCTGTATTCTTATCCTTCTGTGTGATTTACATGTCTGGAATAAAATCCTTTGATACAGTTCTGAGAGATCTAAGTGCAACCCTGTCTTACTACAATGGTGAAAGTCTGTGGCACACACATTATGCATTGCTTTCTGCCTTATTCCATCGTCTTGCCAATTTAACTAAAACCACACTACTACAATTTTCTAATGCACTGTCATATTACTATTCTGTTCCCAAATAAACCAATGGTCTTACCTGCCTAAGCAAGCACTAAGAATTTCCCTGGATCTATGGAGTTTGCATGACAAAAAAACCAAAACATTCTCAGTGCAAAATTAGTGCTGCTAAGATGACTAACATAACCCAGGCTGGGCTGTCTCTTTTCCTCTCACTCTCTCTGTGTCTCAGACACACACACATACCCAATCCACTTACCCTGATATCTTCGTCTAGTTGCTCATGTACTTCGAGAAAGTCCTTGGCACTGGCAAGGCTGGAACCCATACTGGAGTGGCGGGTCAGCATTGAATGGCCGATCTGACTCAGCCATGTGGACAGCTGAAAACACAACACCATCTAATCAATCCTCGACTTGTAACACCAGAGGCCCTGACTGACAAAGCCCTGCTGATGACTGAACAAACATCATCATCAAATCAGTTTTCATTGTACAACATGGATTTGCAGAAACAATTTTCATGTCATCAAACTGTTTTTGTGTGTTCATTCTGCCAGATCAAGCTGAAAGTGAACACAAAAAATACTGGAGGTCTAAATGAGGCAAAACAAGTTTAAATAAGACATCATTTTTGTTGTTGTTATTGTACCTGTCTGCTTGAAAAAATGAAGAAAAACAAAAAGTGTATGTTCTGAATCAAAGACCAGAAAAGGACACATACTTCGAGCCAGTGCTGCTGAACACTCACTGGCTTGTAAAACTTACACAGAAACAATCTGGTACATTTCCTTATCTTTACTTAGGTCCATGCTGATGGGAAGCAGTCAACATTTTTTTTTAAAGATGAACAAAGTGTGAATTAGTTGGATTTTGTATGAGTAGTAAACAAACAACAAATCATAGGGAATTCAAGAATTTAAAAAATATATATACACAATACAAAACAGAAGACATACAAGCAAGAGGCAAAGCCTTAATGGCTCTAGTGGAGATTCCTGCTAAAGAACTGAACTGAAAATGCTGGGGGTGTAAGAAAGGGAGGGTGAAGTACTTATGGAGAGAAAATAAAAAATCAGAGAGACAGAAAGACAGGTGGGTAACTTACGCCGTTGTAGTTTTCCTGGAAGTGGAGGTAGGCCTGACTCCTCTGCCACGCCTCCGCCCTTCTGGCCTTGCACAGTGATTCAAGGTGACCGCAGCGCTTTTGGAGCTCTTCCAACTGTCACACCAACACCAATCAGTCAGGCGTGCATGTCAAGCAGCAGTCAGGTCAGTTGCACAGTTTCAGTTTCTCAAAGAGGCGTCGCTGTGTTCAGACAGATCTATACACGCGACACCACATCTGCTAGGCAGATGCCTGACCAGCAGCAAAACCCAACATGCTCAGTCAGGCCTTGAGTGCATGCATACATGTTTGTGTACCCATCAGAGTATTTTTACAAAATTTTGCAAGAAGACAACATTTGTGTTGCCATGGGGTTTTTTTCCAGTACGCCAAGTACATGCTGCTCATGGGACCAAGAGATGTCATCTTATCTGAATGACTAGACGCTCAATTTAATTTTCCAGACAAACTTGGGAGAAAGGGCAAAACTGGGATTCAAACCTAGACCCTCGAGGACAATGTATTGCATTAAAGCATCTTTACTATTCTGACACCTTTCTCCTGAAAAACTGAAACTGAGTTACACAATAAGCCAACCAGATGTCAAACCACTGGTCAGTCATGCGGTCATTAATTTAAGGTAATAAGTTTTAAAAACCAGCTGTGATATGATTCCAAAGCAAGCAGTGCTATAATCTGCTCTGGAACAAGTGTAGGAATGTACATAGTCCTAAGTGAATATTTAAAAATTTATTCAATGTCCAAATGAATGTAAAAATGCATGCACTGTCAAAATCAATGTAAAAGTGTATACACCCTCTAAATGAAAATAATAATGTACACACTCTCAAAATAAATCTAAAATTGTATACAGTCTGAAACGAGATTATAAACATCTACCACCTTAAAAAAAACATACCCATCAAATAATCTTAGCAAGTCTGTGGATTTAAATAAAACAATACCTAGTCCCCCCTCACATCCCATCTCACTCTCTTCACTACTCTGTCTTTGACAATCATCAAACAAAATCATGACAACCAAGTGAAAAAGCTCTCTGTCTCTCTCACATGCATGCATGCACACACACAAACACACACAAAAATGTACAGATTCATTCTGCACAAAACAACAACAACAGGCCATGTGAACAGAGTATCCACCTCTCCTGCCAAGACAATCACAGACATACAAGATGAAGTCCACAAACTGCTCACCTTGCGTCTAACGCCATCAGCCCCGGAGTCGACGCTACTGACCCTCTCTAGTAGCAATCGTCCCTCGTGAACGGACTGCGTGGACGCATCCACAATGGCGTTAGACAACTGAGAGTGGCGCTCCGCCAGCTCTGCACTGTTCCTTGGCAAGTCCATGCTGTTCAATTGGACTTCTATCTGATCCAGCTGATTTAGAGCCTGCAGGTGAACACACAGAGAAACAGTTGTACTGGGTTGAAGACAGAATGATAAAAATATCACAAAATACTCAGAGCAGGCTGAGGACAGAATGCTTAAAACTGAAAGGATCATTAGGCCAGTATAAAAACATTACCGTTTGTGCTAAACTGAACAAAGATACAGCTATGTCCACAGGACATTACCGTTTGTGCTAAGTTGAAGAAAGATACAGCCATGGTGATGTTCTTTCTCCTGTTGTCCAGTCTGACCATGAAGCTCTCACATTCCTGGTCCACCAGCATGAGGCTCTGACGTATTCCTTCTGCATCAACGCTGGCACGTCGCAGAAGGCCGTCGGCTGTCCGGAGAAGTCTCAACATGTTCTCCTGGATCTCCTGCACATCACATGGAAATGCAGCTCACTCACTTTCTCTTTTTTGCTCAAGCAAATGATAACCTCTATTCATTGGAAGCAATATCATTTAAGTGATTTTCCTTCTGTTTTTTTCACACAACAGATATCCATTATGTCATGGTCATTATTCAAGATTCATAGTAATATACAGTTAATAACAGTCACATTGCTAACACTCTCTCTTGTGCTGTGACCACACACAGTTTTTCTTCTGGTTTTTTGTTGTTGTTGTTTTTTTTACCTATTGTTTGAGATTTACGGAACACAAATGAAAGAACAACAACTTCTTTTTTTTTCCATTCTTCCATTCAAAAACTTACATTTTCATTCCATTCTTCCTCAATAAAAAAGTCATAGATTAAAGATCTCAGCAATGACCTCCACCTATGCCAGTGATGTCATGTTTTGTGTGAGCCCTGCCAAACACAGTGAAAAATAGTACAAAACTGAAAAAGGTCCAGCCAGTTTGTGCCTACCCTGGCCTCAGCTTCGAACTGGTTGTGTTGTTCCTGGATGTACTTGGCGCCAGCGTAGTTTTCGCCAAGGTCTGTGCGCTGCATGTAGCTGTTGCCTACAGTGCGGAACCATTCCAGGATCTGACAAAACAAACACACCCTCAGCACAATGTGTACAATTTGGAAACACACACACACACACACACACACACACACACACACACACACACAATCTGCATGTTTACAGTATGGAAACACACACACACCATAATCAGTATGTGCACTGTATGGAAACACACACATATCATCCAGCGTTTCAAACGTGACACTATACATTACAAAATGGGCAGATTACATTGTCCAGAATTCAACTGATCAGTATCATATTTGTATGTACTGTCCTGTGTCTGATAAACCTTTTGACAACATAGTATTTGATTCTTTTCTCTTCTTTTCCATCAGCATAAAAATGTGGAAATGCATACACACCATCAACGCTATGTGCACAGTACAGAAACACGCACACACACACACACACACACACACACACACACTCACCAACAATACAATATTTACAGTATGAAAAAAAAAACCACATGTACACACCGTCAGCATAATGTTTACAGTATGAACACACACACACACACACATACACACACACACACACACACACATACACACACACACACACACAGATATATACATACATATATATATATATATATATATATATATATATATATATATAAACATATGTTCTGTGCTTGCTATCAATGTAACACTGAGGGAAAATGCCTGTGCAGTAAGCTGTCTGACCTTGTTGACTTCTTGGTCTAACTGGCACAGTTGTAGACATTGTTCTAGTTGGATCTTGCGTTGGGTCCATAGTTCTTCCAGGTGTCTGCGTTTGTCATGTAACAGTTCCAAAAGATGTTCAATTCCGTAACAGGCTGCAGTGGTGGCGTGTCGATTTTGTATGTCCGCATGCATACCCATCTCCTTGATTTGGTTCAGGAGCGATTGCCCCATGTCCATGGTACGTTTGGAGCATTCCAAAATGCCTGCAAACACACACACACACACACACACACACACACACACCACAGTGTGACCTTGTTCACAGTTTCAGTTTCAGTTTCACTTTCTCAAGGAGGCGTCACTGCGTTCGGACAAATCCATACACGCTACACCACATCTGTTGAGCAGATGCCTGACCAGCAGCATAACCCAACGCGCTTAACTGTTCACAAACAGTTTTTAAATCTTGTGTTTTATTTGTCATTTGACAATCTTTTTTTTTATCATTATTACTATTATCATTATCATTATTTCCTTCCTTTTCTCATTCAGGGCACTTAAGCTGCTGCAGCAACTGGGGAAATTTATGTGACTGCAAGTGCCAATCAGATTACTTCCCTTGAAAAGGAAACCAGAAAGGTGGCAAACTGCCAAAAACAAAACAAACAAAAAAGAACACAATCAAGCACACATACAGACTGTCTGTCTTACTGAATCTAATGCAGAACACATACAAAAAATGAGTGGCTGGGGTTGGGGGTCATAAAAAGGAAAGACTGTTTGTCTTGTTGAATGAAATGAAGAACCTATAATGGGAGCACAGACAACAGGTGAGATGGTACTCACTCTGTTTCATGTCGTTGTGCTGCTGTAGAAGACTGCGAGCAGTGTTCACATCGGAAGCCAGGGGCACACGCAGGAAGTTGCCCTGGACTTGCTCCATGTTTGATGATAGCTGTCACCACACACAGTGCACATTATACGTTAACACAGCAAAGTCCTCAACACCTTTTCAAACCCTGATATTCAAGAACACATACATGTTCAGGACAGTGTCATAATCACCACTGAATGATCAGATCTATGAAAAACAAATACAGAAAAAGTGGAGCAAATATCGCGACAATGCAACTCTCCTCAGCAGCAACATTCTGTCCATAATTCTGTCCTGTTCCTATCCTAAGCATCATGAACTGTATCACCCATTTTTATTTGTTTTAATTCTGTGACTGACACTGCTTACTCACTGATTTCCTTCCTAAACATACACCATGGCCTTCAATCATCTGTTGATATACAAATTTTAAACCTCAACAGTTTCAAACATTTACATCACAGATTCTGTTCCTTCACTTGCTATGGCCCTCAGCTTTGTAAATGTCAACCACAGAATATCATATATTCTCCATCCATATACTCTTTCTCACACCCAGTCTGAAAACAAGTCTTCAAAGCATATAAATCAGTTCAGCATCCAATAACTTCATTTTGTATTTTATTTGATCATTTCCTCAGTCTGCTTAATTTCATGAATGTGCATTTGTGGCTGTTTGTATATCACAAACATATTTAATCTTACTCTGTCTTCATAATCATATTATATACTTAAATTCAAACATTTTAATTCATCTTTTGACTTATAATTATATATTTTCATCAATCAATGTATGTGTATAGTGTAAAGACCTAGAGCTGATGGATCAGCACTCTACAAATGACCAATTATCTTTCACCACTGTCATCCACGTTGTCATCATCATCAATGTTATCATTATTGTTATCATAGTAGCAGTAGCAGTATTACTATCATTATATGTCAGAAACTGAAGAAGAGGAAAGCACCAACCTCTTGTGCACTCTGGTGGAATGTGACACTCTGCTCCAGCAGTTTGCTTCGATACTGCAGTTTTTCGTTCAGGTCTCTCCAAGCTTCTGCCAGTGTGTCCGCCATGGCGCCGTGGACATCCGTCTGTGAGCGGTTGCTGTCAGCGTATGTGTCGGCACGACGGAGAAGTTCACTGACTTCTCCTTCTTTGGACTGCAACAGGCAAAGCATCCATGATGTGAATCCATCTGATGTAATCATTCCACAATAAAGCACACAAAATATACAGATAAGGAAACCTTAAAAAGGGTATCTAAAAAAGACTGTTTTACTCTGCATGCTCACTATTTGTATGGCAGGATAAATGGATCCTTACATCCCAATTAGTATTATAAATCTAACGAATCTTCAGCCAGCTTTGCACTAAGTTGCAGGTGTTCAGTGAGTGTGTTTTCACATACACATATAAAGCTGTATGCAGCAAAGCACTATGCCATACAAAGTGTTCTATCCTCAGGACCCAGAAAGGAGAAACGAAGATGGATCAGAGTCATTTACAGAGACCTCATGAGTTATAACATGTTCATGTATGTTCATATACATTGTATTATATCTATAAAGTTCACACATGTTGGGAAGGGAGGGGGCACTAGCCGGTGCCATGAAGCTCCAAGTGTCCAAAAAGATCCATCATCAGACAGGCGCTCTGACAGAAGGAATGGTCAGACAGACAAGGGGATGCCACAGACCTCATTCATCACCACACCACAGCAGGGTGGATAGTGTTCTAGAGCTGACTGCTCTATAAAAAGAGCCACAGGTCTGATAAACTCTTCATTTGACCTATAGTATCACTGCTGCTGTCTTCTTCATCCCCATGGTGACAGCATCCACTGATTACACCAATCAGATTACAGAGACTGCTGATTCCTACCTATCACTTTGCCCTGCTGATAACACCTCACCTTCCCATTAACCATGAGTCATGCTCCTGGGCCATGGCCACAAGTTCTGCGTGATTCTCCAGCAGTTTTCTTCTGGCAATGGCCCAATCACTGCATTTAATGGATAGTTTGGTAACTGTGGCCAATAAAAACAGAATGACCTGATAACAAAGTGCAACTGATAAAAGACATGTAAACTGACTGCTGATACAATATCAGTGTCTCCTTAGCCATTCAGTCACCACTGAAAAGTGGTATGCTGTTGGCTCATAAACCTACACTGTCCAGTCACACAAGTCTACCTCTCCACTGATCACACACTTCTGATTGTCACTAATCAACTCTCATATGCATAAAGCCAGCAAATAGTGCACATTTCAGTATTTGCTTTTGATTTTATTTCAGTCACTCATACAATCATACTGTCTATGGCACCCCCTCAATGTTTCCCTTCCGATCAAATTCTTCATGATGGGATATCTTCATGAACTTTGACTACCACCATTCCCTCCCCCAGCACCCCCATCTGACAGATCTGTTTCTTCAGTGTTTCAGCCATCTGTCTGCTCGTGTGGATGGGGATAGGGTTTGTATGTAAACTACACATTGCTGTCATGACTGGTTTGTGTCGTGTGTCTCTTGGCGTGTTTCTCCACCAGTCACAACTGGTTGTGTAGCTCAACTGGTCACAGCATTACTGCTAAATTGTTTTAGAAAAATCTGTAACTGCAGGATGAAGACCAGTGGACAAACAAATGCAGTCAGTCCAGACACCTAGAGCAATCTCCTTCAGGGTCGGATAGTGGAGATTTGGGGGTGTCTGAAAAACATCTTTCTATTGCCTGCTTGGCTTCAAGTCAACAACTTAAAATTTTATTCTTCTTCTTCTTCTTCTCTCTCTCTCTCTCTCTCATGACTCTGTGTGTGTGTGTGTGTGTGTGTGTGTGTGTGTGTGTGTGTGTGTGTGTGTGAGTGTGTCTGTCTATCTGTCTGTCTGTAAGCCTGTCTGTCCCATTCCTAAGTGTGATAAGTGATAAAGATGGGACGGACCAGGAAATGTGCCAAAGAATGGTTCTTTTTGGTACATCATCATCTGCCCCTACCCCAGTCCCAACTTGCTACCTCACACTCACTGTACCTGAGCACAGGTAACAGAACGCTCAATACATGTCATAAGGTGTGTCAGACTGTCTTGGTGCATGTCAGACTGTCTTGATGATTAATGTAATACAGCATGTGCCAAACTGTTCTGTTAAATGTAACACACTGGATGTCAAACTGGTCTGATGTTTGATACCACACACTGTATGTCAGTGTTCTACTGTAAAATGTTACACACCATGTGCTAAACTGTTCTGACACTTGATGTCAAACACTGGATATCAAACTGTTCTGATATCTAATGTTACTAACTGTATGACACAGTATTCCTAATGTTTCATGTTTCACACCATGAGACACACACAATGTTTATGATGTTTAATGCCAGATATTGCCTTTAAATTGTTCTTTTATTGAGCAGCAAGTTCTCATTGTTCCGTATCACCTCTCACAATATGTCACAAAACCACTAAAAGGTGAGCCATATATTACATCAATTATGTGTTATGTCACACATAATCTTGTAAGTTCTCCACATTATGCCAGATTATCTTCAAAGATTTATAAACAAGAAATGTAATTTGGTGGAAGTTTTTTTCTGTTTTTCATTTTGTTTTGTTTTGTTTTTTCCATGATCTCCACCCTCCCCACCACTGTTGCCTCCCCCAACCGCCAGTCTGAAAATAGCTATGTTGTGTGTGGCTGTGTCAGAGGTGTGGTATGTGGGCAGCCAGAGAGGCAGGGGAGCGGCAGGCAGCGGCTGTTTACTGGCTGCACTGAAACATTTCTCTGGAACCTGACCAGACTGACTGCTGCATGGGGAGCCTCAGCTCAGCCTCCAAACTCTCTCCTCCCTCCCTAGCTCCCCCCCACCCTCCCCACCCCCGCCACCACATACACCCCCCCCCCCCCGTCCCCCTTCCCCCCCCCTCCCCCTCTCTATCTTCTTCCACCCCTCCCTCAAATGACCCCCCACCCCACCTCTATCTTTCTCTCAGGTAGGAGGATACAAAACCATCCAAGCCTACCCCAGCTCTCTCCACTCCCAATCTTTGTACTGAACTGTAAAGGAAAAGAGAGGAGGTAGTGGTTGATAAGATTCTCAGACAAAAAGAATGTGTTACCTGTTCTGTTCGGAAGAGAAGAGTAAACCAAAAATAACACCTCAGAAACGGAGTATGCTGGAAAAGGTATGCAGAGCGGAGGTGAGGGCAGCATGTGTGTGGAGAAAATGAGAAAAGGGAGAGGGTGGGTGTCCAGGGGCCAGTGGAGGGGGGTCTGAATTGAACACTGCCCATACTCCTACATCTGCCGAATTGTGTTGCTGCTGATAAGCTGCAGAATGTTATTCAACCTCACTTCGCACCTGTCTTCACTCTCTCCCATCCCTGGCAATCAAAACAACACACCCCCTTCCTCTACCGATATCATCATTCTGAAAATATTGTTCCAATGTAACTTCTCTGCTCAAACCATCCACCGTCTAGTTTTTCCTGTTCTTTTTCCCCCTTAAAACACCCATCCATGCAACACAAACAAAAACAAACAAATAACAAAGAAAAATAGAGAGATGCACACATGAATCAGGAAGTTTAATCCCAAACCATGACAAACCTTAAGGCCTACACAGGAGTCATCATACCCTCGCTACACACAGACATATAGACTTTCACAACAGTCATAACACTCTCACAAACACACAAACCTACAAAGCAGTGACCACACCTCTCACAACCACACAGATATACACAGCAGTCACCACACCCATACCAACCACACAGACCTCACAGCCATACATATATACACTGTGGTGACCACACCCCTCACAACCACACAGACCTACAATCCAGTGACCACACCCCTTACATTCACACATACCTACACAGCAGTGACCACACCCATACCAACAACACATACCTACACTGCAGTGACCACACCCTTCACAACCACAAAGACCTACACTGCAGTGACCACACCCATACCAACAACACATACCTACACTGCAGTGACCACACCCTTCACAACCACAAAGACCTACACAGCAGTGACCACACCCATACCAACCACACCTACACTGCAGTGACCACACCCCTCACAACCACACAGACCTACACAGCAATGACCACACCCATACCAACCACACAGACATACAATCCAGTGACCACACCCCTTACATTCACACATACCTACACAGCAGTGACCACACCCATACCAACCACACCTACACTGCAGTGACCACACCCTTCACAACCACAAAGACCTACACAGCAGTGACCACACCCATACCAACCACACCTACACTGCAGTGACCACACCCCTCACAACCACAAAGACCTACACAGCAGTGACCACACCCATACCAACAACACATACCTACACTGCAGTGACCACACCCTTCACAACCACAAAGACCTACACAGCAGTGACCACACCCATACCAACCACACCTACACTGCAGTGACCACACCCATACCAACCACACCTACACTGCAGTGACCACACCCCTCACAACCACACAGACCTACACAGCAATGACCACACCCATACCAACCACACAGACATACACTGCAGTGACAACACCCCTCGTAACCACACAGCAGTGACCACACCCATACCAACCACACAGACCTACACAGCAGTGACCACACTCCTCACAACCACACAGCAGTGACTACGCCCCCCACAACCACACATACCTACACTGCAGTGACCACACCCCTTACAGCCACACAGCAGTGACCACACCCCTCACAACCACACATACCTACACTGCAGTGACCACACCCCTTACAACCACAGCAGTGACCACACCCCTTATAACCACACAGACCTACACTGCAGTGACCACACCCATACCAACCACACAGACCTACACTGCAGTGACCACACCCCTCACAAATGCACAGCAGTGACCACACCTCTCACAACCACACAGACCTACACTGCAGTGACCACACCCCTCACAACCACACAGACCTACACTGCAGTGACCACACCCCTCACAAACGCACAGCAGTCACAAACACACAGCAGTGACCACACCCCTCACAACCACACAGACCAAGAAAAAGCCTAAAATGTCTGTGTGTCTACCAGACGCTGAGAAAGATGTCCCACAGTCATTGCAAGGAAAGAAAGAGGAACAGTTAGTTACCTTCAGTCTGGCAAGAAGTTCCTGGTGTTCTCGTTGCAGTTGAATGGCTTCTTCCAGTGTGGAGCCGACATCCATCAGGTCCGGCTCCATCTGGTGCACTCGTACCCGGATCCATTCTGCACTCTGCACACACATCACACAACACACAGTGCAGTCACACTGAACACATTGGTGCACATGGACCTGAAGCCAAGGATACAGCATACATTTACATGTATTTATTCTATTATATTACTGTTGAACACATAAGGTGTCCATGTTTCAAAACCAGGAGGGGCTGAGAGCAGTCTGAAATAAAGGAATATGTCTTATCTATCAAATGTTCATCATGATATGGATGCATTCTGTGTTCATAACATTTGGTATGTATCCTCTGTTGACATCTTTGGAATGCATAACTTTAGTTCATACCAATAAAGAGAAGTAACTCTGTCCATTTACAAGGTACACAACTGCACGTCAATGCTGTTAATGCTACCAATTGAACTAGCATACAGGTAACTGAAAGGTATACATGAACAAACCCAGATACATCCTAAAACAATGAAGTTCCAGGCCTGTCCTTTACCAGTCATTTGACATGTGCACCCAGCAGCTATGACAAAAGAAATTAATGAGCAAATTAGCTTTTGTTCAAGACTGGTGTAAGTAGCATTGACTTGAGCTGAACTGGAAGCTTAAGTAGCATTGACTTGTTGTGTACTTTGAGTACTTCAGGAATGCATGTGTTCATAAGCTTAGAAATGTATCCTGAATTCAAAACCTTTGGATGTATCTTGTGCTCATTCCTTTGAATAGTGTCCTGTGTTGAGGAGGAGGAATTTTGTTTAATGTCCCATCACACATATCGGTTAAATGAAGACATTTTGTTAAAGTGTGTATATATATATATATATATATATATATATATATATATATATATATATATATATATATGAGTATTATCAGTTAGAAGGGGTGGGAGATGTGAATGAATGGAGAGTAGGGGGAAACTGGGCAAATGAGGGTGAAATGAGGGTAAAATCTGAAAAAATATCTAAATACAATTACAGGAAATTACTTAAAGGACTGTGTTGAGTTTATCTTGTGTTCATATCTTTAGCAGATAGTTGTGTTCATTTTCTTGGAGATGTGTCCTGAATTCACATTGATAGGACTGTAGCCTCTGCTCATAACTACTGGAATTATCATGTTCAGAGCCTTTGGAATGTACCGTTAATGTTTTCATAACCTTAAGGTGAGGGGGGTGAATTAGCCTGTACCTCCAGGCCCAGTGAGGGGGTGGTGTGATTTCTTCATGCAACCAACTTGTGAACATTTTTTGTCTGTACCTGTTAATTTTGAATTCAGTATTTGGCTTGTTCTCTTTAACATACACTTGACCACATAAATATTTGCACTGCCTTTTAATCAAGGTTAAACATTTTCCTCTGTTCTGATTAAGCTCTGTCATTGGACTGGTTTCAGGACTGGCAGATTAAAATATCTCCAACCTATTACATTTGATAACTCACAACAGTCAGCACAAGAACTCAGCATGTCAGCATTAAACAGGAAAGCAAAGCAATGATGATGATGCATAATAATAATATTATTATGATGTACATTATTTGGCAGTTATGTGTGGGCTGTGTACATCAGCACTGTGTGTACAATGCCACACTACTGTAGCAGTTCCAGCACTGGAGGTATTTCACAATACTGTGTGTGGGTGGTGTACAGGTGGCACTGTGCCACACCTTGCTGGGAGCAAACACATGTCAGTGAAACAAACAAATAAACAAAAAAAGGAATAGTGAGGGGCCGACTCATCCAGCATCTGTGTAGTATAGTGTGTGTGGATAGTGTAAGGTGTGAGGAGGGACGTGGTTCAGACAGGAGCAGTCCAGACAGTACAGCGGCAGGCACAAGGCAGAGCCAGTGAGCAGACATGGAGGCAGGAGAGGTAAGGTGCGTGGAGATGTGTGTGTGTGCGTGGTACAAGTAACACATTCACCTGGCACAGGCCCAGGTCTGCTACCTTCCCCTGTGTTCTTACAACTCCCCCAGCTAGGAGTTGGATAGCCTTCAGCCACCGACATACACATCCCACACCCTCCATCTATCCCTGCCTCCCTCCCTCCACTGCTGATGCCAGAGCTCTGCTGCTGTTTTGGGATTAACTGTAACTGAGTATAACTCGTTCAACAAGCCAGTCTGCCAGAACACATCCAGAGATATCTACAGAATGGAAGACAAGAAGATTGTCAGAGCAAAGCGTTATCGAATGGCAAGCCAAAGCAGAAGCAAGCTCTTCTGGGAAGTGAGGTATAAGGTGGGATGAAGAGTGCCAAGGAGGGTGACGGGGAGGAGTTTTGGACAGAATACAAAATCACTAATTAAGTGCCGAAGGTTTATGGCTGTCACTATACAAAGGGCTTTCTTAATTAACACTGATGGTGGTATAAACAGCCGATCATCCAGCCAGGTCGACCTCAGCCTCTTACAAGACTTTGCTGCTCTTCAAACTGACAACAAAGAGGACAACAAAGAGGAGGTGGTGGCAGGGTGGGAATGCCCAGCATTCCACAGACCACCACACCAATAACACGGTCACTGATGCACTCAAAATGTGTGACCTGTATAAAATGAATAGTTGGCAGACACACGTGAGCATAAATTATGTAGGCATATCATGTCAGCAATCTTCATCATAACTTATATGACATGTTTACTATCCTCAAGCTAACCGCCACTCAAGCAAAACACTAATTTCCCATCCAGCTGCCTTGCGCAGCCCACACCATCAGGCGGGGCTGTGTTGTTGCTGGTACGAAACCGTTTAACTGTGTGGCATAAATCTCAGTGGACGCGGGATGGACCATGATTCTAAGGGGCACCCTCTTATGGGGCAGAAATCTCTGTTGGTGGACGGAAGACTGAAAATCTCTTTGATCATACCCAGCCTCGTGCCACTGACAGCACAAGCCCCACTCTCCTCCCTCATCTCCCTCTCCTCCCCTCTCAGGACCCCTTACCATCTCCAGATGAGAAGATATATGCGCGCGGTAAGCAAGCACACGCAGAGAGAGAGGGTGGTGGGTGAGGGTGGGGAGCAATAACAAACAATCCTCGCCTTAGCATTCGAAAGCTTTGTGAGAAAACTGGGACATGATGTGTGTGTGTGTGTGTGTGTGTGTGTGTGTGTGTGTGTGCGTGCGTGCGTGCGTGCCTGCATGCGTGCGTGTGTGTATGAGTGTGTCTGCGTGTGTGATGCATTGTCTAGATTACTGGAGTCTGCAGTATCCCACTCTCACAACATAATATATATATATATATACATATATACATATATATATATCCATCCCACTCAACCAGTGACAGGGCGGCTTTTATCCGAACATGAGAAGTATGCAAAACAACTGAACGTAACTGCTAGGCTAAACTTAAAAGCACGAGCATCTGATTTTCAACTCATCACCGTCGGTAAAGTGGACATTATTGTCCCTGGGGTAATTTAGAAGTTAACAAATGTGTGACCTTTTGATATGTGTGTCGAATAAACACAAACACATGCACCATGCACACGCGCTAGCACACACACACACACACACACACACACACACACACACACACATGCTTGTGCTCCCCTATTTCAAGGGTATGAAATGGTGTGACAGGTTGATGCAGGTTACATGAGAGGCCTTCGTGTGCCCTCACTAAGTGAAACGGCTACCACTGGGGAAGTCATCACTGAACAGGCACGGAACACAATCATACAACATGGGGCAATAATTACATCAGCAATGACAGTAGCCTGGTGTGCTGTCACGTTGTAGACACTGGGCAACTAAAGTAACATAACCTAACTAATTATCACATAGCGGTCTGCCCTAATTCTTTACGTCCCTGCTGCTAACAAGCTCGTTCATTTTGCAGTCCTATGTACAAGTTATAATGTACACGCCTCTCCAGCTCCCATAATACAGTATCGCTTTGATGCTGTCTACTCATTTTCTGTAGGAAAGGGAATCTAGCAATACAGTTGATTAAATATGCGTTCCAAACAGATTTTTTTTTTTAATCCAGTCAAAAACAGTTACCCTCTGGGCACCAAACGATCATGATTATATAAACGATCATAATAATCACATATTCACAAGGAAATTTTTTCAGAGGCAGCACTGAGATTTGTCAGGAATGGCACAATGCTGAAAAGCCGACTGCAGGATCTGTTAGGTATACGATGGCGGCAGTGGGTGCAGAACGGAGGATGTGTGAGCATTGATACAGCCCTGTTTCCCCCAAGACGTAACCAAGACTTGATGTAAGAGACTGCAGTCTACAACATCGGCCCACAGGGTGGTGGTATACGTTCGTATTCATTTCTCAAAGTGACTGATATTTACATCCCAGCCACCCCTCCCTCCCTCCCTCCGCAACAGCAAGAAGTGTTGGGGCCCCTGCACTTCCATCTCCCTTCTCTATCCCAAAGGCCAAGACTGCTGCAGAGTGGGTGGGGAGGTGGGTTTCCATGGCAACCCCATGGCAGGTAGACCAGACGCAGCGCCAAGCGCAGATAACATGATGAAGGCACGCCAAATTCGAGAGAGGGAGGGACTGAAGGATGGAGGGAGGGAAAAAGAGATTACACACATATATATATATATATATATATATATATATATATATATATATATATATGTGTGTGTGTGTGTGTGTGTGTGTGTGTGCGTGTGTGTGTGTGTGTGTTGAAGTCATGCACTGTGAAGGTGGTCCACTATCCTCCAAATTCTGGACACAGTTTGTATCCTCATATTCTGTCTGCACTGCTGCAGATGGTACACTGACGAACATAAAAAAAAAACATTATAAAAATAATAAATAAAACTGTGGACTGCGTGAAGTGTGTTCATCGACGTCTGCACCATACAAATGAGCACACAATGCTCATATAATACAGGTGTGCTGTGACCTTTAGAGCCAGCAGGTGAATGCTGAATCCATAATGCCTGTATACACTGACCTTTGCAGTCGCAGGTATACACTGACCTTTACAGAATATAGATATACAATGACTTTGAATATAGATGTACAATGACTTTGAATATAGATGTACAATAACTTCGACACACCGACTGTTATACAATGCGAGTAACATACGCCTTGGCCCATGGTTGTGCACCAACCTCACGCAAATAAGGATGTACACTGTTCTGTACATAAGGCAGATGTTGTTTTTTTCAAACCACTAGTTGTCTATCTATGTACAAATCACTGGTGAATATCAATGCATTCTAATATGTTCAAACCACTGGTGAACATATGTGTTTGTTTTGTTTAAACCAGATCACAACAGAATACAATTTCTTTTAAAAATATATGTATATATGTATATGGGGGGGGGGGGGGGGGGGGGGGGGGGGGGCGGGGGGGGGGGGGGGGCGGGGCGGGGCAAATCATTGCAGGTAAATGGATAGAAAGACAAGCAGGCAAACTGATTTATATATACAGAAAGACTCATAGATAGATAGATAGATAGATAGATAGATAGATAGATAGATAGATAGATGTATAATTACAAAAACGGACTGACTGACAGACATACATGCAGACAGACAGACAAACCGACAAGCAGACAGAAAAAGTGTACCCACAAAGCAAACCGAAACTACATAAAGTGTCCGTCACGTACTAAGTAAAGTGTAGGTCACATACTATGTCAACCAGTACACGAAATGCCTGTTGCTTAAATGTGATGGTAATGACCTGGAAAATGGAACAAAATAAACTCTTTTTTTTTCTTTTTTCATCATCATCATTGCAGGTAAATGGATAGAAAGACAAGTAGGCAAACTGATTTATATATACAGAAAGACTCATAGACAGATAGATAGATAAATAGATGTATAATTACAAACTTTTTTTTTTTAAGGGGAAAGCGGAGAGAGGAAGCAATATACGAAAGAGACCACCCCCCACTCAGCTCCCCGTACCCCCACCCAAAGGAAAAAGAAAAAAAAAGAGAGTCCAACGTCCCAGAAAGCATGCAATGATGTGCAATTATGATTCGCGGACAAAAAAACAAAACAAAAACAAAACAAAAAACATGAAGTGTGGAACACTCCTGCTGTTCTTAGAGAATTTCAGTGATTAAGAGAAGTTATACGATGAATATGTAGCTGGTGGTATGGCAACAGGCAAGGCAGGTATACATGGCAGGTGTGGACCCTCATTAGAAAGGCATGAGCTGTTCCTCTGCCTTTCGCATCATCCCTTTTCCTTCTCCGCCCCCTTCTTTCCTCCCCAAACTTGCTCCTCCCCCCTAACCCCCCTCCAACCCCCGCACATCCCTCTCGCTCGCTCTCTCGGTCTCTCTTCCTTCCTCAGATAAGATAGCTTCAGCCCAAACTTGGCTGGTTGCCAGAACCCAGCACTATTACAACCACCGCCGCTTATTATTTCAGAACTGGGCAAAAGAGAACAGAGTCCTTACTTTGATGTGGTGATCACGATGACTACTAACCACCACAACCCCTAAACAGATACACGAACTTGAGAGAGAGAGAGAGAGAGAGAGAGAGAGAGAGTCAAATACAAGGACGGATGAGGATGGGTCTTGAATGGATACGAAGGTACCAGTTGTACTCCAAAATATCAGACAGAAAAAAAAAACAAAAAAAAACATTGTTGTGTTCTGTCACACAGGCCGACGGACATCGACAATGTTCCTATCGAGCAGAAACAAAGATCGAAGGACATCAGGTTTGTGTCCTATGAGACATGGACAAGTCAGCCACATGTAACGTGCGTTCTATTATACATATCCGGGTTGTGATCTGTAAGACATGTAAGGGCTTGGAATCTATCAGACAGACATTTCTGGGTGATGTTCTTTGAAACAGGTATGGATATGTATGCCATTATCCGGGTTATGTTCCTTAAGACATTTGTGGACATGTATTTATCTGACAAATATAACTGGATTGTTCGATGAGACATGTAAGGACACAAGTTCAATCAGATGGACGTCATAATTATGTGTTCTATCTGGGTTGTGCACAGTAAGCATGGACAAGTATTCTATCGGAAAGACATAAATGGGTTGTAGTCTATGATAAATGAATTATGGACATGAGTTCTATTGGAAAGACTAAGACATAAGAACACTGTTCTATCAGACAGACATACAAGTACCCTGTGAGACATCATATATCAGCTGTGTCGTATGAGCCACTGATAAGTGTTTTAGACGTGTTCTGTGAGACGTATGAATGAGAGAGAGAGAAAGAGAGAGTGGGAAGGGGGGGGGTGAGGGGGAACCACGAATGATTGCACTATATGTGTGATGGTCTGATGGACTATGAATAATTATGTACACAGCTGGTGTCACGTCAGAAGGACCATGAATGATTCCACACTGGTTGTGATGTGATGTTAAGATAGACCATAAATGATTACACAATGGGTGTAATGTTCAAATGGACTATGAATGATTCCATACACAGTGGGTGCAATGTTCAGATGGGCTACGAATGATTACACACACAATGTGTGTGATGTTCAGATGGACTTTGAATGATGATTACACACACAACGGGTGTGATGTTCATATGGACGATGCATGATTACATAATAGGTGTGATGATCAGATGGACAAAGAATGATTACACACACAATGTGTGTCATGTTTAGATGGACTATGAATGATTACACAATGGGTATGATGTTTAGATGGACTATAAATGATTACATACAAATCTGTGTGATATTTAGATGAACTGTTAATGATTTCACACTGGTGTGATGTTCACATGGACTATGAATTGCATATACAATTGGTGTCATGTTCAGATGCACGATGAATGATTAGACAATGGCTGTGATGTTTAGATGGACGATGAATTGTTTAGATCGACTATGAATGATTACGTACACAATGGGTGTGATGTTTAGATGGACGATGGATGATTTCACAATGCCTGTGATGTTTAGATGGACGATGAATGATTACACAATATGCAGGTGATCAGATGGACTATAAATGATTAGGTACACAATGGGTGTGATGTTCAGATGGAATTTGATTTACATACCAAATGGGTGTCATGTTTAGATGAACGATGAATGATTAGACAATGGGTGTGATATCTAGATGGACGATGAATGATTACACAATAGGTGTGGTGCACATGTAAACCATGACTAATTTCACATTGGGTGTGATGTTTAGATGGACTATGAATGATTTCACAATGGGTGTGATGTTCAGATGGACTATGTATGATTTCACAATGGGTGTGATGTTCAGATGGACTATGTATGATTTCACAATGGGTGTGATGTTCAGATGGACTATGAATGATTTCACAATGGGTGTGATGTTCAGATGGACTATGAATGATTTCACAATGGGTGTGATGTTCAGATGGACTATGAATGATTTCACAATGGGTGTGATGTTCAGATGGATGGTGAATGATTTCACAATGGGTGTGATGTTTAGATGGACATTGAATGATTTCACAATGGGTGTGATGTTTAGATGGATGGTGAATGATTACACAATGGATGTGATGTTTAGATGGACTATGAATAATTACATACACAATCAGTGTGGCATTTAGATGAACAGTGAATGGTTTTACAATGGTGTGATGTTCAAATGGACTATGAATATTTACATACACAATGGGTGCGATATCTAAATGATTTGACAATGGGTGTGATGTTTAAATGGACGTTGAATGATTTCACAATGGGAGTGATGTTCAGATAGATGTTGAATGATTTTACAACAGCTGTGATGTTTAGATGGACGTGCATAATTTCACAATGGCTGTGATGTTTAGATGAACGAAGAGCACAATCTGAAGCAGTATCTGAAGCTAAGCGCTTGGCTACACATACACAATGGGAGGGGACCAGATAGAGGATTACAGATGGCCTTTAAATGGACTGTGATTGATCTTGTACACAATGGATGTATTGTTCAGATGATTTGTGAATACATACATTATAATTATGTATTATGTTCAGATGAATTATGAAAGACTTCTCAATAAGTTGATGTTCAGATAGGGTATGCATGATCATACAGTGGGTGTGATGTCAGACGGACTATGAACGATTACAAAATGGGTGTGATATTCAAATAGATCATGAATGATTACATAATGGATAATGGATGATGTTCAGATGGACGGATGATTACACACTGAGTGTGATGTTGAGACAGACAGACAGACAGAGACAGAGATAGACAGTGACTGACTGAATATAAAGACATAGAGAAAGAGACAGATGGAGAGGCACAGATGATGTTCAGATGGACTACGGATGATTACACATTGAGTGTGATGCTGAGACAGACAGACAGACAGACAGAGACAAAGATAGACAGTGACTGACTGAATATAAGGACATAGAGAAAGAGACAGATGGAGAGACATACTTGAAGATATTCACACAGACAGAAAGAGCAATCTTCAGACTAAAAGAAGACAGGCAACCTGCTGGTGGAATATTTGCAGCCAGGTATGCACATCTCATACACTGGGTACAGCCCCCCTCCCCTCTCCCCCCCTTCCTCCTCTCCACACTGATCTGATGGGAAACTCAGAGTGAGTGAAGGGGACGAGTCATTGGGAGAGCAACAGGAGTGCCCTTCATGTCTTCAGTTCACTACAAAAGAACTCTGCAGTGACTGTGGCACAATGCCAGACTGAACGAGGAGAGACAGGCATACAGAAGAGAAAGGTATACAACACGCAGTGACAAGCTACAGTTATTCACCACCTTTTCAACAGATTTCAGAAGCATTGAGAAACAAGGGATGTCAAAAGTTGAATCTAGACACAAGACACCCAGTTTCATCTGGTCAGTGACAGGCATCACCTCTGATGTACCCACAATATGGATGTGGCAATGCAGATGACAACATGGGAAATGGGAGGAGGCATCTAGAAAGGGTGTGGCACCACATGATGAAGAAGCAGGGAGGGGTAAGCACCTCAATGATCATGAAATCAGACTGTCAATGTCATGCACTGGGCACAGCACCCCCCACCCCACCCCACCCCCCAAAAAATGATACCACATTGTCAGACAGGTAGAAATGTATGAAGGGTACTCGCTTTTACCACAGCCTCTATGACCTGACTAATTAATTCTGACAATCAACATCAGCGATGTACAATGATAGGGCAGTACAACTGACTGACAATCACAAAATACAATGATGTACAATAGTCAGGTAGTTAAAACATATGAGAAATTTGCCCCAAAACGGGGCAGATACCAGTGCAGGTACTTGGGTATACAGGTACGGGGTACTCACTCTGAGGACAGCCAGCACCACCTTGGAGCGGCCGGCCTGAACGGCGACTGTGCTGATGGTGGTGGTGGAGGGGGGGAACTCAGTCAGTTCCTTGCTGTCGGTGTATCGGCCCGACATGATGATTTCTGGTCTGTCTGGCGATCCTCACATACACAAGCAGTGGACAATCACATCCACTGCAGTGTCCTGCAGTGTTTACACACAGTCCGGGAGTGCTGAGGGTGAATGGCTTGGAAAGACAGCATGGGGTGATGCGGCATGCATGCAGAGCCCTACAAAATTCACGGCTCTAAACAACTCTTCTAACTGAACTCTCCTTGCCACAGCAGTGGCATATAAACTCCATAGAAACTGCGTTGTTTGGATGCCGTCTACTCCAGGCAGGGGGGGAAGGTTGGATGATCACCATAGGGCCCCAAGTAAAAGATCATTTTCTCTTGCCAAGTTCCAATGTTCGTCGTTGGTGCCTGATGTCCATTTCACTAGGTCACTGAAGTCCTCGTGGATGTCATGTCAAGTAGATCGTTCAAAAAGTGCGGCAGTTGACCATCATGCCCACTACCACCTGGAAAGGGCCAGTCCATGCAGGAAGCCGACTGCAGTTGAGCAGAGAGTGCCAGAGATAGACGGGGCCCTCCCAAATAAGGCCAGGCCTCTCTCTGCCCAGTCAACACAATACCGCCCTTCTCCACTCAGCCTCCTCCCGGCGCACGCTCGCGCAGTCTGCAACCTCTCTCTCTCTTCCTCTCTCTCTCTGTCTCTCTCTCATTTATCTATCTGTCTGTCTATCTCTCTCCCCTTGACTACTTTCTTAGATCTGGCAAGCAGTGTGTTTTGTCAGTGAATGTCAAAAGGGCAGACTTGGGGAAGGGGATAGGGATGTTCGCCGACACTGAATACACGTAATCAAACCAATTACTTGCGTGTTTGAATACAGCATGACAATCGTCCGCTAAACAATTTCTGTCTGAATCACAAGATATCCACTGTCACCTGTACATTTTTCATACGTTTATTACCATATTCATCACAGCAAACCGACACTGTGCATTAATTTACAACACTAATATTATAGTAAAAAGAAGGCAAGAAACGACATCAGTAGTCCGTTGAGAGGCAACAAGGTGCCCGTTCTGGATGGATGTGACCTGCAGGTCCAACAGCATCAGCGATCTGCCAGCCGACTGGAGTCATGCTACCTGAGATCACCACCTGGCTTCGCAGACCGTTGCATCACCTGTGTCACGGGATGAGAGCGATTCCCTGTTTTGTTCGTTTCAGTTGTTTGCTTGCTTGTTGTTTGATTGTTTATTTTTTCTATGTGTGAGTAGTAATGCCAGACATGTTAGGACTAAAGTGAGAATGAGTTTTGACACCACTGACACTGCACTCCACTCCTCAAATTCATGGCTGACAGCAGTGGGGATGGCATCACTTGCCTCACAATGTGTCACGTGATTATGAGCCCTGCACGTGCCAAGCTGTCAGCACGCCCTAACATCAGCAACTGAGGGTTACATCGAGCAAAACCGCGGTATTATCGTCCGTTCCAACACTGTTCACTCCAAAAGCAGGAGTCCCAACACCTGGCTGTGACAATGTGGCCAGGTAGAAGGAACAAGTCTCCACACCACCACCTTTCCTTCGAGTCACCCAGTCCTCACTGTCTCTATACCTTTTAAAGTTCCAAACATTCCGCAATACCTATCCTCAATCGTTACAGTTCCTCACTTTCTTTCCCGATATCTAACAATCCGCAAAAAATGTCCTCACTGTCTCTTCCAGTACCTAACAATCCATGACACTTCGAGTGTCTTCATTGTCTCTTCCACGGTTCCTAACGATCCACAACACCCGTCTACAACACCTGTCCTCATTGCTTCCAGTACCTAACAGCCCACAACACCTGTTCTCATTGCTTCCCGTACCTAAC
>NC_134876.1:67821717-67841717 GCF_041734735.1 Babylonia areolata
AACACCTGTCTACAACTTGAGACAGTCCAATTCTGTCTTTTGACGGACTAAGTCATGTAATTATGTAAATAACACACTGTATACAGTGCCGCTTGTCCTAATAGTTTACAGAAACACAAACATGGTTTGTAGCAGTGAAACCAGATTCCAAAATGAAATTCATTTAGCCTTCTGCATATTATGTAATTACAGTGCAGCCTGTACTCAATGACTCTACATGCCAGTGTTCTAAAGTCCAGACTGCCATGAACAGTGTGAATGATTCAGCGCTAGACAGATATATTCATAACTTTCTGTTTTGTACCATAACTATTCAATGCTATCTTCACCATAACGAAATTACAAGGATGGAAACATTTCAATTTTTAAATATTTTCCGATACAAACTAACATATAATATAACTATAGACTTGAGTGCAACAATGGATTCTGTGTCAAAAATTGTCTTTCATGCTGTGGTCCATCACTGAAGAAACTCATCATGATTTATTTGTAAAACAGAAAGAACTGTCAACAATGGTCAACAGAAATTGTTAAAGTATGTTTGCTTTAGTTAATTTCGGCATGGCAGAGCTAAAAGAGCTGTACTGCGCTAATGGTTACAATGGACAAAACATGGTCATGTCTGCTACTTGGCCTGGACTGTATGAAAATCAGGAATAATTACTTCAATTATTGGAAGAAACCTCAATCAAAATAGAGATAGGAGGGGAAAAAAATGGGGAAGAATATAGATATATGGAATTCTGTACTGCCAACATGATTATGTTTTTGTTCAGTCAGTCACTTACAGCTGTGTTTAAGACAATCATAAAACTGTTGCGTTTATTTTCTATCATGTGTATAGTCCGTTTCAGTTTCAGTTTCAGTAGCTCAAGGAGGTGTCACTGCGTTCGGACAAATCCATATACGCTACACCACATCTGCCAAGCAGATGCCTGACCAGCAGCATAATCCCCCCTTATCACTACCAGGGTTACTCAGCAATACTGTCTGTGATTGTCTTCTCCTTGTCCCTCTAACTCAATCTAAAATCATCATCATAGGTGAACTGACTATAAATAAATAAACGAACTTGTCCCTCTAAGTCTTTGAACAATTAAAAAAAAAAAAAAAAGAAGTTTAAATCATGATACACCAATTCTGTGGCATTTTCACTCTTGGTGCTGTCCTTTCACTGAAGTTCTGGGTACTTGTTTCTGAAGTGACAGATGTATTAAAAAGCTAGTGCTGTCACTGGGAATAAACACTGAAATACTACTGTGCGTTGTTGCATTGCTGATAATTATCAGCATCATTTTGTTCTTATTATTCAGTAGAAAACTGAGCTGTCTGTGTGTGGAGAAAACACACACATGTGTTAGAATTAGACTAATTACCTGCTGACAACATTGACTGCATGCGTTCCAAATCGACAAAAAACAATTCACTTTTGTCCTCACTGATTCCAAGACTGAAATAGCAAAGATAGCTTTTGGAAATGAAGCACAGTTAAGTCATTGTTTCTATGCCGATTTCACTCTGTGTTCTTTTATCTATTCAGCGCAGACAGATGGAATAGGGTGAGAGAGAGAGAACGAGAGAGAGAGAGAGAAAGAGAATGGAATGTTTTGTTTATACAGCATTGTGAGATAATGAGAGAGAGAGAGAGAGAGAGAGAGAGAGAGTTCTCTTAATTCTAAACGATGCCAGCAGCCAGTGTCAAACTGCCCTGCTGAAATGGAATGGTTTCAGGAAAAGTCATTTTCCAGTGTGTGTGTGTGTGTGTGTGTGTGTGCGTGTGTGCATGTGTGTGTGTTTGAACTGCAAAATAGTTACATTTGGGTGTGGCATAACAGTTTGGAAAATATTAACAGATGTTCACTAAGAAAATTTGAAACTAATCCTGGAAAAGAGAGGCACATTTTAATCTTCCAAATAGTTGCATCTTGTCATTAATAATAATATAGTTCATGTGCAGCAGTCACAAATGTTATAAATTATGTATGTGTAACTGTGATATGTATGGAACTGAGAATTTTTATTTTATCATGGAATGCCTCAAATTTGCAGGTCTTCAAATTCATTTCATTCCAAAAAACTATTTGATTCCAAAATCAGTGATGTTACTTCATATCCTCCATGCCCCAACAAGGGTCAAAGGCATAAGTATTCTTGGTGTGTGTGTGTGTGTGTGTGTGTGTGCGTGTGTGTGTGTGTCCGTGTGTGTGTGTGTGCATGTGTGTGCAGAAAACAATGTATCTATTCAGAGGGTGGCTACACAGAAGAAAGAACAGATTAATCTTTTTTAAGATTTTTAAATACATCTTTCAGTCATCAACACATTCATTCACAAATGGAGTGACCCGTCTGTCTTGTCATGACTTATTTGTCTGCTGAGTGACTCATTTGTCTACCACATTGTTCCACCATTTAACGGCATGATCCACTTGTCTTTTCATTTTTTAATGATCCATTTGTCTGATGGAGTGATTTGTTTTGTCTTATGTGGCGAGCCATTTGTCTGCAGTAATCCATTTGTATGATGGAGTGAGTTGTTTTGTCTAATGTGTTGACCAGTTTGTCTGGAGTAATCCATTTGTCTGATGGAATGAGTTGTTTTGTCCAATGTGATGACACATTTGCCTGGAGAAATCCACTAGTCTGATAATAGCGACAAATTTCTCTGATGCAATGACCCATTTGTCTGAGGAAGCAATCTATTCATTCGATGAGCAACACAATGTCTGATAATCTATTTGCCTGATGAAATTATCTATTTGCCTGAGGAAGTAATCTATTCATTCGATGAGCAACACAATGTCTGATAATCTATTTGCCTGATGAAATTACCTATTTGCCTGAGGAAGTCACCCATTATTTCTCAGGAAATATCCCATTTTCCAATAAAGTCTCATATTTGTTTGATATAGAGGGCAATTTGTTTGATGGAGTGACCCGACCCATTTGTCTGATAGAATGTCCTATTTGTTTGGAGTGGCTCATTTATCTGATGGAGTTTTCCATTCATTGAGTGACCCATTTTTTCGGACCCATTTGTCTGATGAGGACCTATTTGTCTGACACAGTGGACCCTTTGTTAGATGGGTGACTCATTTGCTTGACAGAGTGACACTTCTGTCTGATGAAGACCTATTTGTCTGACACAGTGGACCCTTTGTTAGATGGGTGACTCATTTGCTTGACAGAGTGACACTTCTGTCTGATGAAGACCTATTTGTCTGACACAGTGGACCCTTTGTTAGATGGGTGACTCATTTGCTTGAGTGACACTTCTGTCTGATGAAGACCTATTTGTCTGATACAGTGGACCCTTTGTTAGATGGGAGACTCATTTGCTTGACAGAGTGACACTTCTGTCTGATGAAGACCTATTTGTCTGATACAGTGGACCCTTTGTTAGATGGGAGACTCGTTTGCTTGACAGAGTGACAATTTTGTCTGATGGAGTGACCAGTTTGTCTGAGGAAGCAGCCTAGAAAAAGTAATGATCCCATTGTGTAACAAGTGTCCCATTTGAGTCCAGATCAATGTCAAGTCTAAATGAGCTGGTGATATGACTGATGAGCAACCCATATGTGTAAACTGACCCAACTACTTTGCAGAATTACCAATAGGACTGTGACAAAATTGTTCCAACAGGATGACTAAATAGAACGTGACCCATTTGTCTTCCAGAGTGACCCGACTGAATACAATCCATTTATTTCAAAGAGTGACCCTATGGAATGTATACATGTGTCTAGCAGGATGACTGAAAGGAATGTGACCAATCTGCCATGCCAGATGACCCAATGGACCCTTTGTCTTACAGGATGACCCAAAGGACCAAAGGAAAATGACCATCTGTCTTTCAGGATGACCCAGTGGACTGATGGCATATTACCCATTTGTCTTACAGTATGAGCAGATTACTCAGTGGAAGATAACTTTTAGTCTTACATGATGGTAATGTGGTTCAATAAGGTCATTAATTATTCTAACAGAATCAGATCAAGTGTTGAACAGAATGGAGTTAGATCAACACACATTTGCCCCTTACCTGTTGTAGCTGTTGCATTAGATCATCATCAGAAGCAGCAAAATTATTGCCATTAGCAGCAGTTGGTGGAGGTGGAGGTGGAGGTGCAGACTCTGCCCCCACAAACTGGTTCTCATAGACCGGCCCTGTATCAAGGGGCACAGCACGGGACAGGCTGGCTGTTTGTGGGGCGGATGCCTGGGACAGCACTGCTGTTCCTTTCTCCATCACACTGTTCTCTTGGGGAGAGAGGGGTGGTGATGCTGCACTGCTTCCGTCCTGTGAACCACCACCACCACCTTCTGCTTCACCTGACACTAACCCCTGACCTCTACGCACTGGACGTTCAATGTTTTCATCTTGGTTCAGGGAGCGTGAACTGCCTGCCCTGCGTCTGGAGAAGCCGAGAGGGTCACTTCTGCGGCGACGTTCCTCGGCTTCAGCGGATCTCTTGCCTTTGGTGCGAGGCACCTTGCTCCTCTCCGACGGCTGTCGTCGGGGAAAGATGGGCTGTGAGGGAGGCTGGTAGTTGGGGTCAGACAGGGCTTTGTGCAGCTCCTCCCAGTAATGCTCTGCTTCTGCCATCTTTCTGTCTAGTTTCCGCAGGCGGCCCTTGATTGTTTCTGATGCTCCTTCTTCATCAATGCTCATTCGTTTCTCGTTTCTGTCACAAAACCATGAACATCTGGTTACAATGATATCATGAAACTGTCATCCGCTTCACGGCATATACTGTGAGTTGAACTATGGTTGTTGTAGCCAGCTGAGCGCTTAGCTACATATATACACATACATATATATATATATATATATATATATATATATATATATATATATATATATATATGATAAGACAGATGCAATTATTTCAGGTAGTAGAATATGACATGCCTCAATAGGCAGACTGTTAAGGAGTCTGCCTAGACTATGTGATTTAGTCCACTGATATACAATGTCCCTGGACAGACAGTCTGTTCTGAAATGAAAAAGAAAACAAAGTACTGCAATGAACTCCAACACCAGAAGTAAACACTGGCAGGTTTTGTCAGAGGCCTGCCCATGTCTAAGCAAGACAACCCTTACTTAAAACCTGCACCATCTCCTGACAACAGTTCTTCCCCCTTTTCAACAACAAGCATCTGACAAGTGCTCATTTCAAAGGAATGAGTCAATAGTTTTGATGCACAAGATAAAGAAAGCAAAAAGAAGGAAAACGGTAAGAGCGACACTTTTTCATCAGTGACAGAACGGTGTATCTGGACAGTGGATGGGTGGTCATTTCCTCCCTCAGTCAGCACTGCCGGCCCTGTGTCATTGTCACTGCTCCAATCACAGTGTCAGTCAATTCTGCTATCTCACTGACAGAGAAACAACTCCAGGTAGAAATACTTCATCACAGACGAGAAATGGATGTGAGGGCTCATACTGATTCCAAGCTACAGGGCACAGACAAAGGCGACCAGGCTGTCAGCCTGGCTTCAGTCAGTGTGCTGTTTTCCATGCCAGTCTGAGCAAGCTGCACTGACTGGCACACCACCATGAAATCCTTGTGCTCTCACTGTCCATTCACAGCAGTCTGCAGGCAAACATGGCTGAATAATGAACATACAGTTCCATACAAAAGAAGGCACAGCCAAGCTGTACAGCCTGACCCAAGCTGAAAGCCCCCAGTTTGGGTTGACTTGACATTGGCCAAAAGACTGAAGGGAGGCAAGCAATAAAACGACTGCCTTAACACTCAGGATTAAAGTTCCTGGTGAATAACGTGGTCTTTCCACCATATACTTCACATGGCCAGTGTCTGTGTTTGCTAAAAGAAATCAACAACTGAACAAACCATCACCTACAGGGACCTATTTCCACAGTTAGTGGCATTCTATTTTTGTGTATAGTCAACTGTTCAATGTTGCAGAAGTTGAAGACCCACTTGTTAAGAATGGAAGCTGCTCTGCTTGAGTTTGTATTTTGTCCCACTGCTGAGCATTAAAAAAACAAAACAATGTGTCCATCTGTTCTAGTTCTGGGGAACAGCCTTCTATGTGTTCACACTTTTACCATCACTACTTGAAGATACAAACAGATGATACTGAAACTGACCCAAAAAGCAATCATACAACAGGCTAATAATTCCTAAACAATAAATCACGTAAGACTAGACTGAAGCTCATATTAAGGCAATGAATAACTGAATGAACTGAAGCTACATTAAGTCCATGGATGATTAATAGTTTGATTTATAACGAGGAAGTAAACACCTAAAAAAAAATTTTTTTCAATAAAAACAGAAGCCGTAGTAAGGCTGCAGACAACTGAACTGACTGAAGCTAAATGACCACTGTGGACAACTGACCCATGGTAGGTAAGAACAGGGAGAGCCAAGCGTTCCAGCAGAGCTCGTCCCATCTGACAGGTGTCCTGGAACTCCTTGTGCAGGTGGTCGCGGGGCAAACTGTAGTTCCTTGCCGTCTGCTGCATTGGCATTTCTCCAGCCAGTGCCTTTGCCACCACCCCAACCAGTTTGTCTATTCCATCCAAAACCTGCCCACATGCACGTGTGCGCAGGTACAAACACACATGTACATGCACACACACAAATGCACACACACGTACACACAAACATGCATGCACATACACATGAACACATGTGTGAATGCACATGCAAACTTATGTTTGTATAAAAAAAATCACATGCCAAAACAGTCACTATGTAGACATGCAGACATGCACACATACATATGTACATGCACACCTTCAGAATTTAAGCACACAGAAAAACTTTTAAGCGGACAGTTTGTTTCCAGTCTGTCAAATGACAGTCCAAGTGTATTGTCAAGAATAAGCACAGACAAGTACATAGAGCATGTGTATATGCATATGTTAAGTCTGTTCTGTGCAAATTGTGAATGTAGAATGCATCCACACTGAATGCAGTTTGCATGTGAGTGTTCAGCTGATTGGTTGGTAAGTGAGTGTAGATGGTGCATAACAAGTGGGCCAGTCAGTGTGAAGAATATTGAGAGCAAGACTCTACTCTCTCTATTGACTCTGCCTGGAAAGTTTGTGTGATTAATTTGAATCACAAGAACTGTGAAGAACACTGAATGCCTGGATGTTTCTGGACAGACAGGACAGACCAAACAAACTCACTTCTACACTGATGATGGATATTACCTTGTCTATCCCCCTTATGATGTGGTCCTGTCTGTTAACATAATTTATTTGTGTATGTCTTTTTTTTCCACAGTATCCCACTTGGGAATAAAAGTGTGGTCTAATCACCTGCTTGTTATACCTGGAACTGAATTTATGTGGGTGTATATGCATATATTTTTATTTCAAACTACAAACACATTTATTTACAGACAGGTACACAGTGCCTACCTTGTCAGAGGCTGTCAAGAACAAGGAGCACACTGTCAGACGATTGGCACGCTCACTGACGCCTTGTGAAAACCGTTTCCAGGCTTCTTCCAGACGTCGTGACTGGTTGTGGTTTGGTTCCATGGGATAGCGCAGGGACCGCCGCAACACCATGGCTGCTTGCAGTAACTGCTTCCCATACTCATAGGTTCCCTGTATAGAGCACCATCATTTGCTGTGGGTACTGTTCAAAGCACTCCTGCCTTCATAATGTTTTACACTAAAAAAACAACAACAACATATTTATATATGAATAAACAATACTTTGTACACACAAAGATATCTTTTGTGAAAATTCAATGCAGTATGACAGTCACCTTGTCCTAAACATGCACAGCCTCTTAATATGATGTTCTACAGCAGATTTTCTCCACACAAGGCATGCTCTGTTCCTGTGATAATGATTTAGAACATAATCGTTTGTTCAAATGTAAACATTATGTCATACAAACTACTTTTCAATAATCTGACCACAAGGGAATCCACTCACACTGACTGAAGCCTCAAATATATATGTAAGGGGAACAATAATCTATTGTGTATAGAGGGGAAACTACTCATAATGGCTGTAACCTAAAATGTGCACTGAAAGGAGCCTAACCACACTGGCAATTGACCTAAAATGTGAACAGAATGGAGTATCACAATGGTGGTGATCTAAAATGTGTATACAAGAGAGCTTGCTCATACTGTTGGTGACCTAAATTGTGTACAGAAAGGAACCTACTCACACAAGTGGTAACCTAAAATGTAAACAGAATGGAGCCTACACACACTGGCTGTCACCTAAAATGCATATACAAGGGAACCTACTCACACCAGCGATGACTTTAATGTGTACACATGGGAGCCTACTCACACTGGCAGTGGCCTCAAATTTGCGGTTGTCTTCTTGCAGTGCGTCAGCCTCCTGTGCTGTGTTGCCCATGTTGTGGTGTGTACGCACCATCACCTCACACAGCTCCTCAATCCAGTCGATGGCCTGTACACACATCACACACTTCATTAGTACACATATCATCTCATGGCAAGTCAGGTACCGTGTTGCTCAAACTGTGGTGTGTTTGTATCACACCCATGGCCTGTGCAACACACACACACACACACTTGCCAACTCATTATAACACATTATCTCATGATGCCAGGTGCTGTGTTGCTCAAGTTGTGATGGACACACACACACACAAACACACACATACACAAAAAAATGTGCTGCATCATTGTTACATAACAACTCCATCATATCTATCTGCTGGCATAAAGTTACAGCAGTATCAGATCATTCTTATCTACCATCTCATTATCTGAAACCCATGTCTTCCTACCAATGTTGTGCATAAATGCCCTGTGCACGGACATGCAAACTTACATATAAACAAAAGTGGTTATTTTTGTTTTGTTTTCAATGATGTTACTTTTGGATATCATCTGGAGTAAAAAGTGCAATCAACAAAGAGCATGGGCCAGAAATTGACAAAGACTGACATTAATCAGTCCAGAAACTGTCACAACACTGCTGGCTCCTGGGACTGCTGTCAACAGTAACATGATAACAGTTTCAGTTACAGTTTCTCAATGAGACATCCCTGCATTCAGACATACCTATATATGCAACACTACATTTGCTAGGCAAATGCCTGACCAGCAGCATAAAAACACACTTCAGCATTGAGTTCATACATATAAATTTGTGTACAGGCCTGGAGTGTATCCATATATAATTCTGTACCTATCAGAGCAGATTTCTTCTACAGAATTTTGCCAGAGGATAACCCTCTTGGTGTCATGGGTTTTTTCAGTGTGCCAAGTGTGTGCTGCACACGGGACCTCAGTTTACCATCTCATCCAAATAACTACCATAAAAATCAGGCTATTGAGTGCACTGTAATATAAGCCACATTCCCCAAAACGTTTTTTAATTAGGAACTTATTTACATATAAACATTAGGTTTATAAGCTGCAAATATTGCACCAACATCTAATAATAGATTCATTCACTCCAAATTCATGAAATGGAGACTGACGGCAATATATAATTTGACCTGAACATGTTATCAGGAAAACCCACAGCATCAGGAAAATCCACAAACAAGCCACATCATAATTTTAACTGCAGGGGTCATAGATGAGGGGAAAAGTTACGGCTAATATTCCAGATTTTACGGTAGATGCTCACTTTGATTCTCCATTTAAACATGGGAGAAAGGGCAAGACCTGGAACTGGACCCAGTCCCTCACGGACACTGTATTGGTATATAAGCCTCTTAACCATTCTGCCACCTTCCTCCCCATGACAACAGCAGGCATGTGAGTCTCATCCGTCTGCTCACAGTCCCAACACAATCACTCACCTGGTCACAGTCACGCTCACAGGTGCGTAGCTGCAAAAGCTGTTGGAGTTTGAGCCTGCGGACGTCAGCCAGCTCATCACAGCGCATCTTGCGTTCCTGCAGCTCTTCCAGCATCCGCTTGATGCGCTGGATGTGGGGGCCGTAGTCAGGAGTGATGTCTTTGCCAAATGCGTTCTTGATGGGGCGCGACATCTCCTCCAACAGGCTCTGACCATCACTGTTTGTCTGCTCTGACACTGTTTCTGCATGGTAAAATACACACAGGTTTCCTCTGTATACATCCAACAAAATATACACTCGCACACACACATATAAACATACACATATGCACATAATTTATGTATAAGATCCAAGAGGAAGATTACAAACAAAAAAACAAAATAAACATGAAAAACATCTAACAACTGAACTGCATTAACAAAACTCATGTAGTGAATACAACACAGAGTTCGAAAAATCCATACACATGTTCAAAGCATACCTATGCAATCTATAAAATTGCTTAGGAGTGTTTCAAAGAATAAACTCATTACTTAAGTTTAAAATTTTGAATCTTTCTAACAGATATTTGTCATCTTTATATAAATTTTGAAATGGAAAGCAAAAGTGGGGTTTTTTTTTCAAATTAGAAGACATCAGTCTACAAAAATTATGACTTAGGACAAAGAAAGGGTTGGGGAATCAATTCATGTTGCAAATTTATCATGAGGACATTTCATGTTGAAATGAAATTCATCTCATATTACTAACAAATTACATTTTGGGAACAATCTTTCATTACCTGGTATATTATGATAACATCCAATTTCAATTGATAGTTTGTGATTGTTACAACAAAATTCAATAAGTGCATGAACATAAACATCTGGAAAACAAGATACATATTTTTCTGATGCAAGATCAGTTTTCATAATACAAGCATCTACAACATGCATCAAGTTCATTTCTCCATAATTCTCAGCTACAAGGTACCACTTTTTTCATACTCTAACCAGATCACTTTATAATGAAAACATGCCCCAGACCAGCCTCTGTGACAAAATGATTAGTGTCACAGACTAATGACTGCAAGGATGCAGGTTCAAGCCCTGTCAGACAAGCTACATATAAAAATCATGACACAAACAACACAGTAGTAAGGTTTTGCAATTCCATTCTTCAAAACAGACCAATTTAAGAACTCATTCACAAAATTCAACAGCAGAATGAATTCAGCTGGGGGAAGGAGTTGTGAGTGCAGGGACTACTACAGCATAAATGCATCCATAAAAAATTCCCTGCCAGCTGCTTTTTTCCATCATTAACAGTACAGCTTAACATGCACTCTCCCAGGTCCATTGCGACAATGGCCACATCACATAGTTCAGTCATCTGCTTTACAGATATGTCTTTTGGAGTGTTCCCAAAACATCCTGACCAACACTGCAGGTGTCCTGTATCTCTCAGGCCTGGTATATGCCAGAATATGCAATGAAAGGAATCATAGACTATGCCTTGTCATGTATCCCAAACCTAAATGGACCTCCATAGCAACATCCCCATCATCCCCATCAATATGTGCCCTTAGGAGAGCTGCATGGATTCATCAAAACTGTGCTGTCCTTGTGCACATGACTAAGATCAGGGTCTGATGACACACCACCACAACTAAATACATAATTGCCCTTCATGAAAGTCAATCCACACACAGGCCACAGCTTGTTTTGTGATCAATGTACCATAGCATGTTCTGTCACGCATACATCACTTGTAAACACAGAGCTGCCTTTGAGACAGAAAGAATGATTCAGCTAGCCACTCAGAAATAGAGGAAAATATCAACAGCTCTCTGCTTGCCTAAAAGAATCCACAGCCTTTCATGACCTGAGAGGCACGGCCAACTCTTAGGAATCAGAAACTATCTCCTACATCTAAAAGCCCCTTGTGAAGTTACATATGGATGAAATAGATTGTATTCTGAAATGAGTTTGTACGCTCCATAATCCAAAATGCATTGCAGCACGAAAGGACAGTTCTGTGGACATGATGAAGGACAACTCACCACAGGCATCACTCTTCTCCTGCAGAATTTGTAGAGCCTCCTCCACTTCCTCCACCGTGTTGGCCACGACATCACTACAGACCAGCTCCAGCAAGTCATCCAGTCGATTCCCAAACTGTTACCAATACAGAACACACCATGTCATCATATCACATTATGGAACACCATCCTATCTGATCAATGAATAGAGTCCTGAATTTTTTTTTTTTTTTAAGTATGTAAATAAACACTTTTTTTAAGCACTGATCACTGGAGTCCTGAATAAAAATCATGTGATTAATTTAAATACATTTTTTCTAAGCACTGATCATCAGAGTTCAGATATACCTGTAAGTCAGCAACATTCACTCCTACCTGACAGCCTGAGGGAAAGTCTTTAAAACATAGCACTAGATATATACACAGATTTTAGCTATAAACAACACTCATCACTCTTCACACAACTGGGTGCTAGTCACAACTGGGCACTAGACACTGATTTCAGCTATACTCCACAGTCATCGCCATTCAAGCAACTGGGCACCAGACACTGATATCAGCTATACTCCACAAATGGGCACCAGACACTGAGTTCAGCTACACTCTACAGTCATGCTTCTTCACACAATTGGGCACCAGACACTGAGTTCAGCTATACTCTACAGTCATGCTTCTTCACACAATTGGGCACCAGACACTGAGTTCAGCTATACTCTACAGTCATCCTTCTTCACACAAATGGGCACCAGACGCTGAGTTCAGCTACACTCTACAGTCATCCTTCTTCACACAATTGGGCACCAGACACTGATATCAGCTATACTCTACAGTCATCCTTCTTCACACAATTGGGCACCAGACACTGAGTTCAGCTACACTCTACAGTCATGCTTCTTCACACAATTGGGCACCAGACACTGAGTTCAGCTACACTCTACAGTCATGCTTCTTCACACAATTGGGCACCAGACACTGAGTTAAGCTATACTCTACAGCCATCCTTCTTCACACAATTGGACACTAGACACAGACTTCAGCTCTACTCTGCAGTCTTCACTTTTCATACACCACTTCATTTTGCCAGAGCTCCCCTCTATGAACTCACATCTTCAGCCAGGCGATGAAAGCGAACAGAGGTGATGAGAAGAGTGCGTCGACGTTCCAGACGGTTGGCAAAACTGCGGCAGACTGTGTCCATGTAATCCCTTTCTGCCTTGATGTCAGCACTTATGTTGCTGCGTTCTGACAACATCTCATCTGCTGTGTGACGCAGCTCAGCATACTGTCCATATGTGTCCTGAGCCACAGAATCATGTTGTTTGTGGTCAACACATTTCATTGCAGTGTCTGGTAGTGTTGTATGGAACACAATCATCATTGGATATTTATTCATTTAGGTGTAACTTCTCAGCATGCTTTGGTATATGTCCACACAGTTCAGCACATCAGAAAACATTTAGTACAGATCTGATCATCTAACATGTGATCCCTGTCATTACCTCAGTAGCAAGTTTACTAGTCTAATGGGATGCACATCCTATCTTTATGACAATAACCACAGTATTAATTCGCAAGAGACCTGTTATTTTCTTTAAAATCCTGGACAGAACTATTGCCATGAATGAACCATAAGAGATTTGTCATCTTGAGAAGAAATGTCACTTGTTATTGAACATTTTGTTGCTCACTTTTCCATTAAATTATACTGCACTGTTGTCAATACAGTTTCCATTTATCACATCATTCAAAAAGAATGAACTGAGGAGTGAACTCACAGTGCACTTGATCTCCAGTTCTTCATGTCGGCGACGCAACTCCTCTGCTGACTCGTATGAGTCACCTATGTCTGTGTGGGAGGACATCAACTTTTCTCCTGGCCCAAGGACCCAGTCCACAACCTGCAAACAGCATGACAAATTACATGTAGGATGTCAGTCTTCATCTGTGACACAGCAGCAAATCCCTGTAGACATTTGTTGTCACCTGTGACACAACAGCTTATCAGGATGACAACAGTCCCTTTAGAAGTAACCACTGCTTCAGAATAATAATTGTTGTTATAAAGGTAACCACCGCTTCAGAATGATAATTGTTTTGGAGATAACTACCCACTTCAGAATAATAATTGTTGTTTTAGAGGTAACCACCCACTTCAGGATAATAACTGTTGTTTTAGAGGTAACCAACCACTTCAGAATAATAGCTGTTTTAGAGGCAAGCAAACAATCAGTATCAAACACAATGTGTGTGCCCACTCACAGTCTTGACATTGCGCTTCCAGTCGTTGAAGTGGAAGGCCAGGTTGAGCGTTTTGTCACGCATGTCCAGAGCATCATGCAAGGTGTCCACCCGCTGCTCCAGGTACTGAATGACACGCTTCACTGTTTTCTGTGACTCCAGCGTGTCCAGTGTTGGCATCGGTTCCTCCTCCCCGCCACGCCCCCCGCCCCTCCCCAGCACCGACTGCTGAAGCTGGCTGAGGACCTCATGGCCTGCACACAGGATGCAGCATCATGATAACAACGATGCAACAATATTCAACTGTGACATGCCAGGCTATATTTATCCAGAGATGCCAACCCCTGTCAAGTGTTTGTAGGAACAATCGGGAAATTTGGCAGGAACATTTTCAATTTGGTAGGAACACTTGGACTCCAAGTCACATCAGCAAACGTATGTTTTATTTACAAGGCATACAAACACTCCATAGCTTAAACCACTGGGCACAGACGCTGTTTGACCAAGACGCAACTTGATTTTGCCACGATTTCTCTTGTTCAGGCAAACAATTAAGCTGATTGGACCATTCAATGCTGTTTCAATGTAAACATGCATGCGATTAGCTGAGCATCATCACGTGAGACCAAGGTTAGTAGTGACTGCCCTGGCCTCGTGATCGACAGGTCTAGAGCATCTGGGTAATGTTACAACAGGACAGTATGTGACCATGCTACATAGTGAAAAATGAATTTGTCAGAACAATTTTGACCTTGGTGTAATGTCGGAACAAACTGCGATTGAGCGTAACAAAATATGGCAAAATTGTAACAGTTGGCATCTCTGTTTATCTCATAATACTGAAAGCTTACATAAAAATAAATCACTGGAAGTCATACATTGCACAACATCCAACAATATATCAAGGGTAATCAATAGAAACTTTAAAGTAGTTGAAAGGGACTATCAAAAGACCATCACCCCAGAATCTAATACATTGAAGTTTTGTACTTTTACATGGCTACAAAGGGGAGTAAGGAGTATTGTGACAGTGACATTGACAGTATGATTTGTGATGACTGTGACTTTGGCATATGACCCACATGGTAACAATGACCTTGTGTATGATGACAGTAACGGTGATGTTTGAGGTGTGTGGTGACCCTGACCTTGGCGTATGATGAGGGTGGGTCCAGTCATGACAGAGTTCTGGAAGTGGCGGTGCTGTCGCAGGGCCTCGATGGGGCTGGTCTGGGGGTCAAGGCCATGCTGGTAGGTCTGCTGGATGTGCTGCTCTTCCGTGTCCAGGTGTTGCACCATGGACTGCGCCTCCTTCAGAAACCGCTCCACACCCTGACACACACACCATCCTCAGTCCTTGCTGACACAATTCCACACCCTGACACACACACACCATCCTCAGTCCTTGCTGACATAATTCCACACCCTGACACACACACAATCCTCAGTCCTTGCTGACACAATTCCACACCCTGACACATACACCATCCTCAGTCCTTGCTGACACAATTCCACACCCTGACACACACACAATCCTCAGTCCTTGCTGACACAATTCCACACCCTGACACACACACACCATCCTCAGTCCTTGCTGACATAATTCCACACCCTGACACACACCATCCTCAGTCCTTGCTGACATAATTCCACACCCTGACACAACCATCCCCAGTCCTTGCTGACACAATTCCACACTCAGACACACACCATCCTCAGTCCTTGCTGACACAATTCCACACCCTTACACAACCATCCTCAGTCCTTGCTGACACAATTCCACACCCTTACACAACCATCCCCAGTCCTTGCTGACAGAATTCCACACTCAGACACACACACAATCATCAGTCCTTGCTGACACAATTCCACACCTCTGACAACACACCATCCTCAGTCTGCTGATATTCACACTCTGCACACAACAATCATCAGTCCTTGTGGCACAATTCCACATCAGACAAACCATCTCAGTCTTGCTGCACAATTCCACACTCAGACACAACACACCATCATCATTCTTGTGACACAATTCACACTCTGACACAAACACACCATCCTCAGTCTTGCTGACATAATTCCACCTGAACAACTTATCAGTCTTGCTGAACAAACAATTCCATCTGACAACACATAATCCTCAGTCCTTGCTGACACAATTCCACACCCTGACACACACACACACCATCCTCAGTCCTTGCTGACACAATTCCACACCCTGACACACACCATCATCAGTCCTTGCTGACACAATTCCATACCCTGACACACACACACACACCATCCTCAGTCCTTGCTGACACAATTCCACACCCTGACACACACTATCATCAGTCCTTGCTGAGACAATTCCATACCCTGACACACACACACACCATCCTCAGTCCTTGCTGACACAATTCCACACCCTGACACACACACCATCCTCAGTCCTTGCTGACACAATTCCACACTCAGACACACACACCATCATCAGTCCTTGCTGACACAATTCCACACCCTGACACACACACCATCCTCAGTCCTTGCTGACACAATTCCACACCCTGACACACACACCATCCTCAGTCCTTGCTGACACAATTCCACACCCTGACACACACACCATCCTCAGTCCTTGCTGACATAATTCCACACCGACACACACCATCCTCAGTCCTTGCTGACACAATTCCACACTCAGACACACACACCATCATCAGTCCTTGCTGACACATTCCACACCCTGACACCACACCATCATCAGTCCTTGCTGACACAATTCCACAATCAGACACACACACCATTATCAGTCCTTGCTGACACAATTCCACACCCTGTCCTTGCTGACACAATTCCACACTCAGACACACACACCATCATCAGTCCTTGCTGACACAATTCCACACTCAGACACACACAACATCATCAGTCCTTGTTGACACAATTCCATACTAAAACACATGCCATCCTCAGTCCTTGCCGCACTAGTTCTACACCAACACATACACCATCTTCAGCCTTTGTTACACACAGTTCTAAACCAACACACAGACAATCTTCAGTCTTTGCTGACTCAGTTCTACACCAACACACACCATCTACAACCCTTCCTACATACAATTCTACACTAACACACACACACACACACCATCCTCAGTCCTTGCTACATAGCAATCTGAGCCTATACACACATTTTCAGCCCTTGCTACACACAGTTCTATTCCAATATACACACCATTTCAAGTCCTTCCTACAAAAAGATCTACACTAGCACGCCCACACACACACACACACATACACACCGCATCCTAAGCCCTTGCTACACACAATTCTACACCAAGACACACACACACACTAACTACAGTCTTTGCTGACACAATTCTTCACCAACACGCACAGCATCTTAAAGCCCTTGCTACACACAGTTCTACACCAACACACGCATGCGTGTGCACACACACACACACACACACATACACACACCATCCTCAGCCCTTGCTATACACATTTCTACACCAACACAGCACAGCATCTTCAGACCTTGCTAACACAATTCTACACTAACACACACACAATATCTTCAGTCATTGCTGACACAATTCAACACCAACACATTCACCCATGCAGTTACATAGCCAGCTGCAGTGGTACCCAGGTCCTGACCATGTAAGAGCTGAAAGCAGGGTGGACAACTTACCAGACGGTTGTGCAGCCAGCTGCTGTGGCTGTACTGCAGACTCCCCCCCAGGTCCTCAGTCAGCTGGTTGGGGTCAATGAACGCCTGCAGCTGCTCCAGCATCACATGCTGTGGCTGAAAACATAACACACCCTGACCATGAATGTGATACAACATAATGGACCATGACTATAATGTAATGAAACAAAAGTGTACCATGATTGTGATGCAATAGAATTCCATGGACTATGTCTGTAATGTAATAAAACTCCATGGACCAGGACTGTGATGTTATAAAATTTCATGGGCCATGACATCATTTTTACTGAACTGAACAGACCATGAGTGTGGTGTAATAAAACTCCATGGACCATGACTGTGATGTAATAAAATTTGATGGACCATGATTGTGATGTGATAAAACTCCATGGACCATGACAGTGATGTAATAAAACTCCATGGTTCATGACTGTGATGTAATAAACTCCATGGACCATGACTGTGATATAAAAAAAAACCTCAATGGACTATGACTGTGATGTAATAAAAGTCCATGGAGCATGACTGTGATGTAATTAAACTCCACATACCATGACTGGTGTAATCAAATTCCATGGACCATGATTGTGTTGTTAATAAAACTCCATGGACCATGGCTGGTGTAATAAAATTCAATGGACCATGACTGTATATTCTTAATAATACAACACAATTAAAAAGGAGAAACATGTAATGAAAATGACTAAGATGTAATAGAAATCAATGGAACATGACTGTAATGTAATAAAACTCTGTGGGCCATGACTGTGATGTAATAAAACTCTGTGGGCCATGACTGCGATGCAATAAAACTCAATGGGCCATGACTCTGACATAACAGAACACCATGAGCCTGGACTGTGTGATGTTATCAAACTTAATGGCCCATGATTCTGTTAAAATAAAACTTGATGGACTTCGACTGTGATGTCATAAACATCAATGAACCACTGCGGTGTAATAAAACTTAAAAGACCATGACTGTAGTGTAATGAAACTCAATGGAACATGACTGTGATGTGAAAAAACAGAGGGGGTTCTACAAGAATACTAAAAGCACTGAGACAGCCAGCCAGAGCATAAGCTGCTTTCGGACCAGGTACAGAGCACGACCTGAATATGGATGAAATTTTAGGTTTATAAGACAGATCTCCATTTACAGTTTGTTTCACCAGTTTGGTCTATGATTCCACACAAAAAGAGTATTGGTAACATCGATCAAAGATAAGAAAGAAAAAACCTCTGAGAAAACCAAAAAATATTCAGAAGCAAGTCTTCCTTGATCTTCAAATCAATGAACAGAAATATAAAAGTTTGAGAGAGAGAGAGTGTGTGTGTGTGTGAGAGAAAGAGAGAGAGAGAGATGAGAAAGCAGGGAGAGAACTCCTACCTGTAGATCAGGGGGCAGGTTATCCAGACGTATGCTGTGACGGCGGGCATCTTCCCATTGTACGACAACCACCTGCTTCAGGTAGCCTGACAACGCTTGCTGTATTTGTGCAAACACACACACACACACATACACACATGCACAAGCACACACACACATTTACCAGATTTATGAAAAGGTTTCTACATAGCTGAACTAACATTTGGTGCATAATGCATATAAAGCAATGTAATTAACAATGAAATATCTTATAAGTAATAATCCAACACTGGTGAAACCAGTGCCACATTAGTCAGTCTCACAATCTAAATGAATCATCACACTGAACTGTCCACAACACAACACCCCACACACAATGCACATATCCCAAAACTGTTCTCAATATACTGTTCATGATGAAACAATTTTCATGTAATGTGATACTCATGACAATACTTTCATGCAATTGTTTGTAAACAGTCTGTGGGGTGAAATACAGACACCAGAAACCACACATCCATACAGTGCCTGACAATGATGTATATTCTGTGCAAATCATCAGGATCTTATTCATAACTTGGAGGTGGTTGTGGTTTTGTTGTTGTTGTTCATGTGTTGTTGTCATTGTTTTTATTGTAATGGCGGCAGAGTGATGATGCTCACCATCAAACACCCGTAGACAAAACTGAGGTTGCCCCAGGATCCATCTCGGCTGTCAATCAGAACAGTCACACCTCGTTTTTTGGACTCCTCACTGAAACAATGCCATGTAGTCATCTACATACTGTCAGGTCATCTGCCCGCAAAGCATCATGAATGAAACCAGTCACATTTTGCTTCTTCCCATTCCCCTGTACAACAAAGAAAAGAAATAAACAGAACGT